>NC_140928.1:2899032-3036692 GCF_045865225.1 Trachurus japonicus | reverse complement strand
CAGGGCTGTTGCTAGGAATTCTGGGCCCCCTTAAAGAATACTAAAGTGGGCCCCTCTCCCTAACTTTTCCTTTTTTTTTCTTAGACTACGTATGTATTGTCGTTTTTTATTTAGCCTTCTTCGTTTTGATGCTAATGCAGCATTACACTGCAAAAACTCAAGTATCTTAGCAAGAATATTTGTCTTATTTCTAGTCAAAATGTAATTTCTAGTCAAAACAAATCTCATTCTACTTAAAATAAGACACATCATATTAAAAGTAACTTGTTTTTAGACACTTTTTACTTCTTTCAAGCAGATTTTCACTTGGAATAAGTAGAAAAAAATCTGATAGTGGAGCAAGCTTTTCTTCCTTATTACAAGCACAAAAAACTTACTTTCACTGGCAGATTTTTCTATTTATTGTGAATTTAAGTGAAAATGATCTAAAAACAAGTTAATTTTTAGGTAATGAGTCTTATTTTAAGTGGAAAGAGATTAGTTTTGACTAGAAATGAGACATTTGGACAAGAAATAAGACAAATATTCTTGGAAAGATGTTGAGTTTTTACAGTGTACTATGAGTATTAGTCAGGGTCTTACGCAGAATAAATCAGTCATACAAAGATTAGACTACTGGGGTTTTTTATGGGCCCCACTGGGCGCTGGGCCCCTAGAATTATCATCACCTTTCTCCCCCATACAACGGCCCTGTTGAAGCCCCAACATGAGAAATTGTTCCGAAAAAAAAAAAAAGTCTATATTTTAAGCTTGTTTGTAGCGGAAGCCCCAGCACTGCTCTTCCTGGTCCGTCCAAATCTCGTGATTTGCATTGGCGCCCAGTTCACGGCTCCGCAAATCGCATGAGATTCCGGCAGAGCAACACTGGGAGCTTCCGCTACAAACAAGCTTAAAATATAGATTTATTTAATTTTTTTTGGAACAATTTCTCATGTCGGGGCTTCAATACAAGAGGGACATTACAGACGAGCACTGTGGAGGTATTTGGATGTTTTTTGGTGTGTCTTTTTGGACAAATAAAAGTGAGCACCGTTCACGACCGCCATATGGACATGCAGTGCTGCACGGAAATTTGAATTTTGGGTGAACTATCCCTTTAACGTGTCTCCAGCTCCTCTGGTTCACACCGAGGGAAGCACGGACAGACCTGGAGGAGGAGGAGGAGGAGGAGGAGGAAGAGGAGGAGGTGTGACATTGATTCATTTTTCCAGCAGCCGGATGAGGACTCAGATCTGCAGCCTTGGTCTCGTCTCATTTTGTTCTTTGTGTCTTTTTTATATATATATATATATATATATATATATATATATATATATATATATATATATTTTATATTTGACAAAAGAAGCAGAGGTTCAGTTTTGTTCCTCCTTTGTATCATCTGCTGGAGGTTTTTAGTTTCTCTTCTGTCACAGAACACAGACAGGACGACGTCTCCTGTGGTTTTTTTTTTTTTTTTTCCTGCAGAAGTCAAACAGACTGATCAGTGAATAATGTTTGTCAACTGTTAAAATCCATCCTCAGTGTCTGGAACTGTTGTTTTGTCTCTGTGGTGAACTCCTGGTCTCTGGTGCTTCACAAATCAAACTGCAGTGAAGTTGTGTGTTTTCTCTGCATAATGATGATTAAAAATACTTTTTTTTTTTAAGGTTTCCTGTTGCATTTTTACAAATATATCATGTGCATCTTTTTTACCTTCTTTATTTTGTCTTTACTTATATTTTACACTGCAAAAACTCAAAATCTTTCCAAGAATTTGTCTTATTTCTTGTCAAAATGTCTAATTTCTAGTCAAAACTAATCTCTTTCCACTTTAAATAAGACTCATCACCTAAAAATTTACTTGTTTTTAGATAATTTTCACTTTTTTCAAACACATTTTCATTGAAATAAGCAGAAAAATCTGCCAGTGAAAGCAAGTTTTTTGTGCTTGTAATAAGAAAGAAAAACTTGCTCCACTATCAGATTATTTTAAGTGAAAATATGCTTGAAAGAAGTAAAAAAGTGTCTAAAAACGAGCTGCTTTTTAATGTGATGAGTCTTATTTTAAGTAGAATGAGATTTGTTTTGACTAGAAATGACATTTTGACTACAAATGAGACAAATATTCTTGGTAAGATATTTGATATTTTGATATTTTTGCAGTGTATTGTTGATGTATTTTTGCACATATTCTTAATATTTTGCACAAGAAGACACCAAGTCAAATTCCCTGTCGGTGTAATGACAATAAAAGCTGCTCTGACTCCATTATTCTAAATGAAAAAGTTTGAGAAAATGGATTTGCTGCATGTTTCCAGTCGTGTTGTGTTACTTTGTTGTGTTGTTGCGACAGGTGAAACAGTAAAACATCTGCAGCAGCTGCGGCAGCTCTCGGACCACGTGACACCATCCAATCACTGAAAAACACTGAATGAAAGTTCAATTTAAAGTATTTGTATTATTAGAAAACGCTTCCAGCTTGGAGACGTTTTAAACCATTTGCATCCGTGTTGAATGAGAATGAGTTCACACACACACACACACACACACACACACACACACACATGCATAGGGAGTGTAACACACCTTTTGTCCCTCTGAGCTGTAATGATCTTCTCGCAGCGCTGCAGAAACCTCTCCGCCATCATTTTTCCTCCTCCTCCTCCTCCTCCTCTCCTCCCTGATGAGTGCAGCCGTCCCCTCATCATCAGCTGCTCCGTAATGTTCTTCAGTCTGGAGGAAATGGAAGCAGAGATTGAAAACAGATTTTCTTATGAGCCGATCCCACATTAGAGGATGTTATATTATACACACTGACTCGAGTCATCAAGGCTTTTTGTTGGCTGCGATCCATCCATCCATCCATCCATCCAACGACAAAGAGCAGCTTTACTTTTGGTTTTAACACTCTGGAACACAAAAAGTCACATGTAGAAGACTTGAAAATGTTTTGAATTTGCTCATTAAACTTGAAGGGATAGTTCAACGTTTTGTCAAATTGGCCCATTGCCATAATCCCTATAGTCATAGCAGTAGGTTCGTTACCTTTAATTGTTGGTGCAAGCTGTTTTTAGAACGGCGGAGCAGAGCCGCGAGCTGCTCAGAGCTACGCTACAGAGGCTCATGGGATTTCTTGTGCATCTTTTTTTCCCCCTACAGTTTCTTCTTTATTTTGTCTTTACTTATATTTTACACTGCAGAAACTCAAAATCTTTCCAAGAATTTGTGTCTTATTTCTTGTCAATATGTCTCATTTCTAGTCAAAACGATCCCTTTACACTTTAAATGAGACTCATCACCTAAAAATTAACTGGTTTTTAGATCATTTTCACTTGTTTCAAACAGATTTTTCTACTTATTTCAAGTTAAAATGTGTATTTTAACTTGAAATAAGTAGAAAAATCTGTCAGTGAAAGCAGGTTTTTTGTGCTTGTAATAAGGAAGAAAAACTTGCTCCACTATCAGATTATTTTAAGTGAAAATCTGCTTGAAAGAAGTAAAAAGTGTCTAAAAACAAGCTACTTTTTAATGTGATGAGTCTTTAAGTAGAATGAGATTTGTTTTGACTAGAAATGACATTTTGACTAAAAATGAGACAAATAGCCTATTCTTGGTAAAATATTTGATATTTTGATATTTTTGCAGTGTATTGTTGATGTATTGTTGATGTTTTAGAGGGAAATTTATGCAAAACAGCTGATGCGCGTTGCCTTCAGGGACAGTTTTTCATCAACAGTCTCTGTATTTCCCTCTAAAACAACTCTGTCTGGTAACGTTGTGTTATTATCTCATAGCGTGGTGAATGTGCAGGTCACAACTTGTCCACCAGAGCGTTGTGGAGTTGTTGGATTGTGTATTTGATGAGTTTGATGGAGGGAAACCAAGAAATCCCATAATGAGCCTCCGTAGCGTAGCTCTGAGCAGCTCACGGCTCTGCTCCGCCGTTCTAAAAATAGCTTGCACCGACAATTAAAGGTAACAAACCTACTGCTATGACTATAGGGATTATGGCAATGGGCCAGTTTGCCCAAATGTTGAACTATCCCTTTTAAAATAAAAAAGCTCCAGTTGATTCTACTAAAATATATGAACATAGAACATAAAGAAGAAATCTAAATCCCAGAGTACGTCACTTATTAGATGATACACCAGTGGTTTTACATGTTGTAGTTCATTAACTCCTAATTGGACACGCTCTCTCCTTCCAGGTGGCAGCTGCTCTGAATTCACGTCCAAGAAAATCAACTTTGAAAAGGCTTCAAGTCCAGATCATCAATCACAGCCGACAATAAGAGGCTCTTTTTATCAATTAGGATAATTCCTGTTTGTCTGGTTTGGTTCGTTGTAGAGAGGAGCTACTCGGTGCTGCATTCAAAGACACGTCCATGTCCACGTCCACGTCCAGCGCTGTGTGATGATAACCAGCTGCCAGAGTGAGAGTCAGTGCACTAATGAGCAAATCACAAACCCAGAGAATCAGTGGGATGCAAAGTCTGTCGGCTACTATAGTCCAGATGTCAGAGTGCACTTGAATGCACCACTTGAACAGCCCCTGTTCTCATTTGCAGCAACATGAAGCTACAACTGAACTTTGCCCTTAAAGGGATGGTTCACCCAAAATTGAAATTTCACTCATTATCTCCTCCCCCTCATGTGGACTAAGGGCTGGGAGAAGTTTCAGAGTCCTCCGTGGCTTCTCTGAGTTACAGGGGGTCTCGGCGTAGCAGTGCATGTCCATATGACGGTTGCAAATGGATACCAACTGTCTTCGTAACAAAAAGACACACCAAAAAACATCCAAATACCTCCATGCTGCTCGTATGTAATGTCCGAAGCTCCTCTTCCCAGTTCGTCCAAATGTGACGAACCGGGAAGAGGAGCTTCGAGAAGCTTCCGCTACAAAACAAGCTTGAAATATAGACTTATTTAATTTTTCTCAGAACAATTTCGCATTTCGGGGCTTCAATACAAGACGGACATTACATACAAGCAGCATGGAGGTATTTGGATGTTTTTTTGTGTGTCTTTTTGTTACGAAGACAGTTGGTATCCATTTGCAACCGTCATATGCACATGCACTGCTACGCCGAGACCCCCTGTAACTCAGAGAAGCCACGGAGGACTCTGAAACTTCTCCCAGCCCTTAGTCAACATGAGGGTGATGAGTGAAATTTCAATTTTGGGTGAACTATCCCTTTAAAAAAAAACAAAACAGACACATTCATGGAGCAACTGCCACATTTTGGTTTCATGTCGATAAAATATTGTTAATGTGTTTATCTCACTGTTCTTAAGTCATTTTGTCACTTTGTTTTACTCAATGTTCACCAAAAATAACAACAAACAAAAGCAAAAAAGTGTCGAAACGTAACAGGAAAACCTTAAATATGGCGTTTCTGCTCTTATTCTGTTAGCATTTGCAACCCATCAGCATTTGGTCAAACTGTGATTAAAAATATAGTTTTTAATTATTTTTTTATTAATTTTTCAGGCTGACACATTAAAATCATTGTTAAAGCAGAAGTAAGCGATCCGGTCGTTTTGGCTAATGCTGCGTTCCAGGCAGGCTTTTGAAACCGTAAATTACAGCTTCAAGTCACAACTTACGACTTTGTAGCGTTCCAGGCAACCCACTCGTGTTTCTCCGACCTGTTTTACCTGTGAAAGTCACTATAACGGCCACTCGTAACTTCCGACCGGTGAACTCGTACCAGATCAAACTGGTACGACTTCACAGGTCGGAAAAACACGAGTTACGGGCTGCCTTGAACGCACCATAACAGTCCTCGTCCCTACGTCACCACATTCACGGCATCCCTTGGCTGCACACACAGCCCTTCATGCCGTTCTCTCTCCTCATTGGATAAAAATTGTAGGATACGATAAATGTTTTCTCCTCGGCTCAGAGCAGAGTGACTGACAGACCCGTGTTTCAGTCCAAACACTCTATGTAAGTGATTGCTGTTGGAAGATATAACTATTTAAGACTTATATTAACACAAATATATCACTGACTTCTGCTTTAACCTCACCTGGGATTTATGAATGAAGAATCCTGTTGGTTTTTCATCTGCAGACACTGACGGACTAAATAAGGGAAATAAAAGACGGAGGAATAAACCGAGAGTGAAGCTGCACAAAGACTTCAAAGGTAGGAGCTCATCTTTCTATCTACGAGCTAACACATTAGCATCATACAGGTGAGGCAGGTGTAGCTGTGTGGTGTTAAATTGCTTTAAATTAACAGGTTAAGTCGCTGCTGAGTTAAACATCTCAACTCCACAGCCTTCTGACACAGTTTTATAGTTTATTTTTTATTTATATCTACTCAGTCTCCACAGTGATATATTAACATTATAATGATCTCCAAACTGTCTGTGGCCCTGAGCTACAGACAAAGATGTTTAATCTGCAAGAACAGCTCACAAGTAGGCTCATAGTTATAGTGAAATAGTAGTAGTAGTTGTTGTTGTGGTTTTTCTGGGTTTGACTTTGGTATTTACTTATTTTCAAAATGTTTCTTTGCATTTTTCACCCTCAGATAACCTTAAACACATTTATTATATTATTGCAGTCAATTAATAGGTGGAGTCTTAATCTAGAATAGCAGAATTTATGCAATAAGTGAATTTTGTTGCACTGTATGGTATAACAGGACACCTGTTAAACTGCATAGTGTTCCCTGAGACTTTTATTTTGAAGGCGAGAACACTGTTTCTGGTGTGTTTTTAATTTTTAATTTTAATTTTTATTCAATTTAACTCTTTTTTTCTATTTGAAAAACATATTTCCCTTTTTTTATTTTTCCCTCTCCCAAATTTTACACTGAATCTCAGCCGCAGCTCTCTGTTGTTGCACTGGAATTTACTGGAGAGTAAAAAATGGTGGAAACACTGACCGACACCATGCAAGACAGAAAGATAACAGCGTGTTTACTAGTCTTGGCTAAGAATTAGTGCTTTACTTGACTTTATAATTACTAAGTTTATAATTACTGAGTGTGTGTTTATGTGGATGTATTGATGGGAGCAACTTGTGTGTGTTTTTAGGAGAGGACTAAAAGACTCTGAGCTCGTTAGTTGGAGATTTTCATTGTTGTTTTGTTAAAACAGTGACAGTTTTATCTTTTATTAGACTTGACGTGTTGTTGATCATTTTGTTTTTATCCACTTTGACTTTTTTTTAAAGGAAATGGCTTCTTTAAAAGTTTGTGTGTGTGTGTGTGTGACACCGGGAACCTGATGATTGTGTGTGTGTTTCTGTGTGTGTGTGTGTGTGTGTGTGTGTGTGTGTGTGCTTTTTTAATATGGATTTATAGAGTTTTAGCCAGATTGTATTTTCACGCCGTCAGTCGTCAAAATGCATTTAAAAAACAATTTGATAGAAGACGACGACGGTGAGAGGCCGAGAGCCGGATAAATAAAAGCAACGATGATGATGATGATGATGATGCGTCGACCAAAGACCGTGATCAATCATTAGCATACGGAAGGAAGTGTGTGTGTGTGTGTGTGTGTGTGAAGATATAAAGTAGATGTCCATGATGTCTATTATCAATCATTTGCATATGGAGGTTTGTAGATTAGTGTGTGTGTGTGTGTGTGTGTGTGTGTGTGTGTGTGTGTCTTCAAAATGCTCCATCTGTAATTCCTCATAGCAGTTAATTCATCATCTGTGCTGAGGCGTCGCGGCGTCCGCGGGCGTTTAGGACTAATATTTCAGCTCCCATTACAGCGGCGGAGCAGAGAGACGAGGCTCTGCGGTCTGACCTTTGACCTCGGCCTGACCCCCATCCATCAACGTTGGGGGGGTGGGGGGTGAGGGTGGGGAGGGGGAGGGAAAATATTAAGAGGATAACATTATTATAGTTAGATCACAGGGCAGAGAGATTTAGCTGTCATTTTCCTGTGCATGGGCGGCTGTCATCGGCTGTCTGACTGTCCACTTCACCTGTCTGTCTGTCTGTCGGTCTCTCTGATTGGCCGGCCGGGTCACCTGACTGTCTCGCCGTCTAATGATGCTGCTGTAACGTAAACAGGTCTTCTGCTTTTACATTTCTGTTGTAAAAAATCTTCTGTATGAAGTTTCAAAAGTACAGAATCTGAGATGTGTGTGTGTAATTACCCTGAGCACACAAATACACCACGTTTCAAGTCCATCAGATTTGTCTTCACAGCGTCAAACTGTGGTAGAGATAAATAAAGGAGACAAAAAAATAAAATAAAAACACAATTAAAGCAGAGGTAAGCGGAATGTTTGTGTTAATATAAGTCTTAAAGGGATAGTAGCATTTTTTTTAAAGTGGGGTTGTATGATCTACAAATAGCCCCTAAGTACTTTAATTGCAGTAGAAGACTCTCTGCACTCCTCCCGTTAGCAACGCCAGCCCATAATAGCCCTGCCCAGAGATTTACAACATTGTTGTGAATGGACCCAAAGAAACGGCCTATTTTCATGGCCTAAAAGAGGTTTTACCTGAAAAAAAAAATACACAGTTCCATTGTTCACTATAATATAATTTTCTCCAGCCCTTCAAAGTGCAGGAAAAACTCTGTTTTTATTTGGACCTAACCAACTCACGTATCCCTCCGCCCAGGGTTAGCGCCCGCCGATCAGCAGTTGGTTAGGTCCAAATAAAAACTGCGTTTTTCCTGCACATTGAGGGGCTGGAGAAAATCATATTATAGCGAACAATGGAACTGTGTATTTTTTTTTCAGGTAAAACCTCTTTTAGGCCGTGAAAATAGGCCGTTTCTTTGGGTCCATTCACAACAATGTTGTAAATCTCTGAGCAGGGCTATGGGCTGGTGTTGCTAACGGGAGGAGTGCAGAGAGTCTGCTACTGCAATTTAAGTACTTAGGGGCTATTTGTAGATCATACAACACCACTTTAAAAAAAATGCTACTATCCCTTTAAATAGTTATATCTTCCGACAGCAATCACTTCTATAGAGTGTTTGGTCTGAAACACGGGTCTGTCAGTCACTCTGCTCTGCTGTAAGCCGAGGAGAAAACTTTCCTTGTATCCTACAACCTTTATCCAATGAGGAGAGAGAACGGCATAAAGGGGCGGTCCTCTCTGTGTGTGCAGCCAAGGGATGCGCGTGAATGTGGTGACGTAGGGACGAGGGCGGGGACTGCTAACTCCATCGGCTGACAGGAAGTTAGACAAAACCACCGGATCGCTGACTTCTGCTTTAAACAATAATATCGTGTGTGTACAGATGACCTGCACATGAGGCGTTCAGGGGACATGTGTAAATGGTAGTGTCTACTTATAGTGTACCTGTGAGGTGTTTTTTTTTTTGGAGCATTTAGTAATAAATTGCATTTGAGACGTTTAGGAGAGACGTGTAAATTGTAGCATCGGCAGATATTGTGCGTATGAGGCGTTTAGGAGAGACGTGTAAATTGTAGCATCTAGTTGTAGTCTACATATGAGGCGTTTAGGAGAGACGTGTAAATTGTAGCATCCAGTTGTAGTCTGCATATGAGGCGTTTAGGAGAGACGTGTAAATTGTAGCATCCAGTTGTAGTCTGCATATGAGGCGTTTAGGAGATGCATGTAAATTGTAGCATCGGCAGATATTGTGCGTATGAGGCGTTTAGGAGAGACGTGTAAATTGTAGCATCGGCAGATATTGTGCGTATGAGGCGTTTAGGAGAGACGTGTAAATTGTAGCATCGGCAGATATTGTGCGTATGAGGCGTTTAGGAGAGACGTGTAAATTGTAGCATCCAGTTGTAGTCTGCATATGAGGCGTTTAGGAGAGACGTGTAAATTGTAGCATCCAGTTGTAGTCTGCATATGAGGCGTTTAGGAGAGACGTGTAAATTGTAGCATCCAGTTGTAGTCTGCATATGAGGCGTTTAGGAGAAACGTGTAAATTGTAGCATCGGCAGATATTGTGCGTATGAGGCGTTTAGGAGAGACGTGTAAATTGTAGCATCCAGTTGTAGTCTGCATATGAGGCATTAAGGAGAAACCTGTAAATTGTAGCATCGGCAGATATTGTGCGTATGAGGCGTTTAGGAGAGACGTGTAAATTGTAGCATCTACAGATATTGTGCGTATGAGGCGTTTAGGAGAGACGTGTAAATTGTAGCATCCAGTTGTAGTCTGCATATGAGGCGTTTAGGAGAAACGTGTAAATTGTAGCATCGGCAGATATTGTGCGTATGAGGCGTTTAGGAGAGACGTGTACATTGTAGCATCCAGTTGTAGTCTGTATATGAGACGTTTAGGAGATGCATGTAAATGGTTGGACCGACCTTTTAGGACACACCTGCAACTATGTGAGGCATTCACTGGACATATGTAAATCATAACATCTACCAAGTACAGGCGCATGAGAGGCATTTAGGGGTCGTCTGTAAATTGTAGCATGGACTTTTAGCTTGCGAGTGATGCATTTGTGCGACATCTGTAAATTGTGTGTGTGTGTGTGTCACCACTGCTTTGTTTTAACACTGTTGCCATAGCGATGACGCTGCCTTTAGGGGCCAAAAAAACCCCCAACAACAACAACAAATAGGCTACTTGACATTAATTATTTAATGTGTCTTTAAATTTCTGTGAACAGCCACAGATTTCTAACTAACAGGTGTAAATGACTCGTGATTGACAGACAACGCCTGTAACCAAGGTAACCGTAGACACTGAAGACGCTGACAGCTGAAGTAAAAAAATTTTGGAATTAATTACATTGATATTTTAGACACAAATGAGACTGATCGGACTCTTTTCGGTTTGTTTGCAGCGAAGTGGAGGTGTCACTCTGTTTGAAAGGTTTGGAATAAAAAGTCGACGACACTTGTCATCTCTCGCCGACAAGATGCTTTTTGTTGGTGAATCATCCCACAGTGTGTTAGTGAAACGGATCTTTAGAACAAAATGAAACAACGACAAAAAAAACATTAAAAAATAACAAAAACATGATGATTTCTCTGTCAGACTGAAGATTGAAGAAAAGGAAAAAGCAAATGAAATGAGGAAAAAGAGCGACGTGTGATCTTTAACGGGCTGATGGTCCAAGGCACGTGTGTCTGCAGCGATGACAGGCTGCCTCCGAAATGGATTTAGAGAGGCATGATGGGAAATTATTGACTTTTGTTGTGTTTTACAGCAAGTCGGGGGAAGAAAAAAAAACTGATGACAGCTGATGTGTATGTGTGTCTGTGTGTGTGTGTGTGTTCAGGTGAGAAACAGCCTTTTGTTTTTGTTTTTGTTCGACTGAATGAATGTGATGAATCTGAGATTAAAGTCAGAGTCCGTAGGTTTGTTAGAGGGATAGTTCACCCAAAATTCAAATTTCACTCATTATCTCCTCCCCCTCATGTGGACTAAGGGCTGGGAGAAGTTTCAGAGTCCTCCGTGGCTTCTCTGAGTTACAGCGGGGCTCCGTGCAGCACTGCATGTCCATATGACGGTTGAGAACGGAGCTCACTTTTCTTCGTCCAAAAAGACACACCAAAAAACATCCAAATATCTCCATGCTGCTCGTCTGTAATGTCCCTCTTGTATTGAAGCCCCGACATGAGAAACTGTTCCGAAAAAAATTAAATAAGTCTATATTTTAAGCTTGTTTGTAGCGGAAGCTCCCAGTGTCTCAGTTCACTGCTTTGCCTGTGTCAGTGCAAATCTCACGTGATTTGCACTGACGCCCAGTTCACGGCTCCGCAAATCGCACGAGATTCCGGCAGAGCACCACTGGGAGCTTCCGCTACAAACAAGCTTAAAATATAGACTTATTTAATTTTTTTCTGAACAATTTCTCATGTCGGGGCTTCAATACAAGACGGCATAGGCGGCGCTATCAATAGGCTAAGGGAAGCTTAGCTTCCCCTAGATTGTCACAGAAAATAAAATAAAATCATCACAAATAATAAAATGAAAAAATAAAATAATGTTTTTTTTTTCGTTGTTGTTTTTAAATTATATTTTAGAAAGAGGTGGGAAATACATTAAAAGACACATTTTTAAAGTATTATCTATGTCGATGGTTTATTTATTTTTTATTTCAGTGGTATTTGACTGGTTACCTGCGTCATTAAGTACACACGGCGTAGCTACAACGCGCAGCGTAGAAGCTTACCCCTTTGCCTCGCTATGCTAGTCACCGACAGTCCAGCGAAATTAAAAGAAAAAAGCCCGGTAAAACGGACATTAGAAGGTTTTTGAATATCAAAATTGACGAGTCCGAGAGTCCCATGAAGCAGCAGCAATGAAGCCGACCACGATGCTTCCACGACCGGCTGCCGCCTTCTCTCCTGCCACTGGCCTCCACGATGACACCGGCTGCCCCCCCCCGGATACCGGCCACTGCCCGCGAGTCACCGGTCTACCTCCGGACAGCCGCGCCCCCCCGAACACCTGCGCACACCCTCCTCCAGTCACTGGCCTAAGTTACGTCCAGACAGCAGCCCCGACCGCCCGGACACCTGCTGCCTCCCTCCTCCAGTCACCGGCCTACCTCTGGACACCTGTGTGAGCGCACATTCTCACAGCAGTTGCGCAACTGGATGAGGACAATGGCACAGCAGATACTGTCAACTCTGTTGCTTCTGTACATCGAGAGCGACAACTAAGAGGATTTAAACCTGAAGAAATAGTTGAAAAATATGACACAAACGCCCCGTGGCGTGCTGCTTAGGGTAAGAACATTGATTAGGTTAATTATGGGCCACTACAACAGCAAAAAAAAACAACAAAAAAAAAACAAGTAGAGAATGAAAGGAATCATTCTGCTGCATCTCAGTTTGATGAACATCAAAACTATATACAGTATATCTGGTTGGGGAAAGACTTTTTTTTCTTTTTCTTTTTTTTTTTGTCCCGTAGCTTCCCCATTCCTTCTGCCCTAGCGCCGCCTATGCAAGACGGACATTACAGACGAGCAGCATGGAGGTATTTGGATGTTTTTTGGTGTGTCTTTTTGTTAGGAAGACAGTTGGTATCCATTTGCAACCGTTATATGGACATGCAGTGCTGCACGGAGCCCCGCTGTAACTCAGAGAAGCCACGGAGGACTCTGAAACTTCTCCCAGCCCTTAGTCCACATCAGAGTGAGTAGATAATGAGTGAAATTTGAATTTTGGGTGAACTATCCCTTTAAAGCCAGAGTCTGTAGTTTTACTTTTATTAACGGTCAGAGATGCAGCAAAGGGCCGGAATCGAACCAGGCGGACACTGCAGCAACACGTGACAAACACAGAAATGCAAAAGATCTTCTTCTCAATTTATAGGTTCATTTACTAGTTTAGTTTTGCTGCTTTTAACGTTGATGAATGAACTTTGACGAGTTTTAAAAGTGTGAGTGGGTTTGTTAAAAACTTTAATGAGTTTTAAAAAGAACTCTCTTGTCTTTAAAACATATTGAATGTGTAGGCTTGTCTGTATGCACATGGACACAGTGTGTATTTGTACACATGTTTGTTGTTTCAGACACAGTGTGGTTGGTATTTACAGTTGTAGTTGCACCTGAACGCACCACAGCAGAGAGAAAGAGAAAAGACAGAAAGAGAAAGTACAGTGTGAGAAAGTGTTTGTGAAGGCTCTCTGTTTGTTGTTTGGCTGCTGTGTGTGTGTGTGTCTGTGTGTGTGTGTGTGTGTGCGTGTGCGTGTGTGTGTGTGTGCGTGTGTGAGTGTGTGTGTGTGTGTGTGCGCGTGTGCGTGTGTGTGTTATCCTGAGGGATAACAGCAGGTTGACTGTCCTGATTCTGTCTGCTGTACTTTAGCTGGTCACAGCTCACTAATACAGCCTCTACACACACACACACACACACACACACTCACATGCACACTAACACACATGCACACACTTACAGATGTGCAAACACACACACACACACACACATGCACACACAAACACACACACACACACACTACTGCAGAACTAAATGCATATTATGTCAAATGTATAATGCATGCACACATCATGAGTCGGTGGTCATACTTAGAAAACACAGGGACAAACAACACACACACACACACACACACACACACATGCACACACACATGCACACACACACACACACACACACACACTCTTTCCGTGCAGTCCTAATTCCATAAGGGGGTCCAGCTCGTCTCCCCTGAAACCTCCAGTCCAATTCATTTGATTTCATTACAGAGAGCGAGTGAGCGAGCGACTGAAAGAAACACAGAGAGAGGTAGAGAGGGAGGTAGAGAGAGGTAGAGAGAGGTGGAGTGTGTGTGGGGCGAGCGGGGCCGGGTGGTGTTGGTGGTTTTCATTAGGAGCTGCTGGTTAGAGCTGCGATCCAATTTAGCATGGTGCAGGCAGCGAGGGGGGGGGGCTGTGTGTGTTTTTATTGGTATTTAATCAGCTCAATTGGGACGTTTTATTAGTGCGATGCTTTGTTTCAGAGGACGGAGCGCAACTGGAGGTTATTAGAGGAGGAGGAGGAGGAGGAGGAGGAGGAGGAGGAGGAGGAGGAGGAGGAAGGGGGCTCCTGGTCCCTAAAGGGGGAGGAGGAGGAGGAGGAGGATGAAATATCGGAGCGGTGAGAGTCGGGGGTTCGATTCCCTGTGCTGAAAATGTCAGGATGATGTTGTTGTTGTTGTAAATGTGTCCTCAGGGGGCGGCGCCAAAAAAAGGAAAAAGACATAGGTCACAGCAGCAAACAGGAAGAAGATAAAGAGCTGTTCAGAGTTGTTTATCCTCCGTTAGCTCAGTTAGCACATTTCGCGGCAACATTTTGATGAAAAATTGCGGTGCATGTAGCGATGTTTTAAAGCAGAAGTAAGCAGAATATTTGTGTTAGTATAAGTCTTAAATAGTTGTATCTTCCGACAGCAATCACTTCTATAGAGTGTTTGGTCCGAAACACGGGTCTGTCAGTCACTCTGCTCTGCTGTAAGCCGAGGAGAAAACTTTCCTTGTATCCTACAACCTTTATCCAATGAGGAGAGAGAACGGCATAAAGGGGCGGTCCTCTCTGTGTGTGCAGCCAAGGGATGCGCGTGAATGTGGTGACGTAGGGACGAGGGCGGGGACTGCTAACTCCATCTGCTGACAGGAAGTTAGCCAAAACCACCGGATCACTTACTTCTGCTTTAAGTGCTTTTGTTGACATTAAATTGCGGGAGACAGCTAAAGTTGCAAAAAAAAAAAAAAAAAGTTGCAGTTTTGTTCTGAATAGCCTAATTAAAAATCAAAGGAAAATTTTTAAATGTCACAAAATAATGTGAGGTCCTGTTATACCACTTGTTAAGAAAGGCACAGGAAAATTATATAGAGTTCAAAGTTGTTTTACTTAGAATTAAAATGTCTCTTTAAAAATGGTGGTAAAACAACTGTTTTAAAATGCCATTAAAACAGTCCAGTCCCTGTCCCGACTCGCACTCTCTGCGGTGGAACTCGCGGAAAGCACCGACAATTGGTCAAATTTGCGGAAAAGTTGCTGTGATTGTACAAAATTGCAAGATTGCACAAAATTCACGGGGATTGGTTGAATTTGCGTTAATTGTTGTGATCGCGACATCACGAATTCCTGGAGGGAGTGGTATGTACGGCAGAGTTGATTTAGGGGCACTGCCCGATGAAAGGCTGCTGCCATCGAGTTTACGTAACCGGAAACAGCTGACGGTAAGCGCAAGTCTGTTCAAAGTTCTGTAAATTGAATATAGCCCTACTGAAATAAAAAAAACAAAAAATAAATAAAAATAGAAAAGCAACAGCCTCTTTAAAGGTATTCAGAAAAGAAAATAGATTTTGAGCCCACGATGGGTCTTAACATTAGTATAATCATTCATCTATCAGACGATGGAGCCCAAACTTTGTGCAAAATTCCATTTGAGTAAATCCGCGGTGAAAGTGGGGTTGTTTTTTTTCCGCATTGGATAATGCAGGCACACAAATAATGCGTCACGTTGCATCAGCCAATGCGCTCCATCACTTAGCCTCGCTAGCTAAGTTAGCAAGCTATAGGCTAATGTAGCAAGCCTACAAGCTAACAGTTAGCTACGTTAGCTAAACACACTCAAACACACCAAGCTCGGTCTTGCCCCAAACATTGAATATCCTGCCTGCTCGATAACGACCAATCAAATTTGTTTTCCTTACTCAGGTAAACTCGTGGAAGGAGGCGTGGCAAACAGGATAAACGGCCATTTCTGAACAACCTTTAACTGCCTGATAGGGATGTCACAAATTCTTCTTACAAATGACGCGGCCTACTTTTACACACAGCGGCAGCGCTATAAAACACAAAACATACATAAGCCACAGTGAACAGGAAGAAGCTAAATGCTAAGAGCGGGATTCTTTATCTTCGAGATGTTTCTCCTCTTCTTTGATGGCAGCTTCACCTCAGTTGCCTAACGGCAAATCCGTAACATGGACTGAACCTGTGACGCCGCATCCTAGGCTACCGTCTCCATAACAGTAGCTAGCTAACATTAGTATGGTGTAGCCTATATACCACTATCGATTTTTGAATGCTCATGGATGAATATTGATCTTTTTTCTCCGTCTGTTTTTTTGTTTGTTTTGCTTAAATGAGACAAACTGACTGACAGAGTCAAAAAAAATAATAATTTTCAATTCTTTTTTCCAATTTATACCTATAATAAAAGATCAATACTTATTGCCTTGTATTGATATACTACATGTCTATAGGTAACGGAGGTCCACAGGTATAGTCCATAGACTGTAAAAAGAATGGACGTAGCGTCCGTGACGTCACCCATTGGTTTTGGGGAGTCGTTTTTGTGACTCAAATATGGCGGCCTGGACAGCGCCATGTTGGATTGGCCGGCCGAGAACCCGCCCACTAGCCTCGAAGCAGCTGTCCACGGAGCTGCTCGGACCTGTCACTCAACGTTTCCGCGCCCTAATTGGCCAGAATTTTAACCTAATAACAGTAAAACGGTAGAGTTAAAAAAAAATTCACCCCCCTCAGAGTGTGTGTGGGGGTAGAAACTATCGATTGAGACGAAAAAACGTTCTGACACCAGGCTTTTAACATGTTTACTGAGGATGTAAAGTTGGCGATTTTAACATGGGGGTCTATGGGGAATGCTGCTTTCTGACACCAGCCCCCAGAGGAAGAAGAGGGGATTGCAGTTTTTTGAACGCGGAAGTGAGCTTCACTTCTCAGACCGACAACTGCCCCCTTGGTATAGTCACAGTCACGAGGTACCAGTAAGGAGAAGTGACAGCGTGTGGCGGTTAGCGGTATGAAGTTACACTTTCCTATAAAAGACGCGCTAACCCACTTGCCAAGTGGTCATTGACCTCTTGGCAAGTGGGTTAGCATGTCTTTTATGGGAAAGTGAGTTTAAAGCAGAAGTAAGCAGAATGTTTGTGTTAATATAAGTCTTAAATAGTTGTATCTTCCGACAGCAATCACTTCTATAGAGTGTTTGGTCTGAAACACGGGTCTGTCAGTCACTCTGCTCTGCTGTAAGCCGAGGAGAAAACTTTCCTTGTATCCTACAACCTTTATCCAATGAGGAGAGAGAACGGCATAAAGGGGCAGCCCTCTCTGTGTGTGCAGCCAAGGGATGCGCGTGAATGTGGTGACGTAGGGACGAGGGCGGGGACTGCTAACTCCATCGGCTGACAGGAAGTTAGCCAAAACCACCGAAACGCTTACTTCTGCTTTAACTTCAGTACCGCGAACCGCCACACACTGTCACTTCTCCTTACTGGTACCTCGTGACTGTGACTATACCACGGACCTCTGTTACATCTATATCTATATATATCTCTCTCTATCTATATATATAATGTTCTGTTCCTTGTGTAGTTTGTTCTCTCGTATTCAGGGCCGTTGCTAGGAATTCTGGGCCCCCTTAAAGAATACTAAAGTGGGCCCCTCCCCCTAACTTGTTTCTTAGACTACGTATGTATTATCGTTTTTTATTTAACCTTCTTTGTTTTGATGCTAATGCAGCATTACACTGCAAAAACTCAAGAATCTTAGCAAGAATATTTGTCTTATTTCTAGTCAAAATGTAATTTCTAGTCAAAACATTCATTTTTACTTAAAATAAGACACATCATATTAAAAGCAGCTTGTTTTTAGACACTTTTTTTTTTTTTTTTTACTTCTTTCAAGCAGATTTTCACTTGGAATAAGTAGAAAAAATCTGATAGTGGAGCAAGTTTTTCTTCCTTATTACAAGCAAAAAAAACTTACTTTCACTGGCAGGTTTTTCTATTTATTGTGAATTTAAGTGAAAATGATCTAAAAACAAGTTAATTTTCAGGTAATGAGTCTTATTTTAAGTGAAAAGAGATTAGTTTTGACTAGAAATGAGACATTTGGACAAGAAATAAGACAAATATTCTTGGAAAGATGTTGAGTTTTTACAGTGTACTATGAGTATTAGTCAGGGTCTTACGCAGAATAAATCACTCATACAAAGATTAGACTACTGGGGTTTTTTATGGGCCCCACTGGGCGCTGGGCCCCTAGAATTATCATCACCTTTCTCCCCTATACAACGGCCCTGCTCTATTTACGTAATGACTTCCTGTGTGTCACTGCAACTATAAGTGATCATTTACCAGTTTGGGATCAATATGTTTATTGGAACAGGAACAGGAAGTAATGGAGGGACTGTCAGTGTTAAAGAAGACCATGAGATGTGGTTAAAAGCTCACTAACAGTGGGGAAGTGAATCAAAACGACTTCTTATAATAAACTGTTAATTTATTAATGTGTAATTATAATAATAATTGGACTGTAATAAAATCTCTGGATGGACAAGTTAGAGAGATAAGAGACAGAGAGAGAGAGAGAGGGAGAGGAAGGGGAGGGTGGAGAGAGGGAGGAGGGTGAGAGAAAGGGGAGGAGACACAGAGAGAGAGAGAGAGAGAGAGAGAGAGAGAGTTAATGTGACTTTATTCTGGAGTCTGATCACACACGGAGCTGCAGCGCGCGAGGAGCGGAGCTGCTCTCCGATCTCACACACACACACACGGTGATGAAAACACACTTCTCTTTCTTTCTTTCTTTCTTTCTTTCTTAATATGTTTTGGCTCATCCCTCCATTCCTGAGCGAAATAAATCAGACACTTCCTCCTTCTTCTTCCTCTTCTTAATCGCCATAAAACTGACACTTAAGGTGGATTTGTTGAGTCTGTGACGGAAGTTTCTGACTTTATAGACAGAGACAGACTTCTTCTTTATCTTCTTCTTACCACCGCGTCACGTCGTTTCATGGTTTAGTTCCGTGTCCATCTTCCTCCTCTCCAAGTTTTTGGATTCTTTTTTTTAATATAAATTCACCATATGAGGGGTTTTAATGATGTAAAGCACAGATAATGTCATAATAATAATAATAGTAGTAGTAGTAAAAGGAGTAACCTATGTTTTTTTTACTCTTTATTATTATTATTATGATGATCTGAGCTGTCTGTTAGAATAAAAGTCCCGTCTCCAGCCGCTGCGTTATTCTGCACAATCTGAACAAACAGCGCTATCAGTCAAGCTCTCTCTCTCTCCCTCTCCCTCTCTCTCTCTCTCTCTCTCTCTGTGTGTGTGTGTGGGGCACAGAGGACAGCACACACACACACACACACACACGCAGGCGCTCGCCGACATACCGACACACACTTTGGCGCTGCCGCCGCCGCCGCCGCCGCTGCTGCTGCTGTATCACTGTATCACACCAATGTCATTGCTGCTGCCGAGCTCGTGCTGCTGCTGATGAGAGCCGCGCGCTCCCCGACTGGATGACCGACTGACTGACTGACTGACTGACTGACTCTCCTCCACACACACACATAGAGAAACACACACACATCGGGAGAGAGTAGACAGTCATCCAGCAGCCAGAGGGAGAGAGCGGCACACAGCGCGGAGGACAGCCGGGGACGGGATGCCTTTCTCGGGAGGAGAGCCGGCGGCGCACCGGGGAGACAGAGACAGCTGCAGCAGCCGGATGATTTCAACTGCTGAAGAAATAATACTAATAATAATCACCTCTTAGATCCATTGATCCATCGATCCCATTGATTGATCCCATTCACTGATCGCTGAGTGGGACGGAGCAGAGAGAGAGAGAAACCGGGACCGGGACCATGAGCCGGAGCTGCTGCTGCTGCTTCACAACGGGTTTTATTATCATCATCACTGAGGGATAGAGACCAGAAGGAGACACAGAACCAAGGTTTCTCATCTGTTCCTGCTCGTGTGTGTATCGATCTATCCATTGATTGAGTGATTGATTGATTGGTTGGTTGGTTTGGTTGGTGACTGTTTGTTTTGCGCACCATGATCCGGATTTCCCTGAGAGTTACATCCGAAGGTTAAAGAAGAAAAAGAAGAAGGAAAGAAGGAAAAGAAGAGTAAAAACAACAACAGAGAGCTGAACCAGAGCGCTACAAGTCTCCGTTGGGAAGGAGGAGAAGGAGGAGAAGGAGGAGAAGCAGGAGGAGGAGCAGCAGGAGCAGCAGCGGAGATCATGATCAGGATCTTCCCGGATTTCAGCGTCCAAGTGACGGCTTCGGCGGCCGGAGGAGCCGGGGCTGGAGGAGGAGGAGGAGGCGGTGGAGGAGGAATAGGAGGAGGAATAGGAGGAATAGGAGGAGGTGGAGGAGGTGGTGGGATGGTGACCGGACCTCCGGTGGGTCGCGTGCCGGTCCCGGTCCCCGGAGCCACCAACGGGACCGGACAGAGCGTGCAGGGACTCGGCGCCTACCAGCAAAGGTACGTGATGAGCAGCGAAACCAAACCAAACGACCTGTAGCTGCATGTATGTGTGTGTGTGTGTTGGGAAGTGTTGGAGGAAAAAACACACAAAAAAACTAAAACTAAAGAAAAAAAAAGGAGATTAATGTGAAATATTGTTCTAAAAGCTGTCAGAGGAAGAACCACATTCCTTCACACTAACACTTTCCTGCTGGGACATTTCTCCTGTTCCCGCTGCAGTTGGGCATCTTTACCTCAGTGGACTCTTTGATTTATATTTTATATTATCTTTTTATTTATTATTATTATTATATTATTAATATTATTTGAGATGAGCTTCAGATTTTTTCCTCATCAGAGCTGTAAAAGTCCTCCATCGCCCCTGAACGCAGCATCGTCCTGCAGCTGCTCTAGGATGGAGCTGCTTTTATCATAAATGTCACAAAAATGTGGCATTTCTTCCACAGTAATTTGCTCTTTTTTATCCTTTTGACGAATTTTATTTGTCCGTCCAAATCTGGAGATGTTGAGAATTAAATCTTACACCTACGGTTTCTTTTTATTAAAAAAAAAAATCCACATACAAGTGTTTGAAAGTGAGTTTTACACATAGCCTATAGAGTGTATATATAGCAGCTGAGTGTTTTGAGGGGGGAAAAAGGTGCATGAGAAGCAAAGACGGGGAAAAATAGGATGAAGTGAGGCGGCGGAGGATGAGTGTGGTGGTGTTTTAGTGGAAAAAGAGAAGAAGTGAGGTTCAGCTATTAAACAGCAGAGTCCAGGTGAATTCAGTGGAAAAGAAAAAAGAAATAAAAACCTAGAGAAGTTTTTTTTTCCTTCTTTTTTCTCTCTTTTGGTTAATTGACAGGAAACAAAACGGAGGAGGGTTGGATTATTTGGAGCAGAGGAATGTGTTGAGTGTTTTCCAGCTGAACGTGAAGTGAAGCCGGCGCTCCTTCACTCCTCCAACCTGTTTCCATCCATCCATCCATCCCTCCTTATTAGTACTTCTCTTTTCACTCTGAATCTAAATGATCTCCTCTCTGGTTTTTCTAATCATCTGCAGCCGTCTTGGTCACTATCACACACTCTTCTTTCTTTTTTTTTTTTACTTATTAGTCCCCTAAAAAACTAAACTCTGTGTAAAAGCGATGGGGAGCAAAAAACAGGACGTAAATCACAGCCGGGGCCTCACAGAGCGACTCAGCCCTCTGAAGCAACAAATACCAGCAGAAGAAGGGCCGCATTGTTATTTAAAACAGGGCTTCTGGGCACACACACACACACACACACCCGTCATCAGGGAGGATTGTGGGTAGTGGACTGTATGTTTGTGTCCATATGTGGGAGCTGAGGATTAAACTGCTATGTGTCGTCGCCCCAAAACAACTTTTAGGAATCTCTCTGCTCTCCCATTTGTTCAACGTCTAGATTTATATTAACAGACTTGTGTCAGAATAAAATAGAAACGGGCCGCTGCATCTTCGTCGTCCACACACACACACACCTCTGTTTCTCCTCCTCCTCCTCCTCCTCCTCCTCCTCCTCTCTGTCTATACGTGATGTTTCCCCCAGCAAACAGCTGGGAGCTAATATGTTTATACATTACGCTCCATTATCCACGTCGCCTCCGTTTGGCTGCTGTCGGTAAGCAGAGCAGAGCAGAGCCGAGCCGAGCCGAGCCGGAGCAGCAGCAGCTCAGCCCGGACCTGCATCAGCACCGCTGCAGACGTCTGCAATGAACTTTATTTGGTTTTATCCCAAAACACAAAAACACAAAGACCTCCAGGAGTGCAACAGTCCCGGGTGGCGTGGTGCAGCACACAATCTTTCCAAGGAATATTTGTCTCATTTCTTGTCAAAATGTCTCATTTCTAGTCCAAACTAATCCCTTTCCACTTAAAATAAGACTCATCACCTAAAAATTTACTTGTTTTTAGATCATTTTCACTTGTTTCAAACAAATTTTCACTTGAAATAAGTAGAAAAATCCATTTTTGTGTGTGTGTGCTTGTAATAAGGAAGTACAACTTGCTCCACTATCAGATTTTTCTACTTATTTCAAGTGAAAATCTGCTTGAAAGAAGGAAAATGTGTCTAAAAACAAGCTGCTTTTTAATGTGATGAGTCTTATTTGAAGTATGAGAGATTTTGACTAGAAATAAGACAAATATTCTTGGTAAGATATTAGATTTGGGGTCAAACCTGTGACCTTTCAGCTGCTGCTGTTATTCCAGGATGAAGAAGACGAGGCGTCGGTACAAACGGGAACAAACCTCACTTCACTCACACTTTGGGAATGTCATATTTTCTCCGGCTGCACCTGAAGCATCCGCCGCCTCCTCAGCACGTGTGTGTATCGGTGTGTGTGTGTGTGGACCGGCGGGCGCTCGGCTCGGCTCGGCTCACAACGACGGCGATCATCGGCTGTATATGAGGAGGCGTAGAGGGAGGGAGGGGGGTCAAGGTTTTCCCTCCCCGCTCTTTATTTTCCGCCTGTAACCCCGTGTTTGTGTGGAGAATACCCAGCATGCCTTTGACCTTGACAGGTCATTGGTGTAGAGAGGGAGAGAGACAGAGCTTCTAGCAGCAGCAGCAGCAGCAGCAGCAGCCGGGGGGTTAATCACACAGCAGCAGCCATTAGGTTACAATGAATTATACATTTAAGAGAAAAAAGGAAGGAATTTAAATGGAAAAATAAAGAATAGACAGAAAGAAAGAGGTTTGTGTTGGAGGATAATGAGCCGTCACTGACATGAAGCCCTGAGGAGATTCCACTGCTCTGATATCTGGGAGGAAAAACATATAGAGTGGAGACAGACGACACTATAGGACCAGTTTGTGTTCATTCACACTGTATTTTCTAAAAAAGCTGGAGCTCATACAGATGCAAACAAACACAGGAAGTAACAGCAACAACAACAACAACAGCAGCAACAACATGAGCAGCAGCTGAGAAAAGTTGTGTGAATGTGAAGTGAGACATTTGCTGTGATGTGTTTATTATGACACTGAAGGAGGAAAGGAGAGGGGGGGGGGGGGGGGGGGGGGGGTGGGGGGGGGGGGGAGGTAGATCTGATTTACAGGGCAACCATCCAAATAAATCACCCAGCAGCACCCCCTGCACGGTACACTGGGGAGGAAGAGGAGGAGGAGGAGGAGGAGGAGGAAGAAGGTGTTTGTGTTGTGTTTTTTTATATATATATTTTTGTTATTTTTTTTTGCATTGATGGTTAAAAAGGAGGAGGAGAAGGAGAATTAAATAAAGAATAAAAACACACATAGACACACATACACACATTTACACAAACTGACTCCAACTGCAACTGAGTGGCGTTGTTGCGCCGGGGCTGCTGGAGCAAACAGCGGAGGTGTGTGTGTTTGTGTGTCTGTATGTGTGTGTGTGTGTGTGTGTCTGTGTGTGTGTGTGTGTCTCCCTGCAGCCGGGAAGCCTCCGTGTCTCTGCCCGCTGAGCGACGCTCCGTCGCGGGGATCGAACCGCGGATCGAGACGCTGCTGCTGCTGCAGCGGCGGAGGAGGGAATGTAACGATCTGACGCCTTTTTTCTCTTCCTCCTCTTCCACCTCTTCTCCTTCTTCCTCTTCCTCCTCTTCCTCCTCTTCGGAGCGCGTGCATGCAGGAAATTCCTCTGTAGTGGCCAAAAAAAAAGGAGCTGGTTGTTGTTGCATGTGGAGCAGCGGAGAGGCAGCGGGACCTGACAGCAGGTCTACCCGGGTTTCCCCTCACTCCGCTCGGCATGCCTGAGCAGCTGCTGCCGCTGCTGCAGCTCCTTCACCGCCCGTCGTCTCCTCTCCGCTGAGCGGCGGCAGCAGCGGCGGCGGCGGAGGAAGAGAAGAGAAGAGAAGAGAAGAGAAGAGAGACACAACGCACGCACGGCACGCACGCAACGCACGCTGAAAACACATACACACACACATATATACACACACACACGGACATGGCTTTGTCTTAACACACCGACCATGACGCATTGCTGTCAGGGCGCAGCGCACCGCCACCGCCGCTCCGCCGCCGCCGCCGCCGCCGCGTGCACGTAAAGCCGAGCGAAGCGACGCGACGCGACGCGACGCGGAAGAGGAGGAGAAGGAGAAGAAGAGAAAGTCAGAAATCCCATAATAATTGTTGCAGGAAGATGAAGATGGCGCCCACCAAGCCGAGCATCCAGGACCCGACACGGAGAGAACGGTAACGGGGCTGGGATCGCTGCTCCCGCACACACACACACACACACACACACACACACACACACACACACACACACACACACACACACACACACACACACACACACACACACACACACACACTCCTCCTCCTCTGTGTGTTTACAGCTGCAGCTTTGGAGCGAACCGGCGGCTGCACCGGTTTCGCGCTGCTTCGCGTTTTTTTTATTTATTTTTTTATTTTTTATTTTGTTGAAGTGTCGAGGCGTGCGTGGCGTGCCCGCGTGGGTGCGTGCACGCCTGTGTGTGTGTGTGTGTGTGTGTGTGTGCAGGCTGCAGGGTAACAGGTCGCTCGGCTCCAACTGTTCAGTCTGTTCACAGAGAACCGGAGCGGCGGCGGCGGCGGCTTGGATTTACATGTTTGTTTGTTTGTGCAACACGCGTGTGTGTATGTGTGTTTGCACCTTGCACGTGCACGGGGGCGCGCGTGCAGGTTTTTGGAAAGCCCATATGCAGTGTGTGGCTCCATAGCAGCGAGCAAAAGGTGTGTGTGTGTGTGTGTGTGTCTCGAGGAAAACATGTGCATCCATCGATGGCAAACTACTGCTGTACTACTGTGTGTGTGTGTGTGTGTGTGTGTCTGTGTGTGTGTGTGTGTGTGTGTGTGTGTGTGTGTGTGTGTGTGTGTGTGTGTGGTTTACCTGAGCAGGTCACAGGGAGCCGACCCAGACTGACCTCAGAGCTGCTTCACTGGCTCTCATTGTTAAGGTGGAATTAAGGTGGAAATATGAACAACTGTGTGTGTGCGTGTGTTGTGTGTGTGTGTGTGTGTGTGTGTGTGTGTGTGTGTGTGTGTGTGTGTGTGTGTGTGTGTGTGTGTCAACCTGCAGCTTTATAACCATGATGTTTTATCTCCTTCTCTTCTATTGGACGTGTGGAGGAATGATGCTCTGAGGCAGCTGCTTCCTCTACACTTGTTGATTTAAGGACGACAAGCAGCGGTTCTTTTCTTTTCTATTCTATTCTATTCTATTCTATTCTATTCTATTCTATTCTATTCTATTTTATTCTGTTGTATATGAGCTGGTGGAATGATGTTGAGGCATCTGCTTCCTTTACACTTGTTGATTTAGGGTTGACAAGCGAACACATGCAACAGTGTTTCTATTCTATTCCATTCTATTCTGTTTAAATTGATTCTATTCTATTCTATTCTATTCTATTCTATTCTATTCCATTATATTCTATTCTATTTTATTCTATTGTATATGACCTGGTGGAATGATGTTGTGGCATCTGCTTCCTTTACACTTGTTGATTTAGGGTTGACAAGCAAACACATGCAACAGTGTTTCTATTCTATTCCATTCTATTCTGTTTAAATTGATTCTATTCTATTCTATTCTATTCTATTCTATTCTATTCTATTCTATTCTGTTCCATCCTGTCAGGTGTCATCAGGTTTGTCAGACAAAAACCTGATCCTCTCTCTGTGTGTGTGTTTTTACATTTCCAGCTGCTGTATTTCTACTGTGTTACTGCACCTGTACACATCCTGTCATACCGATACAGCCTGCACCTGTTGAGTCAGCTATTGATTAGTTGATCTGTTGGTTGATTGACTAGTTGATTGATTGATAAATTGATAAATTGATAAATTGATTGGTTGGTTCTGTTCTACCTTTAAGTGTTTTGGCTTCAACCATTCATCTTAACCAGTGTGGTGGAAACACTGGAAACCACGAACTGTCATGACTTTATATCATCAGACTTTGGTTTAAGTCAGTTACCTGCTTTCTATTCTATTCTATTCTATTCTATTCTATTCTATTCTATTATATTCTATTCTATTCTATTTTATTCTATTTAAATCCATTATTTTCTATTTTATTCTGTTGTATTGTATATGACCTGGTGGAATGATGTTGAGGCATCTGCTTCCTTTACACTTGTTGATTTAGGGTTGACAAGCGAACACATGCAACAGTGTTTCTATTCTATTTAAATCTATTCTATTCTATATGACCTGGTGGGATGGTGTTATCATCTGCTTCCTTTACACTTGTTGAGTTAAGGATGACAAACAGTGTTTCTATTCTATTCTATTCTATTCTATTCTATTCTATTATTCTCTATTATATTTAAATCCATTCTTTTCTTTTCTATTCTGTTGTATTGTATATGACCTGGTGGAATGATGTTGAGGCGTCTGCTTCCTTTACACTTTTACACTACAATTGATTTAGAGTTGACAAGCAAACACATGCAACAGTGTTTCTATTCTATTCTATACCTGTTTAAATCTATTCTATATGAGCTGGTGGGATGGTGTTATCATCTGCTTCCTTTACACTTGGATGACAAGCACTGATTCTATTCTATTCTGTCCTATTCTATTCTGTGGATGACGCTGACCGTTTCTCCTGTTGATGGAGATGATGAGGTCAGTGTTTAGTTTCAGCTCCTCTGTGTTTTTAATTTGGCTGATTCCTTTTTACAATTAACTTTGTTTTCTTTTAGTTTCTGTCTTTATTTGTTGCTATAAGTCGTTGGTCGACTCCACTTCTCTTCTACTACAGCACCTGTCCTCTCCTGTATATATCATTATTATTATTATATTATTATTATTATAGTGGTGTATTAACATGGTTGTAGTTTAGAGACGACACAGTCACATTACAACGAAGCTAACGCTCTCCTCTCTCTTCTCCTCTCCTCCTGCTCCTCCTGTTGTGATGCTGTAACCGTGGCGATGTGGTGTTTCTCTGTGGTGCAGTGATGAAAAAGCGACTTCACTGTGTTTTATTTCTTCTTCTTCCTCTTCTTCTCTGGGTGCGCCGACGTGTTTCCACTTGTTTCTGTCTCCAGACGTGACCAGATTGAATTTTAAACCCGTCATCAGTCTGTGAATCCAGTCGCTGCTACGCTGTTGTTGCCCGAGCCGAGCATGATGGGATGGCAGTCGACTCCTCTGCTCCTTTCTTTTTATATTTTTAAGCCACAAAAACAGTGAAAACGTCTGTTCCAACGTGTCTGTAGGTTTTTAACGCTGTTGATTCACGGTGTAGTGAGTCTGCAGGGTTATGTTATTGATAACTGTCGACCAATCAGCTGCGTCTGTAGAAGATGGTCTGTGTGTCTCCAGCAGGGTCAGAGGTCATCCTCCATGCTACACAGACTCTGACTGAAGCTGCGTTAGTTTTCATGTCGTTTCTGCAGCTCAAAGAAAAAGTTCCACCAGTCAAACATGTAGCTCAGACCAGAGGTGGATCGATCCAGTATCGATCCGTATCATTGGCTGTTTTTTATTACTTCACTTCATTTGTTTATTTGGGTGCAGGGTTCTTACGGATCCTTAAAAAGTCTTAAAAGGCATTGAATTCATTCATCTAAAAACAAGGCCTTAATTGGCATTAAAATGTCTTAAATCAATTTTTCAAAGGTCTTAAAAATGTTAACACATGATAAGTGGTATTTTATGGTTATAATTAGTCTCAAATCTCAAAATAATTGGTAGCATTCCGACATAGAGAAGTTAGTGGCGGCCGTCAACGCTAAATTTCTCACCGTTTTTTTTTTTTCTGGACTTTTTATGCATTTATTTTGAAAGGACAGCTGGAAAGAGACACAATCCAATGTTCATGTAGCAGTCACTTTACCTTGGATCACATAGGAAAGTGGGTAAAATTGTCCCTATAACCCTATGTAATTGATGTGGTGTTTTTTTTTCTTTTTTCTGCATTTGTGTTTATCATGAAGTCGGCCTTAATTTTCATTTCCAGTGGCTTTAAAAAAGTCTTAAAAAGTCTTAAATTTAACTTGGCTTAAGCTGTAGGAACCCTGTGGGTGGGACAGTGCACATTAATGAACATATAAAAACATGTAAATGTGCCGGATTATAGCAGCAATGCTAATTTCCATCTGGAGTCCCAAAACATAAAAACAGTACAGTGACAGAAAAACATAGTATTATAAACGACATAACAATGCAGACAACCAGGACATAACAAAACGACTAGAACGAAATAAAACATTGACATTTTTACAACACCAAAAGAGTTTCTGAGAGATAAAGTGCAAAAGTGCAAAAGTGCTGGGCCAAAGTGACAAGTGCTAGAGTGCAGGAGTGCATGGGTACCAAGTTGTATTGCATGGTGCACATCAGATTAAATTGCCAGATTGTATCGCACTATGCCCGTATTTATGGACAACCGACCTGCTGTTGGAGTTTGTGTTACTGTGTTACTCTGCAAAAATGTATAAAGATTTAATTTTATCACAGATTTTCCACCGTGTTCAGAAAACGAACACTCACTGAACTGTATTCAGTCTGATCCCAGGTCTGTTGTTCTCAAGTCTGACACCAAAACGTTCATTTTTTAATAACAATAACATTCATTTATATACTGTAAGTCCCTTTACAGTGAAGAAAATAAATGAATAAATAACTAATAAGGAAAGGTCATGGAGAAAAGGTGTTGGTGGTTAGGAGTCTGAGAGTTTTTACTGCAAATGAACATCAGTCATCAGTTTCCTTTGATAACTAATAATCGATGTCGAGTCGACCGTATTGATCGATCGATCCCCGACTGAGACATTAATGAAACTGAAAACACAAACAGTCACAGTCAGATTTACTATTAACTCACATTCACTCACACAGGAGCTGATGTGACAGTTTGTTGCTGCTTCTTAATACATTTTTAGTTCAGTTTTTTGCTGAAATAAAATAAAATAATAGTTTGATAGGTTTTATTTTATTTTATTTGTTGCATCTTGTACCAGACAAAACATGTGGAGAATCAGACGTCTCTTCTCTTCTCTTCTCTTCTCTTCTCTTCTCTTCTCTTCTCTTCTCTTCTCTTCTCTCCTCTCCTCTCTGGATGTTTTTCTTTCTGCTGTTGATGAGGAATCAAAGACGTTATTGATTCTGTTTTTATTCAAACTGTGTTTTCTTTTCACCTAACCAGGCTTCTATTGTTGCTCTAATGTGTTGTTGTTGTTGTGTGTCTGCTGCCTGCATGAGACTTGTGCTTCTACTTTTAATATGAATGTTGTGTTTGTGTTCACCCGATCATTTAGAAGAGATGAGTCACAGAAACAGAACGTAGCAGCTGCAGCGTTTTGATCTCGGATTTATCTGCAGCTCTGAAACAAACTGTGACGTTGTCGAGGTTGTATCAGTGTCTGGTGTTGAACTGGTGCTGTTTCCAGTTGTGTGTTATATACAATATCTATATATTTGGATCATTGAGCTGAAGTGAATTGAGCGACGTGTGTGTGTGTGTGTGTGTGTGTGATGATGAGCGGGTCGGTGTGTCGGTCAGAGCCGAGCAGCAGATTAACAGACGGCTATTTGCATACGTGTGCTGTTACAGAGCGAGGTGGAGGTGGAGGTCAGAGGTCAAATGTATGGAGCTGAAATTACACTTCACTGTCTGACGTCCAGCTTTTCACTTTTCACTTCTCACCCGTTTAAAAAAAAAAAAAATCCTTTTCAATTTGTGGCGAGCGGCCGAGGCAGGAAGCTCTGAGCCACCTCGGCCTGGCTGAACGGCCCTCAGAGGAAGTTCATTCAGATTTTATTATTGTATTTTATTTTATTCTAACAGATGCTACAGATGATAAAAGCCGGCACAACAGCTGAGATCTTTTTTCTAGTTTGACAACCTGAGAGAAACATGTACACTACAAAACTCAAACTCTTACCAAGAATATTTGTCTTATTTCTAGTCAAAACAATCTCATTCTACTTAAAATAAGACTCATCACATAAAAAGCAGCTTGTTTTTAGACACTTTTTCCTTCTTTCAAGCAGATTTTCACTTAAAATAATCTGATAGTGGAGCAAGTTTTTCTTTCTTATTACAAGCACACAAAAACTTGCTTTCACTGGCAGATTTTTCTACTTATTTCAAGTGAAAATGTGTTTGAAACAAGTGAAAATGATCTAAAAACAAGTTATTTTTTAGGTGATGAGTCTAATTTTAAGTGGAAAGAGATTAGTTTTGACTAGAAATGAGACATTTTGACAAGAAAGAAGACAAATATTCTTGGAAAGATTTTGAGTTTTTGCAGTGTAACAATAAACCAGCGATATAAGATACAAGTGTGTGTGTAGTATAGTGTGTGTGTGTGTGTGTGTGTGTAGTGTGTGAGTCAGTGCACGTTGTCTACATCCTGTTAATTCAGAGGTGAAGCAGTTTTTAGTCGAGTGAAAAAAGTTTGGATGTTTTAATTTGAAATCTTCCCTGAGGTGTCAGGGATGGACACACACATACACACACACAGACGTCACCGTTGTGTGTGTGTATGTGTGTGTGTGTGTGTGTGTGTGTGTGTGTGACAGGAATAAACCGGATCGTCCCGACAGGTTCCTGGGTTCAGATCTGGGTTCAGGCCCCCGACCGGTGGATTTTATTTTATCAGCTTATCATCAAACTACCTGCTTGTGTCTGTTTGTGTGGCTGGAGAGCTGCTGCACAACACACACACTGAACAGAGAGAGAGAGAGTGTGTATGTGTGTGTGTGTGTGTGTGTGTCTGTGTGTGTGTTTTAAACTGTCTGTGCATCACAATTATAAAAAAAAACAAACAAAAAAAAAGAAAATGGGGCAGCTTTCCAGAGACGAGGCCGTCGGCTGTCGACACGTGTCCTTGAACCACAGACTGTCTCTCTCTCTCTCTACTGACTCAACAAGGACGATCAATAATCATTAAGATATGAGTCATGACAATAATAGTAATAGTACTAATATTAAAAATGAAATCACCAGTTTCTTGTTTTGTTCTGCAGTGTCATCATCCTCATGACCAGCTGCACCGTGGCCACATCGCACCTCCCTTCAGTCCCTGTCTGCACTGTTTGCATTATTATATTCAGTGAAAGCCCCAGTATGTAACTTATTTGGCTTTTTATTAGCAAAAATCAAACATTGTTTTCATAAATACGTATTTCACTGAAGTGGAATCACAGAGGTGGACAGAGTACTCGACCCCAGTACTTGAGTAAGAGTAGAAATACTGTTTTTAGGGTGACTTTTTAACATCTGTCTAGGGGACTACAGATGAAAAATAGCCTCGTGGCTAATTCTGGCGCATTTACAGTAATGTTATTAATGTGCACTGTCCCTGTTTTCAAATAAACTTATTAATACTACTGGTCAAAATTAAAGTAAAAGTAGCTCAGCCGACATGTTACTCGAGTAAGGGTAAAAAAGTACTTGTTTTTAAAGGTACTTAAGTATCCAAAAGTACATGCTTTTAAATTTACTTTAAGTAAGAGTAAGAGTAAATTTCTTATTTTTCACATCAACAGCATGAATTTAAGGACCTTTTAACTCTTTGAAAGCAGCTGCACTGATGTGCTGCTTTTAGGGGTTAGGGTTTCCTTCTTTGACAAACACAGCTTGTGTCCAATAGGATTTTAGAAAAAGACCTGAAAGTAACGAGTACTTTTCAGCCTTCCTAGAAATTAAAGCAGAAGTAAGCGATCCGGTCGTTTTCGCTAATGCTGCGTTCCAGGCAGGCTTTTGAAATCGTAAATTACAGCTTCAAGTCACAACTTATGATTTTGTAGCGTTCCAGGCAACCCACTTGTGTTTTTCCGACCTGTTTTACCTGTGAAAGTCACTATAACGGCCACTCGTAACTTCCGACCCGTGAACTCGTACCAGATCCAACTGGTACGACTTCACAGGTCGGAAAAACAGGAGTTACGAGTTGCCTTGAACGCACCATAACAGTCCTCGTCGCTACGTCACCACATTCACGGCGTCCCTTGGCTGCACACACAGCCCTGCATGCCGTTCTCTCTCCTCATTGGATAGAAACTGTAGGATACGATAAATGTTTTCTCCTCGGCTCAGAGCAGAGCAGAGTGACTGACAGACCCGTGTTTCAGACCAAACACTCTATGTAAGTGATTGCTGTCGGAAGATATAACTATTTAAGACTTATATTAACACAAATATATCACTTACTTCTGCTTTAACTTGAGTAAAAGTAAAAATATTTGTCTTGGAAATGTATTCAAGTAAGAGTAATAAGTACCAAAGGAATCTAATACTCAAGTAAAGTACAAATCCTCTGGATATGTATAAGTACAGTACTCAAGTAAATTTACTCCGTTACTGTCCACCACAGCCGCATACAAATTAAAGCTTTCTGGTTCCTTAGAATGAGTTGTTACAAGTCGTTACAAATACATAAGTGGGCGACGCACCGAACCGAGGCGGCCATGTTGCATCGCCATTTTTTTTTTTTACGTTGAGTGGCGGCGTGACCGTGGGTAACCACGGAAACTGAGCGGAGCTGTGGGCTCGGCCTGTTAAAACTGTCACCACTGTGTAGTGTGAGGAAGGACGGAGGCACTGGTGTTGCATTCAGGTGCAGTCAGGCAGACGGCCGTCGACTTGGCAAACCAACCGGATGTCATTTTACTCCACCAGAGAAAGACGGTAAAACAATACCACATCACCATGACAACATGTTGTCAGGCCTGTATTGTTTTACATAGACGCTTGTTTATCCTGTTACATGCAGCGTCTGTTGTCTGTCTGACGTCTGCCCCGTTTCACCTGAATGCAACATCAAGAATACGTTCAGATATGCAACCGCACAGCTGGATGGGGGGAATTCCTACATACTATACCTTTAAACATTATATTACATTTAAATAACTAAATATGCAAAGATCCTATAATCCAGAGATGTGGTTGCTGAGACGTTCCAAGCTATCCAACTTTTTTCCGAACCTCATAATCGTGAGCCGGTTTTTGCTCTTCCGGTGGATATGTTTGTTTACGCCTGGATCTATTTTGTTTTTTTCATTGAAAATCTGTAAAACGCATGGATCATCACGCCAGCTTTTAACAATGGACATTATCATACAAATGGACATCCATTGTTAAAAGCCAGTGTTAAAGGGACATTGTGTAGGAATTCCTCCCATCTAGCGTTGCGGTTGTATATCACAAGCAACTCGTAGTGGTATTTTTCATGCTGCATTCACGTGAAATTGGGCAGACGGCAGACGGACGACAGCCGCTGCAGGTAACGGCATAAACAAGCCGTCTATGTAAACAAGTGGTCCGTCAGCACGAGGCAAAACAATACACGTGACAATATGTTGTCATGGCGATGTGGTATTGTTTTACCGTCTTTCTCTGGACTTCTGTGACTAAAATGACATCTGGTTTGTTAGCGACGGCCGTCTGCCCGACTGCAGGTGAATGCAGCATCAGTGTAACGCTCCATTCCTCCTCACTGCGTTACCACGGTGACTTTTCACAGACGCCACCTCCACCTGAGCCGACAGCTCCGGTGTCTCCGCTGAGTTTCCGTGGTTACCTACCGTCACGCTGCCACTGAACGTAAAAACATGGAGACACCACATGGCAGCAGCACCGAGCTTACCCGCTCCATGGAGATATGAATGATATGAACGGCTCATTCAGAGCTGGAAGGAACACTTCACTTTGTTGATGGGGGGGATTACTGGTTAATGAAAAACAGACTGAAGAACCAAATAATCGATTTTCCTGAATAGAGAACAGGAGAAGTTACACAATGTCCCTTTAATAGATCCATGCGTTCACCACAACTATGACGTAAACATACGATTCCACTAGAAGAGCAAAACCGGCTTCTGTTTTCTGTTTTTGACGTTCGGAAACTGTTCAGATCGTTTCCACATTCTGGTGTTTTAGCGGCGTTGAAGAGAAAACAGAAACAAACAAAACACTGAGTCAGCTGCGTTAATAACATCCAGACGACGACAACAACAACAACAACAACAACAAACCCTGCTGGGCGTCTTCACAGGATCATTTCATCAAACCACTTATCAAAATCCCAGATGTGTCCTTGAACGCACCACAAAGTATAGAGAGGAGTCTTCACAGAGCAGCAGCAGCTCCTGCACTGCAAAAACTCCAAATCTTTCCAAGAATATTTGTCTTATTTTTAGTCAAAATGTCATTTATAGTCAAAACTAATCTCATTCTACTTAAAATAAGACCCATCACGTAAAAAGTAGCTTGTTTTTACTTCTTTAAAACAGATTTTCACTTGAAATAAGTAGAAAAATCTGATAGTGGAGCAAGTTTTTCTTTCTTATTGCAAAAAACTTGCTTTCACTGGCTGATTTTTCTACTTATTTCAAGTGAAAATGTGTTTGAAACAAGTGAAAATGATCTAAAAACAAGTTATTTTTATGTGATGAGCCTTATTTAAAGTGGAAATAGTTTAGTTTTGACTAGAAATGAGACATTTTGACAAGAAATAAGACAAATATTCTTGGAAAGATTTTGAGTTTTTGCAGTGCGGATCATCTGTTGATGCTCGGAGAAGAAGAGGAGGATGAAGAGGAGGAGGAAGAGGAGGAAGATGAAGATGGTCACACACAGTTTGACCACTGACACCCAGAACAAACTCTCCCGTCACCATGACGACCCAGTGGGGCTCATGATGATGTCACATGATCCCAGAAAGAGAGAAAATTCCTTGTTGTCGTCCTCCAGGAAAATCTTCATCTTCTCCTCCTCCTCCTCCTCTTTCGCCCATTTACTCTCTGCCTCCATCCATCCATCTGCTTCCCCTCCTCCCTCTCTCTCTGTGTGTGTGTGTGTGTGCGACAGAGAGAGTGTGTATTCCTGCTAAAAGCTGTCAGGCAGCAGCGACGGCGTTTTGGCTGAGCTGCTGTTTGTGGATCTATTTCTGGGGGCATTTCAGCACCGATAGGCATCTGGAGGAGAGCAAATTAATTTCCAGGTAGAGGGGGAGAGAAAGAGGGGGAGGGAGAGAGAGATGGAGAGAGAGAGAGAGAGGAAGGGGGGGAGGAGGACAGACTTCATAGCCGACTGCACAAGTGCTTCCACTATCAGTACACTACACCGGCGCTGGAGAGGGAGATGATGGAGAGATGATGGAGAGGACGACTGGACAAGAGAGAGAGAGAGGGAGAGGGAGAGGGGGATTAAAACAGAGAGGAAGTAGAGGAATGATATGACAGAGGAGGAGGAGGAGGGGGAGACGGATACATGACGTAAAATACATAAATAAAGTAAAATGAACATAAACATCTCCAGCAACATCAGAAAATCCAAGTTAATAAGAATTAATTCATGAAAAATTAAAATATTTTCATCATTTTTATCTTTTAATTTCATATTTGTACCAAACTAATCTACATATTAATGATTATTAAAGAGAAATAACTCAGTTTGAAGTGAAGTGGAGGAAACAAAGGATTAAGGAGCAAAGAAAGAAAGAAAGACAGAAGAAAAAGAGGAGGAGGAAATAAAGTGTTATAGTTTAAAAGCAGGGAGGAGGCCGTCAGAACCAATACATCCAATACGCTGCCAATACGTATCAATAACTGTTGGCATGTCTCCATGTTGTGGTGCATTCAGGTGCATTTATACAGTCGTAGTTCTCATTGTTGTGGCAGGTGGCAATAGAAAAACAGAAAAATCCTGAGAAACTTTATTATATAAAATATAACTTTTATTCTGTCAATTTAAAGTAGGTTACATTTAGTATCTGGTTTTAATGTGACGCATAAAAATAACAAATCGAAACTAATCTACAGGGAAAAATTGGTAAATTCATTGTGAAAAACTGTAAAAATAAAAAAATAAAAAAATAAAAAGTTCCCTAAATTGTAAATTTTTAATTTTTAATATGAGAATTGATCCTGAAACAGAGACGTTTGATATCAGAAATATCAATAGCCTACTTAAGTCAGCTTTAATAATATCCACAAGTTTCCGAACGTCATCTATGGTCAAAACCGGCTTCCGGTTTTGCCGGTTTGGTGGAATTGTACGTTTACGTTTCCATGGTTTTCAGTCGTTGTCATAGTTGCGGTAAACGCATGGATCTATTAACGCTGGCTTTTAACACGGATGTCGATCCGATATCCACTGTTAAAAGCTGCTGTGATGATCCATGCGTTTTAAACATAGACTGTAAAAAGAATGGACGTAGCGTCCGTGACGTCACCCATTGGTTTGGGGGAGTCTGTTTTGTGCCGCTACGGGGGTTTGAACCGCGCCATGTTGGATTCTACTTGCCATATTTGGAGAGTTGCGGCCGTTGGCCGGCCGAGAGCCCGCCCACTGGCCTCGAAGCAGCGGTCTCCGGACCTGTCACTCAACGGTTCTGCGCCCTAATTGGCCAGAACTTTAAACCTAATAATAGTAAAACGGTAGAGTTTAAAAAAAATTCACCCCCCTCAGAGTGTGTGCGGGGGTTGAGACCAAAAAAATAAGATGTACCAGGCTGTAAATATGTTTTTTTAAGCTGTAAAATCGGCTATTTTAACATGGGGCTCAATTGGAGTTGCTCCCTTCTGGAGCCAGCCCCCAGAGGAAGCAGAGGGGATTGCAGTTTTTTGAACGCGGAAGTGAGCTTCACTTCTCAGACTGACAACTGCCCCCTTGGTTTTAAAGATTTTCATTGGAAAAAAAAAAAAAAAGAGAATTCCATGCATTTACCGCGACTACCGAAACCATGGAAACGTAAACATAAAATTCCACCGGAAGAGCAAAACCGGCAAAACAGGCTACGTTTTCCACATTCGGAAAAAGGTGGATAGTGTGAGAAGTAGCCTACGTATTGGTCAGAAACTTTAAAATTTTCACAGAAAAAAATCACACAGCAACAGTTTTAAAAAAAAATTTTGTACAGTTTTACATTAATAGACCGAATCTCCTTGTTGTTTACATTCTACTTCCGGGTAGAAAACCAGCACGTAATTTGAATGAGATCAATAGTAACGAACGAGAGTTTAGCTATATATATCATATTTTTCACACCCTATCACCGTTTAGACAAATCAGAAATTATTGAAGAAACATTACTATTTCTGTGTGTGTGTGTTTTGTGTTGCTATGTGTTGGATTTATTCAGTTTGGGGGAATCACGGTGTCTAGAAAGCATCAGTGGCTCAGCTGACAGGGACAGCTAACGGTAGCTAAGCTAACGGCGGTAGCTAAGCTAACACCAGGACGTCAGCTGTTAAAACCCTCCCCTTTGTGGGACACGACATGAAACTACTCCAGTTAGCTCAGTCATGTTGTAACTCAGATATCCGCTGGAGAAAATATTTTTTCATGGAGCGTTTATTGAGTCACTGAGTTATTAAAGTTAAACAGGTAGCTAACCGTTAGTCCGGCTAATCTATGATAACCATGACTAATTACAAAAATGTGCACACGTAAATAGTAATGTTTGTCCAATCATTGGTTTTATAAACTTTACAAACATCAGATTAGTCTAAACGGCGATATAGTGACATGAAAAAGTAGATATATATGAGTCATTCTATAATTAGGGGTACATGTCATGTCCTTAGGCTTTGGTCATCAACTATAAATTCTTTGCTAAAAGTTTATTTAATGTAATTACTAATTTTATGTCAGGGCACATTTCCCTTTCATTTGATATGAAAATCCAACAGATCCCATCATTTATTTTTTGTTAAAAATGCATATTCTGTGCTGAAATAGCTGTTTTTGGGATGTCCAATTTGCTAAGTACAAAGTTTTGCTCTTCAGGAGAACACAAAAAAAAAAAAAATTTGTGTACAATTTTTACAAATAGTTATTCTAAAACAGTGAAAAAACACGAGAAATGTGTTTTTAAAAGTATTTTTTGCTTTAATGTACACTAAATAATTCATTTTGAGAGTGTCCGAGAACTCATGTCAACCGTGTTACCAATTGACCCCTTCCCCAATAACCAAGCAATGGTTCACTCCAAAGTCCAAAGTTCAACATCATGTGATGCCACTTTTCTTTTTGGAGGGAAACTTGAAGATACTATGGTAAATTTCTACTCCTCCTCTTCAATATTTTCTCAATATTAGGGTGTGCGCATAGAGCGGGTTAATTGACCGTCAACTGTGTTACCAACATATTCTTTTGAACTTTCTTTAGTTGCTATATTGACAAATATGTAGGGAAAGTGTATAAAAACATGAGTTAATTAAGGTCATGTGGTGATGGATCAGAAGTCTGCAGTTAGCACAAGGCCCCAAAAATGGCTGAAATGTCAACCTGTGTTACCTGTCAACCGTGTTACCCACAGTTGAAAGGGAGTAACACAGTTGACATTGTTGGGTGTTTCAACTGTACACTGCTGTCAACCGTGTTACTTTGTCAACTGTGTTACGTGTGGTTTTTTTGTCATAAATGTTTTAAATACTCTGATAAACTGTAACAAAGACGATTGGGGCTCTCTCTGGATAAGGGGATATTACATAAATATGGTGAATATTTCTGAATTCAGTGTTTTCAGTGGATTCAGTGGATTTATGTGGAAAAAAGATCCATCCTTCATGGTAATATCTCACAGAATTGACATGATAACGCTCAAAATTCATAAAATCCAATTAGTTAAACAAACAACCTCAAAACCCTTGGTGAGTGGACCTGAAAGCTTTCAAGAAAATGTGTTATCAAATCTGTAGCACTTCACACATGCTTTCTATGACCAAACATTTGTCCGTAACACGGTTGACAAAATAATGTATCCAATAATTATTTTCACAAATATATTTAAATAGACATTAAAGATTAAGCTTGGCAAATTATGAATTAACACATTAAGGGGAGACATCAAGTTTTTTTTCAAAAAAGAATACAGATTTTTTCTGGTTTTGGATATGCTGAAATGTACCCCTAATTATGGAATGACTCATATAGTGAAACTCTCGTCCGTCACTATTGTTCGAATGCTGGTTTTCTACCCGGAAGTAGTTGTAAACAACAAGGAGATTCGTCCTATACACAGTTTTTTAAATGTTAGTTTTCAGTTTGGGTGATGATGTGTTTACTGGGCTGAACGCAGCCACCTGACTTCATCTCTGCTGCTGAGAGAGAGAGAGTTGGCCAACGTTCAGAAACAACAGCAAAACCACAAAGCACAAAGTGTTGGCTTTGTCTCCAAACTCCTCCTCCTCCTCCTCCTCCTCCTCCTCCTCCCCAGGGGCAAAATAACACAATAAAATGCCCCATTGCCCCGTTCTGTTCTGATGAGGCTGCTGTGAGGTTTTGGCAGCGTCCTGGTGGCTCAGTGGTTCTGGTGGTGGCGGTGCCGCGTTCGATCCCCGAGCCAGATCCTGACGTGTTGTTAGGAAACGGGTCGAGAGGCTGAAACAGCCGGAGGAGGAGGAGGAGAGGAGGAGGAGGAGGAGGAGAAGAGGGGGAGGAGGAGGAGGAGAGAGGAGGAGGAGGAGGAGGAGAAGAGGGGGAGGAGGAGGAGGAGAGAGGAGGAGGAGGAGGAAGAGGAGGAGAGGGGGAGGAGGAGAGGGAGAGGAGGAGAGGGGGAGGAGAAGAGAGGAGGAGGAGGAGGAGGAGGAGGAGGAGGAGGAGGAGAGGAGAGGAGGAGAAGAGAGGAGGAGGAGGAGGAGGAGAAGAGGGAGAGGAGGAGGAAGAGGAGGAGAAGAGGGAGAGGAGGAGGAAGAGGAGGAGAAGAGGGGAGAGGAGGAAGAGGAGGAGAAGAGGGAGAGGAGGAGAGGGAGAGGAGGAGGAGGAGGAGAAGAGAGGAAGAGGAGGAGGGAGAGGAGAGGAGGAGAAGAGAGGAGGAGGAAGAGGAGGAGGAGGAGAGAGGGAGAGGAGAGGAGGAGAAGGAGGAGGAGAAGAGAGGAGAGGAGGTAGAGGAGAGGAGGAGGAGAAGGAGGAGGAGGAGAAGAGAGGAGGAGGAGAGGAGAAGAGAGGAGGAGGAGAGGAGGGAGGAGAGGAGGGGAGAGGAGAGGGAAGGAGGAACGGAGGAGGAGGTGGAGGAGGAGGAAGGAGCGAGAAAGGAGGAGGAGAGAGGAGAAGGCAGGAGGAGGGAGAAAGAGAGGGAGAGGGAGAGGAGAGGAGAGGGAGAGGCGAGGAGGGAGAGAGGAGGAGGAGAAGAGACGGAGGAGGAGGAAAGCGTCTTCGCGGCGCGGCAGCGGCGCGGCGGCAGGGTGCGGCGCACGCAGCGGATTCGGCTGCCGTCGGCGGCCGTCGACGGGCGCCCGGCGCTGTCTCGGCGCGGCTGGATTCGGGGCTCTGCGGCGTCTACGAGCCGGAGAAAACCGGCTTCTGCCGAGCGGGTCTTCTTCCGTCTCGGTGCGTGCTTCGGCTCTCTTCCTTCTCTTTTCTCATTCTCCCCGATGCTGCTTCTGCTCCTCACATTGCCGCCTCGCCCCCGCCCCCTCCGGCTCCGCCCCCCCCGCCCCCTGCCCCCTCAGCTAGTAACGATTTGACGCAAAGCGCATTGGTTTTGTCTATGTGTAGTGGGCAACGTCGGATGGGGGGGGTTGGGTCGCGTCGGTAACCACGGTGATCAGATGTAGGTAACCACGGTGATCAGAGGGAGGAAATTGCTTTTTCATTTCAAACTGAATTTACATGTTTGTCCGTTTGTTTGTTTTATTCTTTTTTGGTGGAAAAAGTAAATAGATAACAACCTGTGTGTGTGTGTGTGTGTGTGTGTGTCAGAGGGAGGGATGAATGAAATGTAAAAGATGGAGGGTGGAGGGGGAGGAGAGAAGGAGGAGAAGAGTTTTCTCTCTTTCCTCAAGTCACTCGTTCTCTGGTCATGTGACTCTGAGCCTCACTGGGTCGGCATGGCGACGGGAGAGTTTGTTCTGGGGCAAACTGGACGACTCCTCCACCTCCTTTCTCTCTTCCTCCTTCCTCTTCTTCACTTTCCTCTAGCGTCATCCTTCATCTTCCTCCTCTCGCTTACGCTCCTCCTCCTCCTCTTCATCCAACTCTCCCTCTCTCTTCTCTCGACCCTCTCCTCCTCCTCCTCCTCCTCCTCTCTTCTTCTCTCCTCTTTTCCTCTCCTCCTCTCCTCCTCTCTCTCTCCTCCTCCTCCCCTCCTCTCCTCTCCTCTCCTCTCCTCTCCTCTCTCCTCCTCTTTCTCTCCTCCTCTCCCTTATCTCTTTCCCACCCTCCCCTCCTCTCCTCTCCCCCTCCTCTCCTCACCTCTCCTCCTTCCGCTCCACTCCTCTCCTCACTTCCTCTCCTTCCAGCTCCTCGCACTCTCTCCGTCCCTCTCACTCCCTCCTTCCTCTCTCTCCTCCACCTCCTCGTCCACGTCTCCTCCCCTCCTCTCTCCTCCTCTCCCTCTCCTCCTCTCCTCCTCCTCCTCCTCCCCCTCCTCCTCTCCATCCTCACATCTCTCGTCCTCCTCTCTCTCCTCCTCTCTCTCTCTGCCCTCCTCCTTGTCCTCTCTCTCCCCTCTTCCTCTCCTCTCCTCTCCTCCTCCTCCTCTCCTCCCTCTCCCTCTCCTCCTCCTCCTCTCCCACCTCCTCCTCCTCCTCCCTCCTTCTCCTCCTCCCTCACACCCCCTCTCCTCCTCCTCTCTCTCTCCTCCCCCTCCTCTCCTCTCCTCTCCTCTCCTCTCCTCCTACTTCCTCCTCTCCTCTCCTACTTCTTTCCCCTCCTCCTCTCCTTCCCCTCTCCCTCCTCCTCCTCCTCTCCTCCTTCTCTCTTCTTCCTCCTCTCCACTCAACTCCTCTCCTCTCCTCTCCTCTCCTCTCCCCTCCTCTCCTCCTTTCCTCTCCTCTTTCTTCCTCCTCTCCTCAACTCCTCCTCCTCCTCCTCTCCTCTTTCCCCTTACCTCATCTTCCTCTCCTCTCCTCTCCTCCTCTCCTCTCCTCCCCCCTCCTCTCCTCTCCTCTCCTCTCCTCCTCTCTCCTCTCCTCTTCCTTCTCCTCTTCCTCCTCCTCCTCTCCTTTCCTCCTCTCCTATCCTCTCCTTTCCTCTCCTCCTCCTTTCCTCTCCTCTCTCCTCTCCTCCTCTCTCCTCTCCTCTCCTCTCCTCTCCTCTCCTCTACTCTCCTCTCCTCTCCTCTCCTCTCCTCTCCTCTCCTCTCCCCTCTCCTCCTCTCCCCTCCTCTCCTCTCCTCTCCTCCTCCTCCTCTCTCAGACAGAGGATGTAATCAGCTCAGTCTTGCTGACTCGACAACTTCCCACCTCAGGACCAATATCTACCTGTCCTTGAAAACACACACTTCAATTATACTACACCTTAAATTGGTAAAACACACACACACACACACACACACACACACACACACACACACACACACACACACACACACACACACACACACGTTATCCTCTGCTTTATTACTTCTTTCCCACTTTTGTATTATTCTCTTTTCTCTTTCTTCATCTTCTCTCTTTGTGTCGTGTCTCATTCTTTTGTTACAGTCTCTTCTCTTCTTTCTCTCCTCTCTTTTTCTCTCTGTCATTAAATTCACTCTTTTCTTCCTGACTCATTCTCTCTCTCTCTCTCTCTCTCTCTCTCTAGTATGAATAGTGATGGATGGATGGAGGGATGGATGGAGGGATGAAGAGGACGAGTGCAGGTCACAGTTGATGTTTGTTGAACTTCCTGATTTAAAACCTCAGATTTCATTTTTTTACTTCCTGGCTTTTACTTACTGGTTTTGAAAAAGTTTTATTTTTTAATTTTCCCTCAGTTTGTACTAGAAGAATGAGTAGTTCAGGTGCTGTCGGTGTTCCTACTTCCTGTTTGTCATCTCCTCCGTATCCGCAACAACCAATCGTAAAAGTTTAAAGATTTACATTAACAATCTATGTAATTTTACAGAACAAGTCTTTAAAGGCCGTTTTCTCAAAATGAGTTTTTCAGACTCAGACTCTGAGCTAGAAATCTCCACTTCAGCAGCACTTACAGACACCAAACCTTCCACTTTGATCCCTTTCTATATTCTGAAGGTTTTTACAGAGGGGATTGTTGATACATCATTCACAGCCTGATTTATACAATGTTTTATTCCTAAAAACATGGCAAAATTTGATTTTTTTTTAGGGCTGGTGACAGTGTTTTCTCATTTACAAAGTGATAAAAAAGAGATATCCAAAATCCTCCTCTGTAAAAACTTCTGACTCTATTATGTCAACAAAATAAAACAAGAATTTTTAAAGTGGCTTTATCCATTGTTCAGATTTCAGTTCTGGAAATATATGCAAATTAGCGCATATTTCATCAGATATTGCCTCATTTACATATTTAAACATAAAATGTGAGAAAACTTGTAATACAAAAAATATTTGTCTTAATGTGAGTGATAAACTTGGGAAGTTTCATGGTGATATCTGTTAGTTAAAATATTTACCCTATTCACCTGTACTGTAGTGTCTCCCCTTAACGTTCAGGTTCAGTGTAGAAACAGAAGAAGTTGAGGAAAAGAGAAGTAAATTATAGGCTGACATTTTTTTTTTTTTTTTAATATTGTCAAACTTTATTTGTTATAGTTTTTATGGACAAATCGCACACAGACTGAACAAACTGATAAAAGATCAGCAGGTGAACCTTCAAAATAAAAGCGTTAACACCAGGTGCTGTGACATGTAGATCAGCCAGCTGCTCACATTGTGGCTTCAACCCCACGAGGAATTATTTTGAAATTAATTTGTGTGTGTGTTTGTTTTGTGTGTGTGTGTGTGTGTGTCCAGTTGTGAGGAGGACAGGTGTTGTTTCATGATGATAATCTGCTGCTCTCCTTGTTTCTCTCTCTCTTTCACATTCGCCAAATTCACCATAGTACTCGCTCGCCCACTGGGTTTGATAGCGACCTTATGTTTATTGCTGTGTATGTGTGTATGTGTGTGTGTTTTTGTGTGTGTGTGTGTGTATGTGTGTGGTCATATGAAACAGCCATCACTCTTCCTCCTCCTCCTCCTCCTCCTCCTCGGTCTCATCTCCTCTCATTACCTCCTCTTGTCTCCTCTTTGCCCCCGGTGTGGTCACCTGTTTTGCCCCTGTAGGCAGGAAGGAGACCCGGGGGTGAAATGACTATTGATTATTCTCTGGTAGACAGAGAGGAAGAGGAGGAGGGAGGAGGGGGGGAGGGGAGGAGGGGAGGAGAGGAGAGGGGGAGTGACACCTCAGCCAGAGAAAATACCTGAATATAGATAAAAATCCTGCTGCAAAACACTCACAAAGACGGATTCATACGCTGCTGAACGTAGGCTACACTGCAAAAACTCAAAATCTTACCAAGAATATTTGTCTTATTTCTAGTCAAAATGTCAAAATGTCATTCAAACAAATCTCATTCTACTTAAAATAAGACTCATCACATTAAAAAAGCAGCTTGTTTTTAGACACGTTTTACTTCTTTCAAGCAGATTTTCACTTAAAATAATCTGATAGTGGAGCAAGTTTTTCTTCCTTATTACAAGCACAAACTGAAACTTGCTTTCACTGGCAGATTTTTTATTTCAAGTGAAAATGTGTTTGAAGCAAGTGAAAATGTGTTTGAAACAAGTGAAAATGATGTAAAAACAAGTTAATTTTTAGGTGATGAGTCTTATTTTAAGTGGAAAGAGATTAGTTTTGACTAGAAATGAGACATTTTGACAAGAAATAAGGCAAATATTCTTGGAAAGATATTGAGTTTTTGCAGTGCATTCATCAACATTGATGCGTTAGGCATCAGTGTAAATGCGCCGGACTTAGCATAACTGCTAAATTTCAGCCGTATAATAGGCAGGTTCCTACTACACTGTAAAAACTCAAAATCTTTCCAAGAATATTTGTCTTATTTCTTGTCAAAATGTCTCATTTCTAGTCAAATCTAATCTCTTTCCACTTGAAATAAGACTCATCACCTAAAAATTAACTTGTTTTTACATCATTTTCACTTGAAATAAGTAGAAAAATCTGATAGTGAAAGCAAGTTTTCTGTGCTTGTAATATAAGGAAGAAAAACTTGCTCCACTATCAGATTATTTCAAGTGAAAATCTGCTTGAAAGAAGGAGAAAGTGTCTAAAAACAAGCTGCTTTTTTAATGTGAAGAGTCTTATTTGAAGTATAATTTGATTTGTTTTGACTAGAAATGAGACAAATATTATTGGTAAGATTTTAGATTTTTTGCAGTGTAGACAACGTACACACAGGAGACTTTAAAACCGCACGACAACAAATCATACAATGGGCAATTACAACACAGAACACAGACAGACAAAATAAAAACAGACTATTTTATTCCAGGACTGTGTGTTCCTCTTACAGAAACGACCATTTGACAAAATGTTGTTCTACTGTACGCCTCATAATCAATAATATTATGGGCTATAACTGATCACACCATAATCAATCCCATTCATTCCCCTGGTGCGTTTGTTGTGTTTTAGTTGATTGATTTCACAGCGTTTCTGGTGTCGTCCTGTCTGAAACGACAACACCAACCTCTATTTGTGTGTGTGTGTGTGTGTGTGTGTGTGTGTGAGCGGCGACCTGCTGAGAGAACATGGTGACATTTGGGAGAAGACCGGACGTCATGCTGATCAGAGACGAGCGCTCTTCAAAGAGCTGTCACACACACACACACACACACACACAGACGGAGGCAGGTTTCAGATCAGCCTGCTTCAAAGTCGTCGTCGGATCAATGATGTCATAGATATTATTATTGATTAATCTAAATATCAGCCTCCTCTTCCGTCCTTTTACTTTGCAGACGACTTCATTTCTTTTCTTTTATTGTTCAGTTTTATTCCCGCCAGCTCGGCCTGGGACGATAATCAATAAATCAATTAATCGCACGATGAATTAAAATGAACTGAATAATTTTTCCGGCCTCGATATATATCGCCTTGTCAGTCATCCAGGATCTTTGTTTCCCAGAATGCATTTCGCGGCAACCGGCAGCGCTAGTGGTGAAGCTAAAGCTAAGCACCTAAAAGCTATTTTAATTCTCGCTGCAGCGCTGTTAACTCATTGAGTGCCAACCACGTAATTTCTCGTTTTTCGTTCCCATGCGTTGAGTGCCAAAAACGAGATTTTACGTTTTTTGCTTTTTTTTTAAATTATGAAAACAGACACTTTAATACACATTATATGTAAATTTGGGGACTCTACGACGAGCAGAACTGAAATAGATGACGATCAAAATCACATGACAGCTCATGATCTGGAAGTTTTTATCATAACTCGGCTTCTGCAAACGGAGTTCTGCATGTGGATGCAGCAGCTGCTCTGCTCTCACCCGCGCTGCTGCTCCAGCTGCTCCAGCAGCTCGGAGCCGAAACAGGAAGCTCTCAGCCGACTGTCCCGCCCGGTCTTCATCTGGAGCAACACCATGTCCTCCCCAAAGTCCTCCCGCGGTAAAATCTGATGGTCTCTGGGTCAAAGCAGACCGGCACCACCGACCCGAACCACAGACGGACCGCGACCACCGGCGGGACCGGTGTTCCCGAGCCGCTGTGGCCGACAGACCCTCACGTTCCGCGGCGAGAGGCTGTGACATGGCACGGTGCGTCTGTGTTATTGTTGTTTAGTGGCGCCCCCCCCCGCCCTGATGATGGATTTGTGAATAAAACAACATTTGTTGTATATAGTTATCTTACACGAGCCCTTTGATCCAGAAGAGCGACAGACACAAACAGCACACCTTTCATAAAAGACGCTCAATCTCCTTTTCTAGAAAAAAAGGAGGGATTTTGGTGAAACCCAGCCATGTTTAGCTTGACTTTTCTCAGGAACAGAGGCACGTAGAAACAAACGGTTTGTGGCCATTTGAAGCAGAAAGTTTCACCTTTCAAATGAGCTACAGTATGTGTTGGTGGCAATAATATAGAATACACTATGGCTCTACATAAAAAGTCAAAAATGGTCTAAATTGCCGGTACACTTGACTAAAACTTTGGAAAGGAGCGCGGCACTCAATGAGTTAACACGTCACTTTTTAAAGTTTTAATATTTTTTCATGTGAGAAAGTCACAGTGAAGATCCCCAGTCTGTTGTCAGTTTATCCAGATACCGCCTGTTAGGAGATTTCCTCCCACGTTTTTGGAGAATTGCAGCAGAGCTAATGTGCTAACGTTAGCAGCGGCCGGTCTGCTGAGCTCATAGGGCGGTCAACCTCCGTCGTCATCCCGGGGGAGAAAACGAGCCGAGTAACTTAAGTTACCAGCAGGTTTTTAGAGGTTTACCGCCGACTGGTTAAATACTTTTTAGGAGATAAATGTTGGCCTCATTGATGAAATCTAACAACTGTAGCAGTCACATTAGTTTGTTTGACTGAAAAGTGAAGCTTCAGGTGTGTATTGGACAGAAGAGCTGCACTGCACTGTTTATTAGTTTGTGTTTGCTTTATTTATTTAGAATATTTAAAAGTTCTTTACATTCCAATTATAATGGTAAAAAATACTAATGAGAAATAAAAGTTTATTGCATTTGAAAGAGTCTACTTGCATTATTATGATATATTATTATTATTACATTGGTGGTTAATTTGGTGTCAAAATGATGCGACAATAATAATCTGCTGTGGGAATCGAACCGGCGATCTCGTGGGCTCTGTCACCTTCAGTCGTCGTCATCGTTGTTGTTGTTGCTGCTGCTGCTGTTGTTGGTCCATGATGGATCTGCTCTGTGTAATTTCATGCAAGTGTCCTCTGGTTATTGATGTCTGTACTTATTCACCCACTTGACTTCTGCCCCCGACACACACACACACACACACACACACACACACACACTGAGCCGTCGTGTGTGTGTGTGTGTGTGTGTGTGTGACTCGGTGCTGTGAATCCTTATTGTGTCTCTGTGACCTTATTTCTCCTCCTCCTCCTCCTCTTCGCCTCCGTCGTCGTCGTCACACTGTGAATTCCAATAAAGTTTGAATTTATTCAAACTCTGCAGCGTCCGTTTGTTTGTCCGACGGCACTTGAACGTCTCACACTCTGAATAACAAACTGAACCTGAAAAGGTCGTGTTTTACGCTCCGGGAGCCTGAACTGTAACGTAAAGGTCAGAGGTCAGAGGTCAGAGGTCATGTGATGATGATGTCATAGAAACAGGAAGTGTTTCAGTTTCAGTTTCAGTTGTTGAACTATTCAGAGACCGATCTTAAGCAAAACCTTTATAAATGTTCAAATAATGATTTATGTTCACATTTTTAAACAAATTAAAAATTCTTACAGAAATTTCTTTAATTAGATTAAATCAAATCAAATCAGATCTTTACACCATGAAGGTGAAGTAATACAAAGAAAAACACAGTGAAATAAAATATAGAATAATTATGAATAAGTCAGGTCGTCACAGAAATGTAGAACTCATGTTGTACGTATATATTAAAAGATCGATCTTTACATTATGATATAAAATCCACAGGAAATGTGAATAAAACCAGCAACGTTGTGTTGTGACACATGAACCTTTTAATTCTGGTTTCTACTTGATTGGACCTGCAGGTCAACAGTGTAAAAGTCTAATTCACAGCCTCAAACACAGACAACATCACACAGTATATACAAGATACTAAAATAACCAATACATATCAATAAAAAACATTTCAAACAAAATTAAATAAATAAATAAAGATACACAGTGACCACAGTCTGTGTTTTTCCTCTTGTAAAACCCCAAAATCCAGTTTAATGCCAATTGGACTGAAGGAAACTTTTTGACTAATGTGGACGCACTTGGACAAAATAAAAGCCAAGTGTGTTTTATTTTGGCGGGGGGGCTCTTCAGGAAGTAGATTAATATTTCTCCTTCTTCTTCTCCTTCTTTTTTCTTTCTTTCTTTCTGTCTTTGCTGCACAAACGAATCATCAGCAGTCGAATAAATAAAGACCAAGAAGAGTCGAACCTGCTGTGAGACGTTCACTGAACATCCGACTCCTCATCGCTAACCCGTGTTTTCCTTTGCGGAGAAACATCCGACTCTGACCTCATGAATATTAAATGTTTGGGAGCTGAAACAGAAGCTCTGCTAATTTCCAGCTGATGTTTCAATTTTCTGTTTTAAAAAACTGCTTCTTGTGCAAGATTAAGATTCAGGATCGAGGAGCAGCAGCAGCAGCAGCAGCCGAGCGGCCGCTTTTCATGCACGCTGGGAAAAAAAAAAGAGAAAAACAAAAAAATGTAAATGTGTCTTTCTGGCTCGGTGCCTCTCCAGCAGTTTGATCTGAAACCTGAGGAACCAAACAGTTCAACAACTTTAATCTTTGCTGTTGTCCGACACTAAGGAGGAAAAAGAGGAGGAGGAGGAGGTATAGACGCTCTGAGCTCTGTGGTGGAACAAATTAAAAGCTGAAAGCTGAGGATCAATCACTGTGGAGAGAAAACAACAGGTCCACTTCCTGTTTTAGGCCCAAATAGATTCTTTTTTTTCCCAATTAAACATTAAAAGTCTGCAGCTTCTAACTGTCACAGTGATTCAGTTCAGTCTCTATTATTCATATATTAATATAATCATCATCTTTCAGGCAAGTTTTAGCATCTTTAGAATTTATTTCTCAAAGCTTTTGGATGAACAAATCCTCCAAACATGGTTCAAAAAGCTAAATTATGTTAGAAAATATCAATACAAACAAAAAAGAAGTCAACTCTATTCTTTTCATTTTGCCATTTCTGTGACTTAAGTCGGACTTAAGTCAGTTTAAAAGGATAGTTCAACATTTTGCAGTATGTTCGTTACCTTTAATTGTTGGTGCAAGCTATTTTTAGAACGGCGGAGCAGAGCCGCGAGCTGCTCAGAGCTACGCTACGGAGGCTCATTATGGGATTTCTTGGTTTCCCTCATCAAACTCATCAAATACACAATCCAACAACTCCACAACGCTCTGGTGGACAAGTTGTGACCTGCACATTCACCACGCTATGAGATAATAACACAACGTTACCAGACAGAGTTGTTTTAGAGGGAAATTCATGCAGACAGCTGATTGATTTTCATCAAGCAGTCTCTGTATTTCCCTCTAAAACAACTCTGTCTGGTAACGTTCTGTTATTATCTCTTAACCTATGACTGTAGAGATTATGGCAATGGGCCAATTTGCCAAAAATGTTGAACTATCCCTTTAACCTCATTAACTAAAATAGTTCCTCACTTCTTTTAAAAGCTTCTTATGTTTCACACTTAAAGGGAAAATTCAGTGGTCGAAGGTCAAAAGTCAAGGTCACTGTCTATGAGCACTGTGCTGATTTCTTTTGTTTTTTTTTATCATTATAAAGGCGGCTGATCGGTGGTTCGATTCCCGGTTTCTTCAGTCGAGTTGTCTAGTTGTCCATGAGCAAAGCAAAACAGTGTGTGTGTGTTTTATAAATGAAGATTCACAGGTGCAGTGAGTGAATCCATAACACACCAGATCAATATACATGTTTATATTAATGACATGTTACACTATATTATTATTATTTGTGTGTGTGGCTGTAGATACATACATATATATATATTACTGGGCAGCAGAGCGATGTGTGTGTGTGTGTGTGTGTGTGTGTTTACTGGCAGCATATTGTTTCCTGCGTTGGGCCAAATTAAAGGGAGATTCCATTAATTTTTCAGCGCGGCTCCCTCGGCCCGTCGAGCTCCATTTGCATTTCTATCTGGCAGCTTAGCGGACGCTCGTTAAAAGAGAAATGCTGAAATTGTAAATTGCAGAAAGTTTTTTTTTTTTTTTTTTCTCCTTCGCCAGAAAATCAAAGTGCACTCACTCACATTTTTTTTTCTCCACCACCCTTCACCCCCCTCACACACACACACACACACATATATATACATATACATGCATAATGCTTGAACTTCTTTGCTCTCTTAACCAACATCTGCATCAATATACACACACACCGTTCCCTGCCTGTGTGTGTCTGTCTGTCTGTGTGTGTGTGTGTGTGTGTGTGTGTGTGTGTGTGCGCTCCTCCCCTATAGGTGTGTGTATGTTGTTGTTAATTGGAGTGTGAGGTCCATGACAGCTATCAGCGGCTCATTCACTACATTAATGAGAATGATAGCAGCTTTAAAAAGACTGTTCCACACTCTGACCAAACTCATTAACACCGGCTCGCATTTAAATACACTCCTCTTCTCCTTCTCCTCCTCCTCCTCTCCTCCTCCTCATCTTCCTCTCTTTTTCACTCTGTCCATCTGTCTCTTGCTCTTATACTCTTTTTTTTTTTTTTACCTGTTTCCCCCTCCGACATCTCTCTGTCACTTCTCTTACTTATTCCCTTTGATTCTTTTGTTATTTTATCGGTCATATTTCTTCTCCACTCTTTTCTTTTTGTTCCTCTCTTATTCCCTTTTCCTTCTTCTCTTACTTCCTTCTCTCTATACTACGACAGAGTATTAGGGCCACATTGAGAAAAAAACAAAAAACACAGTCTTAAGTCCGAATAAAGTTTAAATTTACGAGAAGAAAGTCGTAAATTTACGAGAAAAAAGTCGTAAATTTACGAGAATAAAGTCATACATTTCCTATGAGAATAAAGTCATAAATTTACGAGAATAAAGTCGTACATTTCCTATGAGAATAAAGTCGTAAATTTACAAGAATAAAGTCGTACATTTCCCACGAGAAAAAAGTCATAACATTACGAGAATAAAGTTGTAAATTTACGAGAATAAAGTCGTACATTTCCTATGAGAATAAAGTCGTAAATCTACGAGAATAAAGTTGTACATTTCCTACGAGAAAAAAAAGTCATAACATTACAAGAATAAAGTCGTACATTTCTATGAGGTACATTACATAAAAGTCATAAATTACGAGATAAAGTTGTACATTTCCCACGAGAAAAAAGTCACAACATTACGAGAATAAAGTTGTAAATTTACGAGAATAAAGTCGTACATTTCCTACGAGAAAAAAGTCATAACATTACAAGAATAAAGTTGTACTTTTCCTACGAGAAAAAAGGCATAACATTACGATAAAAAAGTCATAAATTCACGAGAATAAAGTCGTACATTTCCTACAAGAAAAAAGGCATAACATTACGATAAAAAAGTCATAAATTCACGAGAATAAAGTCGTACATTTCCTACGAGAAAAAAGTCATAACATTACGAGAATAAAATTGTCCATTTCCTACGAGAATAAAGTCATAACATTACGAGAATAAAGTCGTAAATTTATGAGAATAAAGTTGTACATTTCCTACGAGAAAAAAGTCATAACATTACGAGAATAAAGTCGTACATTTCCTACGAGAAAAAAGTCATAACATTACGAGAATAAAGTCGTAAATTTACGAGAATAAAGTCGCACATTTTCTACGAGAATAAAGTCGTAACATTACGAGAATAAAGTCGTAAATTTATGAGAATAAAGTTGCACATTTCCTACGAGAAAAAAGTCATAACATTACGAGAATAAAATCGTAAATTTACGAGAATAAAGTCGTAAATTTATGAGAATAAAGTCAGAAATTACGATAATAAAGTCGTACATTTTTTCCTACGAGAAAAAAGTCATAACATTACACTAATTGTTCATTCAGGGGTTAACAAAACACACACCGAACACACATGGACTGAACACTAAACAGACACACGACACGTTTACAGTTTTGTAAATGAAAACTGATTCTCACAATAAACCAACATCAAACCAGAACGTGTTGTTGTGACCTTCAGCGCTCCGAGAGTCATCCTGAGAAACAGGGAGAAGGTTTCTGAGACTCTGATTCACTGTGTGTGTGTGTGTCTCTGTGTGTGTGTGTGTGTGTGTGTGTGTGTGTCTGTGTGTGTGTGTGTGTGTCTATGTGTGTGTGTGTGTGTAGGCTGTGTGTGTAACTCTGTGTGTGTGTCAATATTTGGACAGTTACCATACAGCTCACCAGATGAGCCCGGCATCTGCTTCTTGGCAAGACTTGGACAGAGTGACAGTGTGTGTGTGTGTGTGTGTTTGTGAGAAACTGGGTGTGTGAGAGACAGTGTGTGTGTGTGTGTGTGTGTGTGTGCGTGTGTGTGTGTGTGTGTGTTGTTTTCCTCCCATGTGCTCACCATCCAGTTTCATTTAGAGACCAAAGACGGACGCATCAAGTTGGATTTCCTGTCACCTCCTCCCTCTCTTCCTCCTCCTCCTCCTCCTCCTCCCATCCCCTCTTCTTTGTCTTTCTTCTTTTTATTTTTTGTTGTTTATGTATTTAGTTTCCCTATTTATTATTAATTTTTTTTTTACCATCGATGCAGTTTGAGTGGGCGGTTCCCATAGCAACGGCTGATTGATTGACAGCTGGCAGCTACATTCCATTGGAACGCAGACTCCTCCTTATGCCCATATTTGGATTATCTGTGAGTTAGGGGGCGGAGTCAGAGCAGTGCACCCTCTTCTCTCCTCCTTCTCCTCTTCTCTCCTCTTCCTCCTTCTCCTCTCTTCCTCCTCTTCTCTCCTCCTTCTCCTCCTTCTCCTCCTCCTCCTCCTCTCTCCTCCTTCTCCTCTTCCTCCTCCTCCTCCTCTCCTCTCCTCTTCCTCCTTCTCCTCTTCTCTCCTCTTCCTCCTCCTTCTCCTCTTCTCTCCTCCTCCTTCTCTTCTCTCCTCCTCCTCCTCTCCTCCTCTTCTCTCCTCCTTCTCCTCCTCCTCCTTCTCCTCTTCTCTCCTCTTCCTCTTCTCTCCTCTTCCTCCTTCTCCTCTTCTCTCATCCTCTTCCTTCTCCTCCTCTCTCCTCCTCCTCCTTCTCCTCTTCTCTCCTCCTCCTTCTCCTCCTCTTCTCTCCTCTTCCTCCTCCTTCTCCTCTTCTCTCCTCTTCCTCCTCCTTCTCCTCTTCTGTCCTCCTTCTCCTCCTCCTCCTCTTCTCTCTTCATCCTCCTTCTCCTCTTCTCTCCTCCTCCTCCTCTTCTCTCCTCTTCCTCCTCCTTCTCCTCTTCTCTCCTCCTCTTCTCTCCTCTTCCTCCTCCTTCTCCTCTTCTCTCCTCTTCCTCCTTCTCCTCCTCCTTCTCATCTTCCTCCTCCTCCTCTTCCTCCTTCTCCTCTTCTCTCATCCTCTTCCTTCTCCTCCTCCCTCCTCCTCCTCCTTCTCCTCTTCTCTCATCCTCCTCCTTCTCCTCTTCTCTCCTCCTCCTCCTCTTTTTACATTTCCAACCCAAATCCAATGATGACTCTGCTACATAATCTGCTCCTCACACGACTTCAAAGGAGGTGATGAGGAGCGCTGGGCCTCCTCTTGGTTAACATTAAGGCTCTACAGGAGGAGGAAGAGGAGGAAGAGGAAGAGAGAGGAGGAAGAGGAGGAGGAAGAAGAAGATAAAGGAGGAGGAGGAAGAGAAAGGAGGAGGAAGAAGAAGGAAGAGGAGGAGGAGGAGCTGCCCATTGAGCTAAAGAGAGTCGAATTAAAACCCAGTGATGAGTTTGTTAAGTTGCGATGCTCATTAAGAGGAGGAGGAGGAGGAGAAGTGATGGGAGGAGGTGGGCTACACTCCTTTTCTCCTCCTCTTCCTCCCTTCATCCATCCATCCTCCTTCTCCTCCTCCTCCTCTTCCTCATCCCTTCTTCCTCCAGTTACATCTCTCTCTGATTCGAACACTTCAACTTGATTTTGCTTTTTTTCATCTCCATCATCTTTCTCTCCTCTCTGTCTCCTCCTTCATCCCTCTCTCCTATCTCCTCCTCCTCCTCCCCCACTCCCTCCCTCCCTCCCTCCCTCCCTCCCTCCCTCCCCCTCTCTGTGTGTCTCAGTTGTGTCTTTGCTGTAATGATGAATGGTGTTTAGTGTCACTGTGAACACACACACACACACTCTGTATATGTGGGAGTGATGGATTGTTGAGATCTCTGCAGAGATACTGACAGAGGAGAAGAGCCGTCCTCTCTCCGTCCTCCTCCTCTCTCTCTCTCTCTCTCTGCCATCCCATAGATGTGTAGAAGAAAAAAAAAAACAAAAAAACCATGGACTCTTTCTCCTTCTCAGTGTTTTTTACATTTACAGATTAAAACTCTCCAGATGAGACGTTTTTATAAATGAACCTCAGGCCTCGTTTGTTATTTATTCCAACAGTCAATCAATAAAGATTTTAAATAAAGTTCTTGTATTTGAAGCCACATCATCATTGCTGTTTGCTGTGCAACATGGGAGACAGTTGAGCTGTGATTGGTCAAAAGCTTTTCTTAATTTTTTTTTATTGTTTTTCCTTTTACAAAGCATATTATAAAGTAACACAACATGAACATGGGATGTTTTCTGTCACAATATTACAGCAAAAATAATTAACCAATCAAGTACATCTTGATATAGAAAAGAAACTTAAGGGACATGTACATTTTCCATTGCTTCCAGATGTCATGGAGCCTCGTTGAACAAGTGATTCTTTCCATTACAAACTGTAGCTACACATAGTAAATAATATCATACCATTCATCTATAGATGATGGGATGTCTGGGGTCGATGGCTTCTTACATCTGTTTGTGTTTTCTACAGTTTGTCATGAACCTAAACTAGCTTCAGAAACAGGAAGTTTTGTAAATGTAAATGTAAATGTACTTTATTTATACAGCCCTTTTACAACAATCCTTTGGGTGTACCAAAGTGCTTTACAGCAGGTAATAAAAAAGAAGAATAAATAAAAACGATTAAAAACAGTGAAAGCAATAAAATACAGCAAAATCAAATGAGTTAAAATAAGATAAAATAAGATAAAAGTGTCATCACGCTACTGGGTATTAAAAGCCATCCTAAATAAGTAGGTTTTAAGTCTGGATTTGAAGAGGCCCAGGTCAGCTCGTTGTTGTTTTTTTCCAGCAGTATAGATGCTTTCTAAAATAAATAAATATAAAAAGATGGGATTGGGGCTTTCTCGTAGCGTCACATCCTGCTTTGAGTCTGACCAATCAGCACAGAGTAAATCTCAAGCTCCGTAAAATGACCCCCTAGTTGCTCCTGCAGTGGAAACGCGCCTCTTATTTCTACGGTAGAAATCATCACTGAAAAAAGAAAAAGAAAAGTGAAAATTAAAACATTTAAAAAAGGTAGAAATTCTCCCTTTTTTAATTTTCACTTTTCTTTTTCAGTTGTTGATGGATGAAGATGAAAAAAATGTTTGTTAAGAAAGTAAAAACTCGTCTTCTTCGTGTTTTGGATTCAGTCACAGGAAACTTTTTTATTCAGGTTCCTCTCTCCACCTTCATCCTGGATTCCCTTCTTCTTTCTCTACGCTGTGTGTGTGTGTGTGTGTGTGTGTGATACCCTGCAGTTGTTGTCCTCGCTTCTCCTCCACACCTGCCACACACACACGCACACACACACACACACACACACATGCATCACTGATCAACTGGACCTTGTTTGGTTTGGTTTCACATCACTGACAGAGAGAGAGAAAGAGAGAGAAGGGAAGAAAGAAGAAGAAGAGAGAATGAATTGAAGATGTACAGACAGACAGAGAGAAAGAGTGAGGACGGATGAGAGACAATGGAGGAATATAAAAGAGAGAGAAGGGGGGAGGAGGGAGGGAGGAGGGAGGGAGAGAGGGAGGGGGGAGTCTCAGATATTTGATCAGCTTCTCTTGTCAATTTTTAATTCTTAATAACTTATTGAAACAGCCTGTGGTGCCTGCGATGGATCGATACCGCTGCTCAGTCTGCATGCAGGCCGACTGAACTGAGTCTGTGTGTGTGTGTGTGTCGGAGCGGAGTGTATATGTGTGTGTGTGTGTGTGTGTGTGTGTGTGTGTGCTGCAGCTTCACTCAGATTTTAGCCTCTTATTAAAAATCTGCAGCTGCAACTGGTCTGTAGTTTTTTTAGTGACGAGAGAAGATTCAGTTTGACGCTTTATTGTCTCAGTGTGTGTGTGTGTGTCTGTGTGTGTGTGTGTGTGTGTGTGTGTGTGTGTGTGTAGGGGAATGAACATTCATTGCCTCTGTACACAATGTGACACACACAAACACACACACACACACACACAAAGACACACACTCCTGTTTCCTTTTCCCATTCTCTTTCATTTACTCTCTGTCTCTCTCTGTCTTTTCGCTCTCTCTCTCCTTCCTTCAGGGCTTCTTATATATGGGTCAATGGAACACACACACACTATGCACGCACACACATATACACACACACACACTATGCACGCACACACACACACACACACACACACACACAGACACACACACTCTCCGCCCCCCAGCGAGTGATGGCAGCGTGCTAAATTAAATGTAGAGCTATATGTTGCCACCATCCAGATGACAAATGACGTGTGGTAATCGTCTTAGCTCTGATAGGAGCCGTAGCCCCCGGCAACGCCACACACGCACACACACACACACACACACACACACACACACACACACACACACACACACACACACACACCGAACACACACACCACACACACACACCTCTGTCAGTGTATTTGTTTTGTTTGACTGCATTTGTCCTATATTGTTTGAGCGCCCGTGAACATGTCTGTCTATATTCATTTATGTGTGTCTGTGTGTGTGCGTTTGTGTGTGTGTGTCCTCATGTTTATGTCATGTGCATATGTTACAGTTGTGTGTGTGTGTGTGTATTATAGTGTATGTGTGTGTCTCGGTGTGTAGGTGTGTGTGCATGTGAGCTCTTTTTCCATCGTCGTAAATAATTTTGATCTGTTGTGTGTGATTTCTTTTCCTGCTGAGGGTTTGAAATGTGTGTATTTCTAAGTGTGTGTGTGTCAATCAGTGTGTGTGTGTGTGTGTGTGTGTGTGTGTGTGTCAGTCTGTGTGTGTGTGTGTGTGTGTGTGCGCCCTGTGTTGGGAGGTGTAATAGCCGGCAGACAGAGCGGCAGCAGCAGTGAAACAGTTCCTCCGGCAGCAGATAAGAGCTTCCGCCAACTTTCCTCTGATAAAGACGACTCCTGTTTATTTACATTTAAATAACACTCGTCCTCTCTCTCATCCCTCCATCCGTCATCCTCCCTCCTTCTCTTTCTCTCTCTCCGCTGACAGCTGCTCTACCAATTCTCTCCATCTTTCTCATCTTATCGTTCATTTCTCCATCTCTCTCTCCATGTTTTCTGTCAGTGAACTGAATTACTTCACTGTGTGAATCAGGAAACTACATCACCTGAAGAACCAATGAAGGGATGCACTGCAAAAAATCAAATATCTTACCAAGAATATTTGTCTTATTTCTAGTCAAAACAAATCTCATTATACTTAAAGGGATACGCCAATTTTTTTTTCTTGCCTCACTCCCGAGTCCATGACCAGCAGATAGACACCATCCGTTCGACTGTGCGTGCAGTAACAAGGGAGATAGAGCCGTATCGCCCGTAATTAGCTCAAACACTGGAAGTGTATGGGTAGTGTTAGCCTGCCTCCTACCCGAGCCGAAATCAGCAGTCAGAAGCTGATTTCATTTTAGCTCTAAACTCTGTAAATATATCACTTTATCCACATTTCGAACATTTTTAGGCGAGAAAGTAGCCGTTAAGATCAGCAGTGTGTTGTTAATTTGTCTAAATACCAGCTCTTTACAATTTTGTTGGGACGAATTCGACGCTACTCAAGCTAGCCGTTGTGACCAACGCACTTCCGGTTACTTTCACAAAATAAAACACCCGTTGACCTTTACATACAGAAAACCATGACGATAGAATTTGTGCTTTTACTTTGAAACAGGAAGCTAACCTACCCTCGATGTAGCTAGCTTGAACCAAAATAAAGCGTCTTTGCTTGAACCCCCCGTTTTGACCGATCTCGTCCCGTTAGCAGCATTTGACCGCTCAAGATGCCTTACCGGAGAGTTTTGTCAGCTCTGAGACGAAGATCGGCCGGCCAGTTTCCGTTTAGAGTTGCTGAAGAGTTTCTCTGATGACTTTAGGTGGAGGCAGGCTAACACTACCCATACACTTCCAGCGTTTGAGCTAAGCTAATTACGGGCGATACGGCTCTATCTCCCTTGTTACTGCACGCACAGTCGAAAGGATGGTGTCTATCTGCTGGTCATGGACTCGGGAGTGAGGCAAGACACGGAAAAAAAAAAAAATGTTAGCGTATCCCTTTAAAATAAGACTCATCACATTAAAAAGCAGCTTGTTTTTAGACAGTTTTTTACTTCTTTCAAGCATATTTTCACTTAGTGGGGCAAGTTTTTCTTTCTTATTACAAGCAGAAAAAACTTGCTTTCACTGGCAGATTTTTCTACTTATTTCAAGTGAAAATGATCTAAAAACAAGTTAATTTTTAGGTGATGAGTCTTAATTTAAGTGGAAAGAGATTAGTTTTGACCAGAAATGAGACATTTTGACAAGAAATAAGACAAATATTCTTGGAAAGATTTTGAGTTTTTGCAGTGTGGATGGATGGATGGATGGATGGATGGTCCGAAGTGAAGAGGACAGGATGAGCTATATGAAAGATGGAGGTGGGGGGGGAAGGAGGTCAGAAAAAAGAGAAAGTGGTGGAAAGAGGGATTTAGAGGAAAATGGTGGAGATAAAATGGTATAACCACAAAACTAAAAGACGTGAAGAAGTGAAAAAGAGAGGGATGTTAAATGAAAAATGAAATCTGGGGAGAAGAGGACGAGTGTGGAGTGGTTCGGGTTATAGACAGGAGGAGACGAGGAGCGAGGTGGAAAGAAAGAAATTGGAGGATGAAGAGATAAATGGACTGAGAAAAGAGCGTGGAGAAAGAAAGAAATAAAGAAAGAAAAGACGATTATGGGAAGTGAGAGAGAAAGAGAGCGAGAGAGTGGTGGTAGAGCGAGGCAGACGGACAGAGAGAGGGGGAGAGAGAGAGAGTCTCTGTGGTGTCAAATGAAGAGATAAGAAACTAACCCTCCCTCCATCCCTCCATCTCTCTGTTTCGCTCCACAGAGAAAATGAGTGGGAATTCCACCGGGAGGCCTTAATCCATACTCCCTCTCTCTCCCTGTCTGTCTGTTCCTACCTCGCTCTCCCTCTCTTGCTTTGGGTAAATCACTCTATCTGAGAGCTGCTGCTGGATGTGATGATGAGCTGTCGCTGCTCGCACACTCACTGATCGCACACTCGCTGATCGCACACTCGCTGATCGCACACTCGCTGATCGCACACTCGCTGATCGCACTGCAGCCATGAGCTCAGTTACTGGTGAATGTTGGTGAATGTCGGAGTCGTGGTGAACGTTTGAGTCAGTTGGAGTCAGTTACTGGTGAAAGTTGGTGAATGTTGGAGTCGATTATTGGTGGAAGTTGGTGAATGTTGGAGTCGATTATTGGTGGAAGTTGGAGTCGATCATTGGTGGAAGTTGGAGTCGATTATTGGTGGAAGTTGGAGTCGATCATTGGTGGAAGTTGGTGAATGTTGGAGTCGATTATTGGTGGAAGTTGGAGTCGATCATTGGTGGAAGTTGGAGTCGATCATTGGTGGAAGTTGGAGTCAGTTGCCAGTGAACGTTGGAGTCAGTTTGAGTCTGTTACTGGTGAATGTTGGAGTCGATTACTGGTGGAAGTTGGTGAATGTTGGAAGCGATTACTGGTGAATGTTGGTGAATGTTGGAGTCGATTATTGGTGAATGTTGGAGTCGATTATTGGTGGTCAGTTACTGGTGGAGGTTGGAATTGGTTACTGGTGAACGTTGGTGAATGTCGGAGTCAGTTGGTGGAGGTTGGAGTCAGTTTGAGTCGATTACTGGTGAACGCTGGTGAATGTCGGAGTTGATTATTGGTGAAAGTTGGTGAATGTTGGAGTGGATTATTAGTGAATGTCGGAGTCGATTACTGGTGAATGTTTGAGTCAGTTTGAGTCGATTACTGGTGAAAGTTGGTGAATGTTGGAGTCGATTACTGGTGAAAGTTGGTGAATGTTGGAGTCGATTACTGGTGAATGTTGGTGAATGTTGGAGTCGATTACTGGTGAATGTTGGTGAATGTTGGAGTCGATTACTGGTGAATGTCGGAGTCAATTACTGGTGAATGTTTGAGTCAGTTTGAGTCGATTACTGGTGAATGTTGGAGTGGATTATTGGTGAATGTCGGAGTCAATTACTGGTGAATGTTTGAGTCGATTACTTGTGAATGTCGGAGTCGATTACTGGTGAATGTTTGAGTCAGTTTGAGTCGATTATGGGTGAAAGTTGGTGAATGTTGGAGTGGATTATTGGTGGAAGTTGGTGAATGTTGCAGTCGATTATTGGTGGAAGTTGGTGAAAGTTGGAGTCAGTTACTGGTGAACGTTGGTGAATGTTGGAGTCGATTACTGGTGGAAATTGGAGTCAGTTACTGGTGAACGTTGGTGAATGTTGGAGTCGATTACTGGTGGAAATTGGAGTCGGTTACTGGTGGAAGTTGGTCAATGTTGGAGTCGATCATTGGTGGAAATTGGAGTCAGTTACTGGTGGAAGTTGGTGAATGTTGGAGTCGATTACTGGTGGAAATTGGAGTCAGTTACTGGTGGAAGTTGGTGAATGTTGGAGTCGATTACTGGTGGAAATTGGAGTCGGTTACTGGTGGAAGTTGATGAATGTTGGAGTCGGTTACTGGTGGAAGTTGCAGTCAGTTGCTGGTGGAAGTTGCAGTCGGTTGCTGGTGAGCGTTTGAGTCGGTTACTGGTGAACATGAGAGTCATTACATTGGGTTTAAAGTTACCGATCAAACTGGAGCTACTGGTCCCAGTTCAGTGTGCCACCGTGCTTAAGTGAAGTTAAGTTAACCTCAAACCAAACCAGATCAGCTGAACCAGTGAAGTGAATCAGAGCTGATGTGGAGGATTTAATCCTGAAGTTTTTCCTCCTCCATGTTTCTCTCTTTCCTTTCAAATCCTGGTCACATTTGCACTTTTCACTGATAGAAAAATGTTTTGAATAAAGGACACACAAACCCCCAGGGCGGCTGAATTTAAAGGAAAAAAAAAAAAAAAAACTTGTCGGACAAACTGGAGAGTGAGAATTGAAAGTGACTGGTTGAAATGGGCTGAATGGTTGAAGTGAAGTGGCAGCGAGACTTTTCCATCTCTCAGCGCCTCTGGCATTTCCTCCGGAGGGCCTGGCTCAGGAGAGGCACTGTGTCTGTGTGTGTGTGTGTGTGTGTGTGTGTGTGTGTGTGTGTGTGTGTGTGTGTGTCGCTGCTGCTGGCAGGGACAGAGCAGCAGAGCTGGGCATACATCCCCTCTCTGTCACCCAGTTTATAAAGCAGCACAGAACAGTATAAACCAGTCTGTGTGTTATTAATGGGCTCACTTACTTTTTACTGTAAATGATGAATAATGGCTCCTGCTGTGGAAGTACAGTGCAGAGGAGGGAGAGCTGCTGCTGGATCGGCTCAGAGCAGAGGCGCTTTAAAGAAGAAAAATAGCTGGAATAAAAAAAAAAGAAAAAAAAGAAAAAGCGATATTCAAATGCGTTTACCAGCCGCGCTGTCTCTGTGTGTTTGTTAGCAAAGGGAATCAAACACAGAGCTGCAGAATAAATATCCTGATACGGTTTTGACTTCAAGCCACAACATTTTTTCAGCACTTGGGACAAAGTTAGCCGTCGTGACGTCTTAGAGCGATGGAAACGATCGCTTCACGTGAGGTCACTTCCTGTCTCTCCTGATGCAGAGGGAAGTGAGCAGTGAACGTTTACACTGCAAAAACTCAAAAGCTTTCCAAGAATATTTGTCTTATTTCTTGTCAAAATGTCTAATTTCTAGTCAAAAGTCTTCCCTTTCCACTTAAAATAAGACTCATCACCTAAAAATTAACTTGTTTTTAGATCATTTTCACTTGTTTCAAACACATTTTCACTTATATAAGTGAATAAGTAGAAAAATCTTCCAGTGAAAGCAAGTTTTTTTTGCTTGTAATAAGGAAGAAAAACTTGCCCCACTATCAGATAAAAATGCTTGAAAGAAGTAAAAAGTGTCTAAAAACAACCTGCTTTTTAATGTGATGAGTCTTATTTTAAGTATAACGAGATTTGTTTTGACTAGAAATGACATTTTGACTAGAAATAAGACAAATATTCTTGGTAAGATATTTGATTTTTTGCAGTGTAGCATCGTCAACAGAGCAGCTCTGACGCTGACGTGTAAAAACCTGGTTCAAGTTGTTGCTAATTTTCCTGCACACCGGCTTCTTATCGTCGATGAGCTAATGTTAGCATGCATGCAACCAGAGTTCAGTAAACAACAAGTTAAATCCACTTATTCTTCATCCATCTGTGCAGAAAATCCTTTGCAGACTTTTTGCTTTGCTTGGAGCGCTGGATGCCAGATGTTGGTCGCCGGTGACCTCGGGTTTCGGTTTTTTGGCCTCTGCCCAGGAATAAAATGGCACCAAACCTGGCAACCGCACTGTGACCGGCCGCGAGAGCCAGTTTTTTATTTGTTTGGTTTTTGTCGGAATAAAACCAGATTAAAGGTGTTAAACGGTGAGTTTTAGAGCTATAAGCTAAAGCTGAAGCTCATCACACCTGCAGAGCTGCAGCCGTCGCTCCACCACAACCTCAACGCAGCGTTTTCATTTTATATACGTCTGGATGAAGCCGGACTGGTTTCCATAGCATCACAGCAGCTCCACACTCACACACACACACACACACATACACACACACAGAGTGAACAGTGCAGGTCTGTTAGTGCAGAGAGACTGAAGCAGCACATTCACCCAGGCTAACCTCTCCTCCACCGCTCTCTGTGTAGATTAAAGGAACAAAGCAGACAGCGTCTCTCCAGAGAGCCGGCCACTTCAGGGCCAGCCCCCCTGGCTGTTTTAACACGCACACACACACACACACACACACACACACATACACATGCACACACTCAAACATGCACACACACACACACACACACTTTCTCTCTGTCTCACATTGAGCAGTGACTCCTGAGCAGAGGAATTCCCATGCTGTCATGGGAAAAACCGTCACCACTCTGTTGTGTGTGTTTCTGTGATCCTTTGTGTGTGTGTGTGTGTGTGTGTTGCACTTCTAGCGTGGTGAGAAAGTAAGTGTTGTGTGTCCAGCAGCAGCAGCAGGACTCTCAGTTCAGTACAGTGTTTTTGTTCTCTCATTATTATGGAGAGAGGAGTGACATCATCAGGTGTATTAAAGCTCCTTCAAAATAAAGGTAGATGTTTGTATTAAAGCTCCTTCAAAATAAAGGTAGATGTTTGTGTTAAAGCTCCATACAGTATAAAGGTAGATGTTTCTATTAAAGCTCCATACAGTATAAAGGTAGATGTTTGTATTAAAGCTCCATACAGTATAAAGGTAGATGTCCATGTGTAGTGTGATTATAAAGCAGCTCTAGGTTCTATATTAATACTGTGAAAGTATCAAAGTCTCAGTCCACAGAGAAATGCACACAGCCTGTATTCAGAAACTGAGCCTTGAAACCAGCCGTCAGGACTTCCTGTCACTTTGTGATGTCACAACTAAGCCCCGCCCCCTCATCACCACCTGGACAACACCATCCATCCAACAACACTTTGCAGGATTTGGTTTCTCTGAGTGTTTTATTTTGAAATCTGCTCTTTTCTGATTGGCTGACACAGACCTGTTGTTATTAAAGCTCCAGAGAGAAGCTGAGAGAGGAGATTTTAGATATTTTAATGGACGAACCCTTCAAAATAAAAGCCCAGGGAAGAATAAATAGAACTTACACTTCTTATTTTTACATAATTATGCAGTTTCCTCCACAAAAACCAGTTAAATCACTTTGTTTTAACTCATTTTAATGATTCATACGTTGCACTTGTTGCACAATCAGCTTTTACAACTAGTTGCAAAATCTTATCTTTCCCATATCTGATGAGATTTACCAGACGAGTGTGGAAACAAACTGTGTCCTCATCTCTGAGCTGGTTGAAGGTCAAACATCCTGCTCAACTGTAACAAAGAGAACAAACACTCAGAGAGCAGCTTTTAGCCTTTATTTTTTTATTTCTCTTGCTCCACACACACACACGTGTCGAACAGGGAGCAGCTGATGTGACTGATGTGTGTGTGTGTGTGTGTGTGTGACAGGACTCAGCTGCTCACTGTGTGTTTTCTCTTTAATCACACAAACCAAACATCAGCAGCAGGAGGAGTGAGTGAGTGCATCGGTCTGGGACTACTTTCTGTGGCGGATTAATCCCCACACACATTCTCTCTGAAATACCTCGAGTGTTGTTCTTTTAAATTGTGCGATCAACAGCATTTTGTACTTTATTTTCTTCAGCATGGACTGAACTCTCGCACACACACACACACACACACAGACACACACCTCCGCCGTCCCGTCCCTCCGTCCCCGCCCCCTCGAGGACCCACTTGTCCTCTGTCCCTTTGTCCTTTAGGCGTCTAATTGGAGCCTGTTTAGAAGAGGAAAGGTGTTAAGTAGGGGGAATTCCCATAATGCTCTTTTGCTGGGAGAGCGGACAATGGGGACTAATTGGTTCCTATTAGCAGATAGAAGGGGCACTTATAGGCATATAGAGGGAAGAGGAGCATTGTGGGTAGATGCCGGTGTGAGTGAGTGTGTTTTCTTTTAGGGATTGTGGTTGACAGTACTGCCCTACAAAGGCAAAGTGCAGTATCTGCATTTTTTCAATTTTTTTTTGACCAATCAAAAGTGTGGCATATTCCCTTAAATCTGGGAGAATTTGATATTGGTACTGCTAAAAATTTCCAGAGTTATTGGGCTTTCTATTTTGCTGTCCATCCAAAAAAGCACAGTGAAACCAAGGCAAAAGAGTAACTGTACTCCCTACATTCTATAATTTACTCTGATTCCATTGGAGTAAAACTAAGGCAAAGTGCAGTATCTGTAGCTAATACCAAGCCAAAAGTGCAGTATCTGTAGCTAATACCAAGCCAAAAGTGCAGTATCTGTAGCTAATACCAAGCCAAAGTGCAGTATCTGTAGCTAATACCAAGCCAAAAGTGCAGTATCTGTAGCTAATACCAAGCCAAAGTGCAGTATCTGTAGCTAAAACCAAGCCAACGTGCAGTATCTGTAGCTAATACCAAGGCAAAGTGCAGTATCTGCACCAAAACCAAGCCAAAAGTGCAGTATCTGTAGCTAATACCAAGCCAAAAGTGCAGTATTTGCACCAAAACCAAGCCAAAAGTGCAGTATCTGTAGCTAATACCAAGCCAAAGTGCAGTATCTGTAGCTAATACCAAGCCAAAGTGAAGTATCTGCATCAAAACCAAGCCAAAGTGAAGTATCTGTAGCTAATACCAAGCCAAAAGTGCAGTATCTGCACCAAAACCAAGCCAAAGTGCAGTATCTGTAGCTAATACCAAGCCAAAGTGCAGTATCTGTAGCTAATACCAAGCCAAAGTGCAGTATCTGTAGCTAATACCAAGCCAAAAGTGCAGTATCTGCACCAATACCAAGCCAAAGTGCAGTATCTGTAGTTAATACCAAGCCAAAGTGCAGTATCTGTAGCTAATACCAAGCCAAAGTGCAGTATCTGTAGTTAATACCAAGCCAAAGTGCAGTATCTGTAGCTAATACCAAGCCAAAGTGCAGTATCTGCACCAAAACCAAGCCAAAGTGCAGTATCTGTAGCTAATACCAAGCCAAAGTGCAGTATCTGTAGCTAATACCAAGCCAAAGTGCAGTATCTGTAGCTAATACCAAGCCAAAGTGCAGTATCTGTAGCTAATACCAAGCCAAAAGTGCAGTATTTGTAGCTAATACCAAGCCAAAGTGCAGTATCTGTAGCTAATACCAAGCCAAAGTGCAGTATCTGTAGCTAATACCATGGCAAAGTGCAGTATCTGTAGCTAATACCAAGGCAAAGTGCAGTATCTGTAGCTAATACCAAGCCAAAGTGCAGTATCTGTAGCTAATGCCAAGCCAAAGTGCAGTATCTGTAGCTAATACCAAGGCAAAGTGCAGTATCTGTAGCTAATACCAAGGCAAAGTGCAGTATCTGTAGCTAATGCCAAGCCAAAGTGCAGTATCTGTAGCTAATACCAAGCCAAAGTGCAGTATCTGTAGCTAATACCAAGCCAAAGTGCAGTATCTGTAGCTAATACCAAGCCAAAGTGCAGTATCTGTAGCTATCTGCCATGAAACGGTCAAAATTGGTCAGAAAGACAAACTAGAAAATACATTTCATTCAGTCCACCTTTATCTAATCAATTACAGACTTGGTAGTTATTCATCATTTGATGCTTAAACCTGACAATGAAAAACACATAAAGCTGTTTTTTCTCAGTTTGGCATTTTTTCAGATACTAAACTTTGCCTTTGTAGAGCAGTGTAGCTTTGTGTGTAGCTGCTGGTTGTGGTTGTTGTTGTTTCTCACACTGAGCTTTAACATCATGTTTGTGTTATTAACATTAATATTAACAACAACGGCATGAACACACTGGATCAATAGCATCATAATCACAATAAGAAACAACACAACTGTTAGTGTTTAATGTTGAAACAGTGTTTTATCGCTCACACCAGGGTTGAACTCTGTCTTTATTCTTATTTATTGTCGTTATGAATAAGAAGATTAGTTTTTACTTTTAAAAGAAATCAATAACTAAATAATCTGATAATTTCTTTGTGCAAAATGGATCATAGAGGAGGAGAAAACATCCTGTTTTTATTTTCACATAATTTTCACACAGCTTGAGTTTATTTTATTTCATGAGAAAAGTGTTTTTTTGTTTTTTTTTCCCACAGATGAAGTGAGTTTAGAAACAAGTGTTTTTCTGTTGCAGTTTTTGCACAATAATATTTAATTTAATAATAAAACTGCGGGAGTTACGGCTTCACAGGCGTTTCTGAGAGTGAAGTCCTGCAGAACATGTGAAACACACTCACAGACACACACAAACATACACTAGTTTCTGACCAAAATGAATAAATACGTAAATCAAATGAATAAATAAACACATTTACACACACGAGTTACATGCAGCGTCATGACAGTGAAGAATTACTGTGTATCCAGACATGCATATATGCATTTATATGTAAATATAGTCACACACACACACACACACCATGCACACACACACACACACACACACACACAGAGGTAAAAGCAGATGTACAGATCTAGCCTATAACGACCTGCATTAAAACACCACACAGTCGTCAGTAAAGCAGTTTTAAAGGAGTCGTACGTAGAGAAGAGTCGTCTCTTTACTCTGTTGCATCATCGTTTCTGCTTTTTATTGAACAATATTCAGTGTTTTGTTGTGAGAAGTCAGAGTTCACAACTACCGAGTCTCAAAACGACGACAAAAGGGACGATGAACAGCCTGAACAACATGAATATCTCTGTCTGAGGTCTCTGTGAGTCAGAGTTCAGCTTCTTCTTCTCCTCCTCCCTCCCTCCCTCTCTCCTCCTCCTCCTCCTCTCTCCCTCCCTCACCTCCTCGGGGTGACGCCCAGTGTTTCGCAGCCTGGTCTCTTCCACATTAGGCCAATTTTTAATTAGAAGCCTTTCAACAGAAACTAATTAGCAGCCGAGCTGAATGAGTTGCGTTTGGAGCCCATTGAAGTTTGTGTTGCCCAAGTAAAGGAGAGCATTGTTCAACACTTTGCTTCCCACTTTTTTTTTCTTTCTTTTTTTTTTTTACAGATTTATATATATATTTATATATTTTTATTATTTAAAGTAGAAAACAGACTGGTGGTGTGCTGCTTCAGAAGAAAACTGCGGGTTCTGCGGCTCCGTTTGGATTCGTTCCTTGGTTTTTTAATTAAGAAGCTCGCAGGCTCAGACATGACTGATCGTCCTCTGTGATAGTCTGATGTGTTCACAACTCAGCTGGTTAATTGGCTCACACTCAGGAGAGGGCGCACAGCGAGGAGGAGGAAGAGGAGGAGGAGAAGGAGGAGAAGGAGGAGGATGATGGGAGTCTAACCAGAACCAGTGATCTGGTTCTGGTTCTGCTGCTGCGTTGGAGCAGGTGGATGTTGGAGAGCAGCTGTGTCACACACCTTCACTTGTTGTTGTAGTAGTCATGTGGCTCTACAAAGGAGAGAGTCTGTGTGTGTGTGTTGGTGTTGGTGTGTTTCACAAGTGTTTGTCAGATTTTCGCAAACAGAAAGCACCTTATTTTGAGCATAAAATAAGTTTTACACTGCAAAAACTCAAAATCTTTCCAAGAATATTTGTCTTATTTCTTGTGAAAATGTCTCATTTCTAGTCAAAACTATAATCTCTTTCCACTTAAAATAAAACTCATCACCTAAAAATTAACTTGTTTTTAGATCATTTTCACTTGTTTCAAACATATTTTCACTTGAAATAAGTAGAAAAATCTGCCAGTGAAAGCAAGTTTTTTGTGTCTGTAATAAGGAAGAAAAACTTGCTCCACTATCAGATTTTTCTACTGAAAATCTGCTTGAAAGAAGTAAAAAGTGTCTAAAAACAAGCTGCTTTTTTAATGTGATGAGTCTTATTTTAAGTAGAATGAGATTTGTTTTGACAAATATTCTTGGTAAGATTGAGTTTTTGCAGTGTAATAAAATAGTTGATGTGACTTTCTCTTTATATCATTGTTTTTGCACCAAACAAAAAATCAACCATCTTCATATCAGGTTTGACCTCATCAATAAACCAGATTCTGATCTTGATAATCTGGGATAAAACAACATGATGATGACATTTTTTTAATATCCAGAAGGTCAAAGGTCAACGTCAGAGTCTGTGGAAACTGTAACTTTTCTGGTTTTCTGGTTCTCACATATAAACAGATGATCATAAATGATGAGTTTTGTCCGTGACTTGTTGCCGTAGTCGACTGATATTCAACACAGCAGCAACAACAGCAGCCGCTCACCTCCTCTCACCTGATTCTACTGGTGCCACCACAAGCGTGTTGCTCTCTCTCGCTCTTGCACTTTCTATCTCTCTCTCTAACACACACACACAGACACACACACTCTCTCTAACACACACACACATACAGACACACACACACACACACAGAGAGGCGCGTGCTGCGGACCCGTCGGTGTGATTAGCTTTGGCAGCACAAGGCCATCCAGCGCTCTCAGATATAACTGCTTCTCTTTGATAAACATGAGAGCTCACTCAGACACACACACACACACACACACACACACACCACTGTCTACCATCTGACTGCTGAGGATCACACACACACACAGACACACACACGAGCCTTCGGTCAGCAGCAGCAGCAGCTACAGTATCAGTGAGTTTGTGCAGCCTGGAGAATATTTGATATGTAGATAAGTCTTAAAAAGGAGACGATTTGCATAACGTTGCTCCTGTTGCACACGGCACCGAGCCGCATGTGGTCGCTACGGCTACGGCTCTAATCAGAGGAGAGGAGGAGGAGGGAGGAGGAGAGAAGAGGGGGGAGGAGGAGGAGAGAGGAGAAGGAGGAGGAGGAGAAACTAATCTGTGTTTGGTCCGAGGAGGAGGAGGAGTAGGAAGAGGGGAGAAGAGGGAGAGGAGAGGGAGAGGAGGAAGAGGAGGAGAGAAGAGGAGGAGGAGGAAGAGGAAGAGGAGGAGAGAAGAGGAGGAAGAGAGAAGGAGGAGGAGGAAGAGAGAAGGAGGAGGAGGAAGAGGGGGAAGGAGGAATAGGAAGAGGGAGGAGGAGGAAGGGGAGGAGAAGAAGAAGAGGAGAGAGGAAGGTGAGGAGGGAGAGGAGGAGAAACTAATCTGTGTTTGGTACGAGGAGGAGGAGTAGGAAGAGGAGGAAGAAGAGGGAGGAAGAGGAAGAGGGAGGAAGAAGGAAGAGGAGGGGGAAGAGGAAGAAGAGGAAGAGGGGGGAGAAGGAAGAAGAGGAGAGGAGGAGGAGGAAGGAGGATAAGAGGAGGAGAAACTAATCTGTGTTTGGTCCGAGGAGGGGAAGGAGGAGGAGGAAGAGGAGAGAAGAGGAGGAGGAAGAGGGGAGAGAAAAGAGAGTGGAGGAGGGAGAGGAGGAGAGAAGAGAAGAGGAGGGGGGGAGGAGGATGAGGAAGAGGAGGAAGAGAGAAGGAGGAGGAGGAAGATGAAGAGAGAAGAGGAGGAAGAAGAGGAAGAGGAGGGTGAAGGAGGAGGAAGAGTAAGAGCAAGAGGAGGAGGAAGAAGAGGAGGAGGAGGAGAGAGGAAGGAGGGAAGAGGAGGAGGAAGAGGGGGAGGAGGAGGAATAAGAGGAAGAGGGGGGGAGAGGAGGGAGGAAGAGGGGGAGAGGGAGGAAGAGTTAGGAGGAGGTGGAAGAGGAAGGAGGAGGAGGAGAGAAGAGGAAGAGGAGAAGGAGGAGAGAAGAGGAGGAGGAAGCGGGAGGAAGAGAAGGGATGATGATGCTCCTCTTCGTTCTATCAGCAGCATTTTGTCCAAACAGTTGAGCTGGATTCAGACTGTAGGAATGTGTGTGTGTGTGTGTGTGTGTGTGTAGCAGCATGGTGTGTGTGTGTGTGTGTGTGTGTGTGTGTGTGTGTGTGTGTGTGTAGCAGCATCGTGTGTGTGTGTGTGTGTGTCTCTCTCCTGCAGCCGTTTATTAAATGAAACCTCTTCAATTAAACGCGTGTTTCTTCATTACAGCGACTCGTCTCCTCTGAGTTTCAGGGGAAAAGACGACGACGACGACGACGACGTTACATGTTTTTAATTTCACTCAATTGTTTTTTTTATTTTTTATTTTTTACCTGTTTTCAATTTGTGTGTGTGTGTGTGTGTGCGTTAGTTTTTTTTATTATCTGTGTTTGTGTTAATCTTGTTTTGAATTCATGTCGGCTGCTGTTTGGTTTTATTGGCATTTGTATTACACGTCCTTTTCCTTTTTTGTTTTGTCTGGAAGCCACTGTTTTGTTTTGTTTTGTTTTATTTTGCTTTATTTTGTTTGTTTTTTGACTTTGGAAATAGTTTTATAAATTGACTTTGTGATTGTCGACCGTCTGAGTCACGACGTTTATAAAAGTTGTTTCCTCCGAATTCAGTGTCACGTCTTGTTGGACACTTTGAAGTTTTTATAAAGTTGCGGTTGTTCTGTTTGTCCCTGAGGACGGAGAGGGAATCAAACTCACCACCCCAGTTGATTTAAAAAATAGAAATAATATATAAATATACATATTATAGCTTATTATCACATCTTAAATACAAGTTTTATTGTATAAATGTTGAGTTGTGTAAAATCAAAGAGCGAAATAAACTAAATCAGTTCATAAATAATTAGAAACCAATAGAAATCGATCAGTATAAATTGTCGAAGCGTCACTTTGTTACTTTATTTAACCAGGTTTGTTGTTTTCTGTCAGTTTACTATAATAAAACATCGATAAAATACTTGAGATAAAGCTACATAACAATATTGTATATACAATTACACATACAGATATACAAAAACAGTATTCCCTTACTTACCTCTAAGACAACTCTGTCTGGTAACGTTGTGTTATTATCTCATAGCGTGGTGAATGTGCAGCTCACAACTTGTCCACCAGAGCGTTTAGTTGTGGAGTTGTTGGATCGTGTGTTTGATGAGTTTGATGAGGGGAAACCAAAGAAATCCCATAATGAGCCTCCGTAGCGTAGCTCTGAGCAGCTCACGGCTCTGCTCCGCCGTTCTAAAAATGACCTTGCACCGACAATTAAAGGTAACGAACCTACTGCTATGCCATACAATGGGCTAATTTGCCAAAAAATGTTGAACTATCCCTTTAAAATTAAAGATTTTTTTTAACTAGAATCTGTAAAACGGTGAACATTAACCGAGTGTAAATGGCCTTTTTTTAGTTACGCAGTTTAATCTCTGGCTGCTCTGGTCTCCATGACGTTTCCTCCAGCCGAGCCCATGTCACACCGTCTCCCCCGACAACCGCCTCACAGCACACACACACACACACACACACACACACACAGAAACACACAGAAACACACACACACAATGGTAATCCACACGATGACTACATTTTTCACTGCAGGGGTCTGAGTAAATGTGCGTCTGTGTGTATGTTTAAGCAAAGAGAGCGTTTGAGAGTGTTATGTGCAGTGTGTGTGTGTGTGTGTGTGTGTGTGTGTCAGATGACAGCTCGCAGCATTGATCAGATAGATAAACCGCAACAGCCTTTCTGCTCCATTGTGGCACGTAATGGTTATGGGAGCATCAAAACACACACACACACACACACACACACACACAAAGAGAGAGAGAGGCGGATGTTCGTGTGGCTAAAACTCACAAAAGGCGCCGGCCGGGGATAAAAATCTTTATGACGCTGACAGTCTTCAACTTTTTTCCTGCCTGAGATCTGCATTGGAATCAATGAGCTTCATCTCTGTCAGAGGGTGACAGCTTCTCTTTCAGCGTGATTAATAAGCTGCAAGACCTTCAGAATAAAGGTAGATGTTTGTGTTAAAGCTCCTTCAGAATAAAGGTAGATGTTTGTGTTAAAGCTCCTTCAGAATAAAGGTAGATGTTTGTGTTAAAGCTCCTTCAGAATAAAGGTAGATGTTTGTGTTAAAGCTCCTTCAGAATAAAAGTAGATGTTTATATTAAAGCTCCTTCAGAATAAAGGTAGATGTTTGTGTTAGAGCTCCTTCAGAATAAAGGTAGATATGTTTGTTAAAGCTCCTTCAAAATAAAGGTAGATGTTTGTATCAAAGCTCATTTAGAATAAAGGTAGATGTTTGTGTTGAGGCTCCTTCAGAATAAAGGTAGATGTTTGTGTTGAAGCTCCTTCAGAATAAAGGTAGATGTTTGTGTTGAAGCTCCTTCAGAATAAAGGTAGATATGTTTGTCAAAGCTCCTTCAAAATAAAGGTAGATGTTTGTGTTAAAGCTCCTTCAGAATAAAGGTAGATGTTTGTGTTGAAGCTCCTTCAGAATAAAGGTAGATATGTTTGTCAAAGCTCCTTCAGAATAAAGGTAGATGTTTGTGTTGAAGCTCCTTCAGAATAAAGGTAGATATGTTTGTCAAAGCTCCTTCAAAATAAAGGTAGATGTTTGTGTTGAAGCTCCTTCAGAATAAAGGCAGTTTATAATTACAATGAACTACGATGATGACCTCTGACCTTTGACCTCCATCATGTTCCCTTCACTTCCACACACCAACCATCCCATAATATTAACGTCCAACTGAACGCTTTCTAGAGAGTCTGAATCAAATATTATGAACGCTAAGAGGGAGAAAGGCGCCGAGAAAAGCAGGAGTGAAGCAGTTTTCAGTCTGTGTGTGTGTCTGTGTGTGTGTGTGTGTGTGTGTGTGTGTGTGTGTGTGTGTGTGTGTGTGTGTGGCAGTTTCTTAATCTAATAGCATGCAGAGGAAATAGAGCAGAGCTGGACATCCTTGACACACACTGACTTAATACCAAGACCTAACACTTTATCATCTGCAGTACCTGGACATGCTGTCTGTGACAGTGTGCGACTGTGTGTGTGTGTGTCTCTGTGTGACTGTGTGTGTCTGTGTGTCTGTGTGTATGTGTGTGTGTGTGTGTGTGTGTGTGTGTGTGTGTGTGACTGTGTGTGTCTGTGTGTGTGGCCCTGGGCGCTGTGAGGATGGGCAGTAGTTATTAACCTGCTGCCCAATTTCTGTCACGGCTGCTTTGTGGCTGAGAGCAGAGAAGTTGAGTGTGTGTCTGTGTGTGTCTCTGTGTGTGTGTCTGTGTGTGTGCGTGTGTGTGAGTCTTCCTCAGTGAAGTTATTACCAGAGTCCACTCGCACAAATGACTGAGTGAATACCACCAAAGTAAAGTGTGTGTCTACTCTGTGTGTATTTGTATGAATACATGTGGTAACACTCAACTTAAACTAGTTCTGATGTGAAACAAACAGTAACTCATGTTCTACACTTCCTGTTTTATTTTGAAGGGTTGATCCATGAAATAAATAAACAAAAAATTAAAAAAAACTAACATCTCAGTGTAGTTTTCCATCTCCTCTCTCTCTCAGCTTCTCGATGGAGCTCTAGTAATAACAGGTCGGTGTCAGCCAATCAGAAGAGAGGAGGCCTCTCTGAGCCTCTCTTCTGATTGGCTGATTTGTTGTGACATCACAAAGTGACGGGAAGTCCTGACGGCTGGTTTTAAGGCTTTAAAGGAGCTTAAACACAAACATCTACCTTTATTCTGAAGGAGCTCTAATAGAAACAACTACCTTTATTCTGAAGGAACTTTAATCCAAACACCTACCTTTATTCTGAAGGAACTTTAATCCAAACATCTACCTTTATTCTGAAGGAGCCTCAACACAAACATCTACTTTTATTCTGAAGGAGCTTTAACACAAACATCTACCTTTATTCTGAAGGAGCTTTAATCCAAACATCTACCTTTATTCTGAAGGAGCCTCAACCCAAACATCTACCTTTATTCTGAAGGAGCTTTAACGCAAACATCTACCTTTATTCTGAAGGAGCTTCAACACAAACATCTACCTTTATTCTGAAGGAGCTTTAACACAAACATCTACCTTTATTCTGAAGGAGCTTTAACACAAACATCTACCTTTATTCTGAAGGAGCTCTAATCCAAACATCTACCTTTATTGGAAAGTTCCATTGGCGTCCATTGCTGCAGAAAACGTGATTTTAATTTGTTTCTTATTTTCAATACCACGTCTTTATATTATGTTTCTCCTTCAATCCCAGAATGCTTTGCAGTATAGGGTTGCCACGAGAACCGATACTTAGGCTACCTGCTTTTTTCCGGTGCTCTAGTTCCGTACTGAGCTGTAGTCGGAGCAGAGTGGGTTGATTCATGTGTTTATGCATCAAGGTGTGAAGCGGCTCAGCGTTGTGGGTAAACAGGTGAGTGTGGTAGAACGCAACGCACGCCGCGCTGAGTAATGACACACATTAGGAAGAAGAAGAGGAAGAAGAGGAGGGGGAGGAGGGGGGAGGAAGAGGGGGAGGAAGAGGGAGTAAGAGAAAGAGGGGGAGGAGGGGGGATAGAGAGACACTGAACACCTGTGACTGTGCTGCTGAGGCCGGGGACTATTTACAGCGGCGGATTCATACGCTCATTAATCAAAGAAGTAGATCCTCGTTTCAATGTTAGTTATCTGATGCATGGTCATCTATTTGCTTAAGGTGGTATGGACTGTGCACGGGTCAGTGTGTGTTAAGGTGGACTGAAGCCTGTTGGTTCTGGTTGGTTCTTGCTGTTAAGGTGGTATCAGGTGTGTGAAGCTTCTTTGTTAAAGCCTCTGGTAACCCAAATCCACCAAAGCCTACTAACCATGTATTTTAGGGTCTTATGTACATATTATTAAACATGTAAAAATAATTAGAAAAAAGTTTCCATCCAAATTGAAAATATTTGTCTTTTAAGGTTTTGTACAGTAGGTTTGAATTGGGCGGAGTTATCTCTGGGATTTATCACGCAATAAATCCTACCCACTCATAAATCGCCACGTCAGCTCTCTCACCCAGCCCCCCAGTGGCGGCGAACAAAACCGTTCTGCTAACGGTCGCTCCACCACTCCTCTCAAGTCCTCACAACCAGAGCCATGTCAACCGGGGATGTGTGTGTGTGGCGATTAGCTTTTAGCATTCATTAGCTTTCCAGCGCGACCTGCCCTGTCTGTCTGTCTGTCTGTCTGTGCCCACAACTCCTCTACATGCAGCCGATACAGCCGTTTCTTTTGTGTGTGTGTGTGGGGGGGGGGGGGGGGTAAATCCGCGATCAGCATTTAGCATTTATTAGCTTTCCAGCGCGACCTACCTTGTCTGTGTCTGTGTGTCAGTCTGTCTGTCTGTGTGTGTGCCCACAACTCCTCTCTACATACAGCCGATACAGCCGGTTTTTTTTGGGGGGGTGAGGGGAGGGAGGGAGGGAGGGAGGGTGTGTGTGAATTGGCGATTAGCTTTTAGCATTTATTAGCTTTCCAGCGCGACCTGCGTTGTGTCTGTGTGTGTGTCAGTCAGCCCCTCCTGGGCTCACACAGACATGAGTGACGGTTAAAAGCTTCTTTTTTTTCTGTGAGACTACGACCAAAGACGGTTATGATGCTCCAAAACGAAGCTGGTAGACTAGTTAGCTGCTAAATAGCATCAATCAATCGATGCACGTCCTCCGCTGAGGACTTTTTTTTTTTTTAACGGTCGCCATTGACGTGTTGCTATGACAATGGAGCTGTCAATCATAGCGTTATCTGCCACGCCCACACTGTCCTGACCAGTGGCCTCAATAGTGCCTCAATAGCAAAATGAGCTGTTTTTAAACAAGGTTTTCGAATAGTTATGAATAGTTATTGTCACTCAGACTTTTGTGGATGCTTAATGAGGCACTTGACTTTGATATAATATAAGCATTTTTACTATATATAGTCAGGTTTCCAAAGGCTTTAAGGTGGATTTGAGACATACAGTGGGAATGACTTTATAGTCAATGCTTCTTACTTACTGCCCTGTTGTTAAGGTGGTATTTTACTTCCTGAGAAAGTAGAAGCTTGGGGAACTTCTTGTCTTTTAACTTAAGGTGGCTCTGTGGGTCTTTGTTAAGGTGGAATGTGTGGTTCTGTAACCTTTTAAGGTGGTATCAGGTTTGACTTTCTGAGAGATGAGGAACTGAGCCTGCCTTTGTTAAGGTGGATTTGAGACATACAGTGTTAAGGTGAGAATGACTTCGTAGTCAATGCTTCTTACTTACTGCCCTGTTGTTAAGGTGGTATTATACTTCCTGAGAAAGTAGAAGCTTGGGGCCTTTTTGTCTTTTGGGTCTTTGTTAAGGTGGAATGTGTGTTTTTTCTACTAAGGTGACATTGTAAGTTTTGTTAAAGATGAAATCAGACGCTGTTAAGGTGGAAATCCTTTTAGATGTTGTGTTAAGGTGGAATGTGTGTTTCTGTATAACCTTTTAAGGTGGTATCAGGTTAGACTTTCTGATAGATGAGGAACTGAGCCTAGCTTTGTTAAGGTGGATTTGAGACATTTATGGCACATGGATATAAAGCAACCAAACAGTTGTTAAGGCGGAGTTTGAAGTCCTGACTTTGAAATGAGTGTTAAGGTGGAATTTGGCCTTTGGTAAATAAATACAGAACTGAGGCCACATCTCAAGTCCCAGTTAAGGTGGAAATTACTTTTTAGTCATTGCTTCTCTTAGTGGCCCATTGTTAAGGTGGTATTAGACTTTCTGGTAAAGTAACCTAGAAGCTTCATCTGCTAAGTCACTTAAGGTGGATTGCCGGTCTTGATTAAGGTGGAATGTGTGTGAATCTATTCTACTGAACTCTTTGGCATCTTCTTCTTAAGGTGGCGTTGAATTGTTGTATGTTACCAATCTGTTAAGGTGGTATTTGTCCTTCAGCTCTATCTCTGGTATAATGTGGGTTTACTGTAAAGGCCTTTGGTAAAGTAGCAGCTAACCTGACTATTTAAGGTGGAATTAAGCTTTGATTTTCAAACAATTTTGTGCAAAAGAGGAGAAAAGAGAGGGATTAGTTTTTCTCCTCCTCCTCCTCCTCCTCCTCTTCCTCCTTCTGTATCCTCAGCTTTTTTTATTTGTCCTTTTTTTTTTTTTACCACACAGAGACAGAGAGACAAATTGTGAATGTAGAGGGAAGAGAGAGGGAAGAGGGGAGGAGGGAGAGATGGACTGAGAGTCTGACGGAGGGATAGAAAGAGGGGGAAGTGTGTGTGTGTGTGTGTGTCCGATGGAAGGGGAAGATAAACGTCTCTTCTTCTCCTCCTTTGATGGTGTGAGGCGTCGATTGAAGCGGTGAATATAAAGGCCGGCTTTCATCGGCCAATGGGCTGTCAGTGACACGGGCGCGAACGAGCCAAGCCGATTGGCCGGCGGCCTGAGAACACTTCCTGGGCCAGTAAACTGCACGCTCTGTCACCCCACCATTCTTCCCCTCCGTCCATCCCTCTCTCCCCCTCTCTCTCTCTCTCCCTCTCTCTCTTTTATTCATTGTTTCGCTCCATTAATTACTCTCTCTCTCTTTTTTTTTTCCTCGACGTCTTTGTCTCTCTCCCACTTTTCTGCCTCTTTGTCTATTTGGGTGTTTTCTCTCTCTCTCTTTTCATCTTTCTGTATCTCTCCCTCCATCCATCTCCTCCTCCATTTACCTTCCCTCCATCTTCCTCCTCTCTCCTTCTCATCTTCTCCACTCTTTCTTCCTCTCCTTTGCTTCACCTCTCTTTTGTGTCTCCTTTTTCCTCCTTCTTTCCTTCCTTCTCTTCCACCTTGCCTCTTTAAAGGGTTAGTTCAACATTTCTAAAAACAGTTTGCACCGACAATTAAAGGTAACGAACCTACTGCTACGACTATAGGGATTATTATGGCAATGGGCCAATTTGCCAAAAATGTTGAACTATCCCTTTAACCCTCATCCTCCTCCACCCTGTTTCTTGTCTTTTTCTTTCCTCCCTTCCTCCACTAATTTCTTTCCATCTATCCTCTTTCCATTCTCCTTCCTTCACCCATTCTCCATCCATCCCCTCCTCTTCATCTCCTCCATCCATCCATCTCAATCTTTACCCTCTTCCCACTCTTCTCCATCTTTCCTTTCATTTATTTCTCTGGTTTTGCTTCATTTCTTTCCTTCTCTCCTATTTTTTTCCCTTTATCCCTCACTTCTTCCACACTCCTCTTCTTCCCTCCGCTCCCATGTCTCTCTTCTCTCCGTCATCCCACCTTTCTCTTTTCTTCCTCCGTCTTCCTCCTCTCTTTCGTTTTTGGCCTCTTTCCTTCCTCACCCCTCCTTCTCACTCTTTCCTTACTTTTCCGCATCATCCGTCCTTTTCCTCTCCATCCATGGTTTTGCTTAATGTCTTTTCTTTCCTCCTGTCTTCCTCCATTCCTCTTTTCTTTCCTCTATCTCTGTTTCCTCCATCTCTCCATCCGTCCTCTCTCCTTCCTTTATCTCCTTATCCTCTCCTCCTCTCTCCTTCCTCCTGCTCTCTTCCTCCTCTCTCCTTCCTTCTTCTCCATTCCTTTCTTCCTCCTCCTCTCCTCTCATCCTCTTCTCTCATTTATCCTCTCCTCCTCTCTTCTTCCTCCTGCTCTCTTCCTCCTCTCTCCTTCCTTCTTCTCCATTCCTCCTTCTCTCCTCCTCTCCTTCCCTCTTCCTCCTCCTCTCTCCTTTCTCCTTCCTCCCCCTCTCCTCCTCCGTTCTCCTCATCTCCTTCCTTCCTCGTTCTCTCCTCCTCTCCTTCCCTCTTCCTTCTCCTCCTCCTGCTCTCTTCCTCCTTTCCTCTCTCCTTCCTCCTCCTCTCTCCTTTCTCCTCCTGCTCTCTTCCTCCTCCTCCTCTCCTCCTCTCTTCCTCTTCTCTCATTTATCCTCTCCTCCTCTCTCCTTCCTCCTGCTCTCTTCCTCCTCTCTCCTTCCTTCTTCTCCATTCCTCGTTCTCTCCTCCTCTCCTTCCCTCTTCCTTCTCCTCCTCTCTCCTTCCTCCTTCCTCCCCCTCCTCCTCTCCTCTTCCTCCTCCTCTCTCCTTTCTCATTCCTCTCCTTCCCTCTTCCTTCTCCTCCTCTCTCCTTTCTCTTCTCCTCCTCTCCTACTTTCTCTTTCCTCCCCCTCCTCCTCTTCCTCCCCCTCTCTTCCTTCCTCCCCCTCCTCCTCTTCCCACTCTCTCCTTTCTCCTCTCCTCCTCTCTTCTTCTCTCTCCTTCCTCCTCCTGCTCTCTTCCTCCTTTCCTCTCTTCCTCCTCATCTCTTCCTCTTCTCTCATTTCTCCTCTCCTCCTCCTCTCTCCTTCCTCCTGCTCTCTTCCTCCTCCTCTCCTCTCTTCCTCCTCTCTCCTTCCTTCTTCTCCATTCCTCGTTCTCTCTTCCTCTCCTTCCCTCTTCCTTCTCCTCCTCCTCTCTCCTTCCTCCCTGTCCTCCTCTCCTCTCTTCCTCCTCTCTCCTTCCGTCTTCTCCATTCCTCCCCCTCCTCCTCTCCTCTTCCTCCTCCTCTCTCCTTTCTCTTCTCCTCCTCTCCTACTTTCTCTTTCCTCCCCCTCCTCCTCTCCTCTTCCTCCCCCTCTCTTCCTTCCTTCCTCCTCACTCCACTAGAGAGTGAAAAGTGAAACGTCGCCTCGTCGTCTCGTATCAAAAAAACATTTTTCCACCCGCAAATTGTTTTAAGAAGAGAAGTGCGCGGCGGCGGCAGCAAGGATGAAGAAGGGAAGAAATGGAGGAGGAAGGAAGGAAGGAAAGAATGAAAAGAGGAAAGAAGGGGGGAGGGAGGAAGGGGGGAAGGGGAAAAGGAAAGCGGGAGGAGGAGAATCATTTTGCTATGAAGTAGAAAGAGAGAGGGAGCGTCGCTCGGCTGCCTCAGAGATCGATTGCTTTGCGGAGCTCCTGACAGGTGTAATTGTGAGGGCGTCATCTGTTCTTGTTTGCACAAAATATATTTTTCTCCTCCTCCTCCTCCTCTTCCCTCTCTTTTCTTTTCTTTCTTTTCTTTTTCAATGTTTTTTTTTCTATTCCCGGCCCTATATGCGAAGAAGAAGAAGAGGAAGAAGCCGTGACTGTAAAGAGACGTGCATGGCGGCGTTTTTTTCTGTTTTTTTCTGTGTTTTTTTTTTTTGTTGCGCAGCGTCGCCTTCGCCGTCACCGTCGCCTAATCTTCCCGCCATCATCCCATTCTTGCGCTTGCCACCGGACAAATCCCCTGTTATTTGAACAGATGGTCGGAAATCCATTCTGGTGATAAGTTGCCTCTAGTTAGCATTTAGATTACCTGCAAAAATGGAACAATTTACTACTCTGCCTCCCAGCATAACTTCCTCCTCCTCCTCCTCCTCCTTTACCTCCCTCGCTTTCTTCACCAACAACAACCACACACACACACATACACACACACACACACACACACACCTGCCATCTCCCCCCCCCCCCCTCCCTCCCTTCAGCTCCTTGTCATCTTTTGTCGTCGCTTTGACTCGTTTTGTAACAAATTACACTGAAGTTTGACGAGTGTGTTAAAGAGGGAGAGGGAGGAGGGAAGGAAGGATGGAGAGATGAGAGAGGAGGGGGAAGTAAGAGGAGAGGGAGGGAGGAGGGAAAGAGAGAGAGAAAGTGAGAGGGAGGTAAGAGGAGAGGGAGAAAGGAGAGGGAGCGGAGGATTCAAGGATGGAAGGAGATGGAAAAGGAAAGATGATGAGGAAGGAGATGGATAATGAGAAGGAGGTAAGAAGGAGATAGAGGGAGGGAAGGAAGGATTTAAGGGGGGAGGGATAAAAGCTAGATTTGTGCAAAAAGGAAGAGAAAGAGAGGGAGGAAGAAAGAACACACACACACACCTGCCACCCCCCCCCCTCCCTCCCTTCAGCTCCTTGTCATCTTTTGTCGTCGCTTTGACTCGTTTTGTAACAAATTACACTGAAGTTTGACGAGTGTGTTAAAGAGGGAGAGGAAAGGAGGGAAGGATGGAGAGATGAGAGAGGAGGGGGAAGTAAGAGGAGGGAAAGATAGAGAGAGATGGAGACATGAGGGAGGAGAGGAAAGAAAGGGTAAAGGTAAGAGGAGAGGAAGGAAGGAAGGAGAGGGAGCGGAGGATTCAAGGATGGAAGGATGGAGACGAGATGTAAAGGAAAGATGGATTGGGCAAGAGGAAGAAAGAGAAAAGCATGGAAAAGCAAAGAAAAGGAGGAAGGATAGGAAAATGAGAAGGAGGTGAGAAGGAAATAGAGGGAGGGAAGGAAGGATTTAAGGGTGGAGGGACAGAAGGCTGAAAGGATAGAGAGATGGAAAAGAAAAGACTGATTAGGCAAAAGGAAGAAAGAGAAAAGTACAGAGAAAACATGACGGAGAGATTAGGAAAATGAGAAAGAGGTAAGGAAGAAAAGGAAAGGAAAGAGATGGAGGGAAGTAAGAGGAGAGGGAGGGGAGGAGGGAGAGATAGAGATGGAGAGATGAGGGAGGAGAGGAAAGAAAGGGGAAAGTGAGAGGGAGGTAAGAGGAGAGAAAGGAAGGAGAGGGAGGGGAGGATTCAAGGATGGAAGGATGGAGAGATGGAAATGGAAAGATGGATTGGGCAAAAGGAAGAAAGAGAAAAGTACAGAGAAAACATGATGGAGAGATTAGGAAAATGAGAAAAAGGTAAGGAAGGAAAGGGAAGAGAGGGAGGGAAGTAAGAGGAGAGGGAGGGGTGGAGGGAGAGAGATGGAGAGATGAGGGAGGAGAGGAAGGAAGGAGAGGGAGGGGAGGATTCAAGGATGGAGAGATGGAAAAGAAAAGATGGATTGGGCAAGAGGAAGAAAGAGAAAAGTACAGAGGAAACAGGATGGAGAGATTGAAAAGAAAAGAAAGGGAAGGAAGAGAGAGAATAAGGATTGTGGAAAGAAGGAAGGGAAAAAGGAAGGGAAGAAAGATGGAGGAAGGGAACATCAGGTCAATTGGATCAAAAGAGGAAGGAAGTAAGGACGAAGGGGAGAAAGGAAGGAAGGAAGGAAGGAAGGAAGGAGGGAAGGAAGGAAGGAAGGAAGGAAGGAAGGAAAGAAGGAAGGAAGGAAGGAAGGAAGGAGGGAAGGAAGGAAGGAAGGAAGGAAGGAAGGAAGGAAGGAAGGAAGGAAGGAGGGAAGGAAAGAAGGAAGGGAATAAGGATTGTTCTCCTCTGGTATAAACTACGTCTCATTTCCATAATCCAGTTAGAGTCAGAAGCTGCTGTCTGCTGGCAGATTTGGCATGCTAGCCCCGACGCTAGCTTCATTAGCATGGGCCATTACAGCCTGGATTTAGCCCCCCACACACACACACACACACACACACACACACACACACACACACACACACACACACACACACTTGCATAGACACGTGTGTGTTTTCAGGTATAGTTAAACCAGATACAGTTGCTATATGGTGTGTGTGTGTGTGTGTGTGTGTAGGCTACAATCTGCCTCCTCTGCACGGCCCCAGTGGGGAGTAAGTGTGTGTGTGTGTGTGTGTGTGTGTGTCTGTGTGTGTGTGTGTGTGTGTTCAGTCTCTCCTCTCAGATATTTATATATTGATTGAAATGAAACCAAACTGAATCAGTTAAATGTTTTTTTTTTTCTTCCTAAAAGTTTCTCGAACATAAATTAGAAGCTGAATTGGTCCTCGGTTTTAGAGACAGAGTGAGACCTCTCTGCTGGTTTCCTCTCTGTGTTTTTGTTGTTCTTGTGGCTTCAGTTCAACCGAATAGTTGTTTTATGTCTATGTGCCGTAATTCTCAAATCCACCTTAACAAAGACAGGTTGATTTCCTCATCCATCACAAAGTCACACCTGATACCACCTTAATCTACGGTCCACCTTAAGTAAAAGACAAGAAGGCCACTTATATTAACACAAATATTACGCTTACGTCTGCTTTAATATAAGTCTTAAATAGTTGTATCTTCCGACAGCAATCACTTCTATAGAGTGTTTGGTCTGAAACACGGGTCTGTCAGTCACTCTGCTCTGCTGTAAGCCGAGGAGAAAACTTTCCTTGTATCCTACAACCTTTATCCAATGAGGAGAGAGAACGGCATAAAGGGGCAGTCCTCTCTGTTTGTGCAGCCAAGGGATGCGCCTGAATGTGGTGACGTAGGGACGAGGGCGGGGACTGCTAACTCCATCTGCTGACAGGAAGTTAGACAAAACCACCGGATCGCTTACTGATAGCTTTAACCTCCTGTTCAAGTGTGTGTGTGTGTGTGTGTGTGTGTGAGATTCTGCATCTGCTTGGGCAAATGTGTGTATACATGTGTGTGTGTGTATGTTTGTTACTGTGCATGTGAACAATAATCCCCCTCCAGAGGCTTTTATTGTGAAAGTCTGATGCAGCGTCACGTTGCTTTTGTTGTTGCTAGTGTTAAAGGGATAGTTCACCCTAGAATGATATTTCGCTCATTATCTAATCACCCTCATGTTGACTAAGGGCTGGAAGAATTTCCAGAGTCCACCGTCCCTTCTCTGAGTTACAGGGGGTCTTGGAGTAGCAGTGCGTGTCCATATAACGGTTGCAAAGCGACACCAGAGCTCTTCGTAAAAAAACACACACAAAAAAACATCCAAATACCTCCATGATGCTCGTATGTAATGTCCGTCTTGTGCTGAAGCCCCAAATTGCGTAATTGTCCCGAAAAAAATTAAATAAGTCTATATTTTAAGCTTGTTTGTAGCGGAAGCTTCTCGAAGCTCCTCTTCCTGGTCCGTCCAAATCTCGCGTGATTTGCGCCGGCGTCAGTGCGGTTACTGCGAATCACGCGAGATTTGGACGGACCAGGAAGAGGAGCTTCGAGAAGCTTCCGCTACAAACAAGCTTAAAATATAGACTTATTTAATTTTTTTCGGGACAATTACGCAATTTGGGGCTTCAGCACAAGACGGACATTACATACGAGCATCATGGAGGTATTTGGATGTTTTTTTGTGTGTGTTTTTTTACGAAGAGCTCTGGTGTCCCTTTGCAACCGTTATATGGACATGCACTGCTACGCCAAGACCCCCTGTAACTCAGAGAAGGGACGGTGGACTCTGAAACTTCTTCCAGCCCTTAGTCAACATGAGGGTGAGTAGATAATGAGCGAAATATCATTCTAGGGTGAACTATCCCTTTAATCTGCACTGATTCTGATCATTCTGCTCTCCACCTACTAACCGGGCATACAGTATATATAGGCTATATGTATATGTATGTATGTTTACCCCTACCTACCTCTGTTAGCCTACCTCAGTTTGCTAAGCCCCGCCCCCTCCTCTCTGAGAGCCAATGGAGTGAGAGATAGGAACAGGTGAAGAGGGAGAAACACAAAATATGTCAAAAAAAAAGGACAGAACATGGTTGAATTAACCTCCTCCTGTTCAAGTGTGTGTGTGTGTGTGTGTGTGTGTGTGAGATTCTGCATCTGTTTGTGCAAAAGTGTGTAGGCTATAGACCGAATCTCCTTGTTGTTTACATTCTACTTCCGGGTAGAAAACCAGCACGTAATTTGAATGAGATCAATAGTAACGAACGAGAGTTTAGCTATATATCATATTTTTCACGCCCTATCACCGTTTAGACAAATCTGAAATTATTGAAGAAACATTACTATTTCTGTGTGTGTGTGTTTTGTGTTGCTATGTGTTATATTTATTCAGTTTGGGGGAATCACGGTGTCTAGAAAGCATCAGTGGCTGCAGCTGACAGGGACAGCTAACGGTAGCTAAGCTAACGGCGGTAGCTAAGCTAACAGCAGGACGTCAGCTGTTAAAACCCTCCCGTTGTCGGACACGACATGAAACTACTCCAGTTAGCTCAGTCATGTTGGAACTCAGATATCCGCTGGAGAGAATATTTTTTCATGGACCGTTTATTGAGTCACTGAGTTATTAAAGTTCAACAGGTAACCGTTAGCCCAGCTAATCTATGATAACTATGACTAATTACAAAAATGTGCACATGTAAATAGTCATGTTTGTCCAATCATTGGTTTTATAGACTTTACAAACATCAGATTAGTCTAAACGGTGATATAGTGACATGAAATAGTAGATATATATAGTGAAACTCTCGTCCGTCACTATTGTTCGAATGCTGGTTTTCTACCCGGAAGTAGTTGTAAACAACAAGGCGATTCGTCCTATACGTACAAGTGTGTTTGTGTTACTGTGCATGTCCCCCTCCAGAGGCTTTTATTGTGAAAGTCTGATGCAGCGTCACGTTGCTTTTGTTGTTGCTAGTGTTAATCTGCACCTTCTGATCATTCTGCTCTCCACCTACTAACCGGGCATACAGTAGTAGGCTATATGATGTGGTTGCTGCGGCAACATGCAGTGGCGAGCAGGTATCCTGGTTGTCGAGGGCGACCACAGAAGTAAAAAACCATCATAGGCTACAGCAGCCGGGGTCAGAGATCCATCATGGCCGCTCACGTTCCTTAAGAGGAAGAAGGAGAAGAAGCTGCTGGAAACACACACACACACACACACACACACACACACACACACACACACACACAACCTCACAAACTAATCCACTTTAAAACACACACACACACACACTCACTCTCCCACAACACACACACACACACTCCAGAGGCGCGGCCACGTGGCGGCTTTATCGAGCTTCCTGTTTCTCGCCGCTGCCCCACAATCCTTCAGTCTCTCTCCCACAACAGGAAATTAAAGGCGCGTTACGCGGCGCGGTGTGGTGTGGCGCGGCGCGTGGCCCCGAGCGCCTCCACTTTCTGATTTGTGCGAAGCCGCTATCGCTAATGAAAATCAGCAGCACGGCGCTCCGGACAAGAGGAGGAGGAGGAGGAGGAGGAGGGAGGGAGAGGAGGAGGGGGAGGAGGAGGAGGAGGGAGAGGAGGAGGCGCGTTACACACAAACACTGAGATGTAAACACAAAGTTAAGAAAGCGATGAAGACGTTCAGTTTTTTATGGATGAAGGAATAATGAAGAGGAGGGAAAGGGAAAGGAGGTGGAAAAAGAGGAGGAGGAGGAGGAGGAGGGGGAGGAGAGGAGGAGGAGGGGGAGGAGGAGAGACTTGTTCACCACACAACAGCACAACGGCTCCCAACAAGTGACGAGCGCTGTAATCGCCCTGAGGGGAGGAGGGGGAGGGAGAGAAGGGAGGAGGGAGGAGGAAAGGGAGGTTGAAAAGGAAGAAGAGGAAGGACAGGAAAAGGAGGAGGAAGAGGAAAAGGAGGAGGGGGAGGAGGAGGAGGAGGGGGAAGGAGGGAGGAGGAGGGGGAGGAAGAGGAGGGGGAGGAGGAAGAGGAAGGAGGAGGAGGAGGGAGAGGAGAGGGGGAGGAAGAGGAGGAGGAGGGAGGAGCAAGAGGAGGGGGAGGAGGAAAGGGAGGTTGAGGAGGAAGAGGAGGAGGAGGAGGGAGGAAGAAGAGGAGGGGGAGGGACAGGAGGAGGAGGAGGAGGAGGAAGGGGGGAGGAGGGAAAAGGAGAAGGAGGTGGAAAAAGAGGAGGGAGAGGAAGAGGAGGAGGGGGAGGAGGAGGAGGAGGCGCGTTACACACAAACACTCAGATGTAAACACAAAGTGAAGAAAACGATGAAGATGTCCAGTTTTTTTTATGAATGAAGGAATAATGAAGGAGGAAAAAGAGGAGGGAAAGGAAAAGGAGGCGGAAAAGGGGAGGAAAGGGAGGAGAAGGAAGAGGTGGAGGAGGGGAAGGAGGAGGAGGAGGTGGAAAAGGAGGAGGAGTGTTTGCATCATCTCTCCACTTCCTCCTGAGTTTGATTTCCACTTTCTCCTCCTTTTTTCCCCAACAACTCTTCCTCCTCTCTTCTTCCTCCTCTCCTTCTCCTTTCCTCTGTTCTCTCATTTATCTTCATCACTCCCTCTCTGTCCTCCTGTTCTCCTCTTTTCCTCCTCCAATCAATTTCGCTCTTTGTCCTCCGACTTTTTCTTCTCCTTCGTCTTCGTCTTTCTCATCATTTCATTTCATTTTCGTTGTACTCATCTCTCTCTCTCTCTCTTTGGCTCGGTATTCTCTCGTTTTTTTTTAGTTTTTTTTTTACCTGTCGTCCTTTTGTCCGCCTTTCATTTGTTTCTCTTCATCCACTTCCCTTCTTTCTTTCTCGTCCTCTCCATCTCATCTTTTCTATGCCTCCTCCTTTTGTCTTCTTTCTTTCTTTCTTTTTCTCTCTCTATCTTTTAGCCTCTTTCCTCTCTACTACTACGTTCATTCATCCTGTCGTCCCTCCTCCCTCCCTTCATTTCTTTTATTCTTTTCACTCCCTCTTTACATCTTCATTCTTTTTTTTTCTTTTTCTTTTACTTCTCTCTCTCTCTCTCCCTCCTCACCTGTCCTCTCTCCGTCCCTCCCTCCCGTCCTCCTCCTCCTCCTCCTCCTCTTCTTCCTCCTCCTCTTATTATTTCTGCCTGTGTTTAGTTGGCTGCATTCAGACAAGGTCATGGAGCTGTTTGTGTGTGTGTGTGTGTGTGTGTGTGTGTGTGTGTGTGTGTGTGTGTGTGTGTGTGTGTGTGTGTGTGCGCGTGTGTGTGTTTGTGTGTGTGTGTGTGTGTGTGTGTGTGTGTGTGTGTGTGTGGCCGCCACCGCCGCTCTGCCTCGTCTCATCCAGGCACTCAGCCAAGAGAGAACGTCTTGATCCTGCACTCAGGACATTGTGAGTGTGTGTGTGTGTGTGTGTGTGTGTGTGTGTGTGTGTGTGTGTGTGTGTGTGTGTGTGTGCGTGAAGCATTTGTTTGGTTGTACAGAACAGTATAATATGTGTAATGCTCTAATGGCTGACAGAACAGAGGGAGAAGAGAAGAGAGCTGTAGTGACTTTCACCGGTGCAGATCTTTATACCTGACTGTTGAGTGAGTGTGTGAGTGTGTGTGTGTGTGTGTGTGTGTGTCAGTGAAGGTGAATATTCCCGTTTCCTCTGCAGACTCAGAATAAACAGAAGATGTAAATGTGTTGGGATTTTTTTTTTTTGCACAAATCCAAAAACACGTTCATCATGCCACTGCAAAAACTCAACATCTTTCCGAGAATATTTGTCTTATTTTTTGTCAAAATGTCTCGTTTCTAGTCAAAACTAACCTCTTTCCACTTAAAATAAGACTCATCACCTTAAAAATGTACTTGTTTTTAGATCATTTTCACTTGATTCAAACTAATTTTCACTTGAAAGTAGAAAAGTCTGCCAGTGAAAGCAAGTTTTTTGTGCTTGTAATAAGAAAGAAGTAGATTCTTCTACTTATTTCAAGTGAAAATATGCTTGAAAAAAGTAAAAAAAAGTGTCTAAAAACAAGCTACTTTTTATGTGCTGAGTCTTATTTTAAGTAGAATGAGATTTGTTTAGACTAGAAATGACATTTTGACTAGAAATAAGACAAATCTTGTTGGTAAGATTTTGAGTTTTTGCAGTGCGACTTTGAATAATATCGGAGTTTTTCAGAACGTCTCACATTAATTAATCAGATGAGAATGAATAAATAAATAAAATCTGTGCAGTATATTTGTTCATTTGACTATTTATTTATTATTTATTAATTTAACCTGATGGCTGAGGTTGTTGCCAGGTCGGTGTGAGACTGTGAAACCTCTGGTCAGTGAACACAACACACCTGGCAACGTGCGTTAGAGCTCGAGCTGCTTCACTTCAAATAATGTCTGGATAAACATGGCTGTCGTGGTGCATTCAAGGGGTGTCAGAAGAATCAGGAAATAAAAGTTCCTGTCTACTCTATATATTATTTATATATGTTTTGACGCCATTTGTGGATGAAATCATGGATGAATGTTAAACTTTGTGTGATGAGCTTCATGGTTCAGACCCATGTGTTCCATATTGATTATTTTTGATAACACTTAATCATTGAAACAGAGTCAAACTGCAGCTGTTAGATCTAAGAGGATAAAAATGTCTGTCACAAATACTAGAACCGGAGCTCGTCCATGTTATTTACTGTATTTACGCAATCAGACTTTAAAGCGTGTGATGCACAAAGCTCGGAAATCCAGACCATCCGAGCAGCACCTGAATGCACCATCACTCAGGAAACAGAAACACAACAAACTGCTGTTTTTAAAAAAATGCTTTTCTGTTGTAAACCAACGAGACACAGTGTTTGTTTAGACGTTGGACAGAGCCATGCTAGTAGTTTCCCTTCACTTCCAGTCTTTATGCTAAGCTACGCTAACCACCCACTGATCTCCAATACAACAGTATTTACACAAACTGTAATAAATCTCCTCATAGCTTTCTGTCTCTCTCTCTCTCTCTTGCTTCCAGTCTCACACACTCACACTGGTGTTTCTCTTCTTTTTCTACTTCTTCCTCTCTCTCTCTTTCTTTAATTTGACCAGAATATTTTGCTTTAATGCATTTTTTTTTAAAATAAAGTCAGCGTTAATATTCAAAACTGCAGCTTATCAATGTTTCTCTCTTTGCCAAGCAGCCCATAAATATTAATGCCGATCGGCCACGCTTCCTCGACGCGCCGCTGCATCGCCGCCTCCCTGCACAGTCTCGTGTGTGTCTGTGTGTGTGTCTGTGTGTGTGTGTCTGTGTGTGTGTGTATGTGTGTCTGTGTGTGTGTGTCAGGCAGACTCGGAAAATATGTGTTTGTGTGCGCTGTCTGTGTGTGGTTGTGTGTGTGTGTGTGTGCAGGTGATCTACATTTTGTCTGGGAATTTGTGTCTATGTCTTTATTTCTGTGTGTGTGTGTGTTTGTGTGTGTGTGTCAGGTTGTTTCTCTGTCAGTGTGTAGTAAAAACATTTGCTGTGTGTGAGAAGAGAGAAGCTAAATGCCCCTGCAGTAATTCTCTTCAGGAATAATTGCCCTGCATGTGGTAAATGGTTTATTTTCTGTCTCAGGTTCACAGCCACCACCAACACTGACACACACACACACACACACACACACACACACACACACACACACACACACACACACACACACACACACAGAAGCTGGACACACACATAAAATAAACCTGCAGCTCACATGAAGACGCTCCATGTCCACATTATAATGCAGATACTTTCTGAAAATACTTCTTTTTCTCTCCAATTTGTCGTTTAATCTGCTGCACAAGTGAAAACTTCAGCTCAGAAAACATGTTTCACATTGTCGGATACATTTACATCACATCTGGATCATTTAAAGCTGAGACACTACAAGTGAATAGGGTCAAAATTACATATTTAACTAACAGAAGCTTCCCATGTTTATCACTTACATTAAGACAAATATTTTTTGTATTACAAGTTTTGCCAAATTTTATGTTTAAATATGTAAATGAGGCAATATCTCATTAACTATGCGCTAATTTGCATATGAAAAATTGATAAAATTCTTGTTTTATTCTGTTGACATATTAGAGTCAGAAGTTTTAACAGAGGAGGATTTTGGATATCTCTTTTTATTACTCTGTAAATGAGAAAATACTGTCACCAGTCTTAAAAAAATCTAATTTCTCCATGTTTTTAGGAATAAAATGTTGTATAAATGAGGCTGTGAATAATATATCAACAATCCCCTCTGTAAAAACCTTCAGAATATAGAAAGGGATCAAAGTGGAAGGTTTGGTGTCTGTAAGTGCTGCTGAAGTGGAGATTTCTAGCTCAGAGTCTGAGTCTGAAAAACTCTTTTTGAGAAAACGGCCTTGTACTTTAAAATCCCATAGATTGTTATTGTCAATCGTACTTTCACAATTTGTTGCGGATACAAAAGATACAAAAGACAACAGTAGCATGTTAGAGAAATGGAGAAAACCACTGACGAAAGAGACAAAATGAGGAAAATAACCACCTTAATGTGGATTTTGTACCATTTTCTTTCGACTTTTCTGAAAAAAATACATGTTAAGGAAGCAAAATAGCCCAAAATCTTCTTTAAAGACATGAATACATTTTAAATATTGTTATTCAGACACAACATATTAAAGGTCTGTATCATATATTAATGTCTATGTGAGCTACTGTTACTTTGTGATGTCACAACAGCCAACATCTTGCAGGATTTGGTTTCTCAGAGTGCTTAAGAAGCTGTGTGTGTACTACAGTATTTACTCCCGTGTTCCCTTTGAGGCGCTTAAATCTGATTTGTGTTGAAATGTCGATGCTGTCGACAAGAAATGGAGAGAATCAAAAAGAAGGAGAGCGAGTGAAAGACGTGGAGAAGAAGTGATGAGACAGGGAGGGAGAAGAAAGAGTGGAAGGCAGACAGTGATGTAGTGAGCTGTTGAAATCCTCTGAAAGCTGATGGGAATGCGCATACACAAACACACAAATGCCTACACACACACACACACACACACCTACACCTTGACATCTCATGGCTTGCAGCTGTCTCTCTCCACACACACACACACACACACACACACACACACACACACACTGAAAAACCCTGACACTGACAGTTCATGGCGGCGAGCGAGCGAGCTGTCTTGCCGGACACACAGCTTCACTGAAAGCCATACATATGAATTAGCCGACTGTTTATGCTGTGTATCCGTGTGTGTGTGTGTGTGTGTGTTGGAGATATAATATATACATACCGTCTATATACCTGGTTTCAACTGGTGTGTCTGAGCAGGAAACCTGGAGTGAGGAAGAAACAGGAAGCAGCTACTTACAGTAGAGCGTCTTTGAGCATCTTAAATAAAATAATAGTACAACATATTTTAAAGGGACAACGAGGAGTTTTGGAAAAGCGAAGTGTTTTCACACTACATTTATTATGAGCCTCCGCGCACCGTGAAATTCTTTGACTGGCCGACCATAAACGGAGATTCGGCGGCGTTATTCTCATGACTCGCCATGAAACCGAAAGTAAAGAAACGCTGGTCGGCTCGCCCAGCATTTCCACCACCACTGATAATAACAAAATAACCATAGAGACAAAACCATATATTTATCTAAAATGGGCCCATTAACAAGTGGTAACGTAGATTCATCCACATTAATATGAGACTTTTTTATTGTCGCAGAATTTTTTGTTCTGCCGCCGGAGAAACTCCTCGTTGTCCCTTTAAATGCCTTCAGAGCAGATGGGATGTTACAGACATAGACATAGATGCTGCATTGAGCACCGAGTTGTATGTCAACGTCGCCGCCATATTGGATGTGGCAGAACTTTATAAAACACCTTTCTACAAAGTGTTATAAGTTACATTAATGCCTCTCCTTTACCCATTCACACACATACAAATGTATTTAGGAAACAGATAGGCACCAAAAATACATCCTACATGTAATATTATCTAATGACTATAAATGTTAATCATTCCTGTTTAGCATTGGCACCAAACCGACGTATGTATTTTTCTGTGTTTACAGCTAGGCTACTTGTGTTTTTGTAGCTAATGTTGTTACAGTGATAAAAACTATTTATCAAAAGGGGAACTATGCAAGTCGCTTTTTCGCTGTTTTGCTGCTTCAGCCATTGTTCTGTTTACAGTGTTTATAGTTGGCTACAGATCCGACAGTGACTCGGTATCGGAAAATGACTCTCCACGGCGGTCTGGGGCTAGCTGGTTAGCATGCTAACTTCTATAGAAACTGAGATGTGATGGGCCTAGAAATTGAAGCAAAACATGATGAAGATGGGTCTTAGTGAGTGTAAATGTATAACATTTCTTATAGATGGACAAGTAGGCTAGCGCGGCACAGTGGTGCAGGTACTGGGTTCGATTCCCCTTGTTCTTCCATTCCATAAACACATTAGAATGATTAGCAACTCTTAATTGCTCATAGGTGTGAATCTGAGTAGCTATTTGAGGTTGTTTGTTTCTATTTGCGTTTGGCTAACAAGCATTAATAAGCTATAGCCTAAATGTTAAAGCAGATATCAGTGGAATGTTTTTGTTAATATAAGTCCTAAATAGTCCTATTTTCCGTCAGCAATCACTTACATGAAGTATTTCAGCCTAAACACGAGTCTCTCCGTCACTCTGCTCTGCTGTAACCCGAGGAGAAAATTTTCCTTGTGGGATACAAGTGTTATCCAATGAGGGGAGAGAACGGCATGAAGGGCTGTGTGTGCAGCCAAGGGATGCGCGTGAATGTGGTGACGTAGCACGAGGACCAATTGATGCCTGACAAGGGCGGGGGCTGCTAACTCATGGTGCGTTCAAGGAAACTCGTACTTTGTGTTTTTCCTTCCTGTGAAGTCATACCAGTTCGATCTGGTACGAGTTCACGGGTCGGAAGTTACGAGTGGCCGTTATAGGGAACTTTCACAGACAACAGGACGGTAAAAACACGAGCTACGGGTTACCTGGAACGCTACCAAGTCGTAGTTGTGACTTGAAGCTGTAACTTACGGTTTCAAAGCCTGCCTTGAACACAGCATTAGCCGAAACGGCCGTGCCGATGATATCTGCTTTAACGTTAGCTATGTAGCAGTAGCAGAACGTACAATTAGCCGAGTTAAAGGGATAGTTCAACATTTTGGCAAATTGGCCCATTGCCATAATCCCTAACACTCCACAACGCTCTGGTGGACAAGTTGTGAGCTGCACATTCACCACGCTATGAGATAATAACACAACGTTACCAGACAGAGTTGTTTTAGAGGGAAATTCATGCAAAACCGCTGATGCGCGTTGCCTTCAGGGACAGTTTTTCACCAGCAGTCTCTGTATTTCCCTCTAAAACAACTCTGTCTGGTAACGTTGTGTTATTATCTCATAGCGTGGTGAATGTGCAGCTCACAACTTGTCCACCAGAGTGTTGTGGAGTTGTTGGATTGTGTATTTGATGAGTTTGATGAGGGAAATCAAGAAATCCCATAATGAGCCTCCGTAGCGTAGCTCTGAGCAGCTCACGGCTCCGCTCCGCCGTTCTAAAAACACCTTGCACCGACAATTAAAGGCAACGAACCTACTGCTATGACTATAGGGGTTATGGCAATGGGCCAATTTGCCAAAATGTTGAACTATCCCTTTAATTGAGCTGTGTACGTTTTATTTTAGCTGCAAAACCCTGAACCAGCACTGTTACTGTTGGAAGAAGGACTATCAATCCAAACAGGAAGTAAAGAGGTTGTGTAAAGTCAGTTATTATTATGGTTTTAAGCATCATAACTGGATGGAAGGAACATGTTGGGTGAATAAAAACAGGCGTGTGTGTGTGTGTGTGTGTGTGTGTGTGTGTGTGGCTGGTGTTGATGTCTGAGCCTGTGACTCCTGCTCTGCTGTAAATGACCTTGACAGTCATTGGTTTTAGGACGACACGCTGTTTTTCTTCCAAACTGTATTAGTCCTTTATGTGTAATGAGATTCACACATATACTAAAGGCGTGATTAGCATATATATTGTATTGACACAGTGGCAATATGTTCTCTCTCCTTCTTTATCTATCTGTCTTCTCTCTCTCACTCTCTCTCTTTCTCTATACCTTTCTTTCATTTTTCCTCCTCCCTCGCTCCGTGCCCTCCCCTCCGCCCTCCCTCCTTCCCTCCCTCCCTCCCTCTCTCTCTCTGTTGCACTTTGAAGTTGAAGCTGTGCTGTTTTCTGTAATTTTTATCTGCACAACACGCAGTCGCCACATTGCTGCGATTATTTACAGTAAGAGGAGAAAACGCGTCCGTCGCCTCAGACGGCAGAATTTGTCGTCCCACCCCCCTCCTCCACTCCTCCACCCCTCCACCTCTCCATCCCCCCCGTCCCCACATTTCATTTTTACATTTCCACAGCTCGGCTCGGCCTCTTATTCATGTTATTGACTGTAGAGAGGAAGCAGCAGCAGCAGCAGCAGCAGCCGACACGCCGGCGGTCAGAGGTCACACACTTTGGAGTACGGCTAGAAAATACAATTTTACACACAGGCTTTCTTCTGTTTATCTTTTTTTTCCCCCTCTCCACTTCTATTTCCACTGCTTTTTATTACTGACACTTAATACTATCTACACACTATTAGGCTAGACGTCTGTGAGAAGAGGTTTTTATTATAGATGAGCTTATTAATCAGAACATAATGATAATAAACAATGATAATATTTATTTATATTGCACTTTTCTTATTAAGAGGGTTGCAAAGTGATTTACAAAAAGAACAAAATAGTGATAAAACAGTAAATACAGTAAAATTTGAAAAAAAAGAAATCACACGATAAAGTGAGGGACCGGTCACAATGGCTGTGTCCGAAATCACTCACTCATTCCCTACTCCCTATATAGTGAATTCAATGTAGTGGACTATATAGTAACTCACTGGTAAAATGAAAAAACACTTTCGGACGCTACTCCGCCGCACAGTTAATTACGTATTAGGCTACATCGCATAATTAAAACGTTCTGACCGCAATTGTATCGGCCAGTGTAAGCATTAGGCTAAGACACGTGTGTATAGGTACCAAAATAAAAAGAGGAATAAAGCGATATATTAAAGCAGAAGTAAGTGGTCCGGTCGTTTTCGCTAATGCTGCGTTCCAGGCAGGCTTTTGAAATCGTAAATTACAGCTTCAAGTCACAACTTACGACTTTGTAGCGTTCCAGGCAACCCACTCGTGTTTTTCCGACCTGTTTTACCGGTGAAAGTCACTATAACGGCCACTCGTAACTTGAACTCGTACCAGATCGAACTGGTACGAGTTCACGGTCGGAAAAATAGTTTCCTTGAACGCACCATAACAGTCCTCGTCCCTACGTCGCCACATTCACGGCGTTCCTTGGCTGCACACACAGCCCTGCATGCCGTTCTCTCTCCTCATTGGATAAAAACTGTAGGATACGATAAATGTTTTCTCTTCGGCTCAGAGCAGAGCAGAGGGACTGAGAGACCCGTGTTTCGGTCCAAACACTCTATGTAAGTGATTGCTGTCGGAAGATACAACTATTTAAGACTTATATTAACACAAATATATCACTTACTTCTGCTTTAAGCGGCAATATATATATATTTAAGCATCAAAGATGTTCAATCAAACCCACATAGTTTGAAACAACGTTCAAAACACACACAGCCAGTGTCACAACTAAGCATATAAAGTCTGCTAGCTTAATGCTAACGTATAATGTAAAACCTCATAGACGGGCTAACATAAATTAGCATCGCTATCCAGAGTCTGTGGTCAGTTTATTGTGCAGACAGCTTCTTGTTAGTGGGTTCGACAGTAAGCTGAAGTTGTTTGGTTTATTAGAACTAAACGTTAATATCACATGATTCACATGGTATTGATCAGTTATTGATCACATGGACTCACACTAACAAACTGCTGCTGTTTTTTTAATGTGTTCTACATGAGTCTATGTTTTATTTTAAAAGAGGAGAATAAAACGTGTTATATAAGTTGAATGTTGCCTGAGCTTCAGCTCCAGAGATGGAGGAACTCTCTCTCTCTCTCTCTTTCTCTTTTCTTCTCTTTCTTTCATTCATTCATGGTGTCCATTAGCGCTCCTCTGTCTCTTGCCAGCCATTCACACTGCCCATGGAGACCGAGCACACACACACACAGACTCACACATACACACACACTAATACACACATAGAGAGGCTGTGTTAAGTTTCCGTGGTTACTGAATGCCTTTTTCATTGACTGTCCGTTACCATGGAAGTGAAAGGACGAGAGGAGGTGAGAGACGATGATTAGAGGAGAGGAGATGGAGGAGATGATGAAAAGAGAAGTAGGAGAAGGAGCTGCAAAAATAACCAGGTAACAGGATAAACGAGGAGGAGGAGAGGAAAGGAAGGAGGGAAGGAGAGAGAGAGAAAGGAAAGTGAAGAGGAAAGGAAAGGAAAGAAGGAGTGTTACTGTGTTAAAACCACAATGTGTTTGACACGCAACAGATTTCAGACACACGGCTTCACACAGGACGAGTCCTGTCGGGGGGAAGTTGATTTGTGGATCAGATAACATGATTCGGTCCAGCCGAGAGACAACACACACACACACAGAGACACACACACACACACACACACACACACACACAGACACACACATGCACACACACACTCTCGCAGATGCACCGTGAACGCACACAGATTCGACTGACATGCATAAATCCAGCCATGCATAAATACATGCATAATCTATGGAGAGGAGCGTTCCTACAGGCGTGTTGGCCTTGTGTGTGTCTGTGTGTGTGTAGTGTGTATAGTGTGTGAATGTGTGTGTGTATAGTGTGTATGTGTGTGTGTGAGTGTGTGTATTGTGGGTGTCTAATTGCTGAGAAGTGTCTTGGCTCTCTTCCATGACAGTGTCTCTTTCTCTTTTTGCCAGGAATTAGACTGTGATTGGCTACACACACACAAACACACATTCACAAAACGCACACACACACACACACACACACACACACACACACATACAAAACGCACACACAAACACACACATTACACACAAACACACACACACAGTAATTACAGTGCTGCCACCTCCTTAAGCTCATTGAGCAGCTCACATTTCAAGTACATGAACCTCGGTTTGGTTCCTTCCCTCCACTGAACACGTCTTTATAAACTATTTATATAAATAATTAATATAAACTTTATAAACTATCAGCAGAATATTGGCAATAATTTATAATCAATTATTAGTTTTTATTAGTCTTTCTTTTTCTAGCTGATTTTATGTAGGCTAGCGTATAATTAGTTTGACCTTCTGATACGACCTGTAGCTATAATAACAACAAACATGCGGAATGCTCGCACAGCCTTCGTCACCGTGGTTACAGCATTACATCGTCATTGTATAATTGGTTGGTTGGAAAACTATAGCGATACTCTGGTTAGTGGTTACAATGATAACCACCTCTGCTCCCGTTGTAGTACTCATCGTGACCACTAGATGTCGCCTAGCAACAAAACTGGGGGACGCTACTGTATGTTGCATTCTGGGAAATTATCACAATCTTTGATCTTTTATCTGATGTTACGACACAGGACGATCACCGAGGCGCTGATGGAGTGAACGATGAAATAAAATAAAATATTATATGATAGATACGATACGATCAGATCAACTTTATTGATCTCTGATTGAGAAATTATTGATTATTATAAAACTTAAAGCAAAAAAGAGTGAAAACGTCTCATTAATAAGTTGTATTTATATTTGAATATTTTAGTTTTTATATTCTGCTCCTCCCTCCTCTTCCTCCTCCTCTTTCTCTTCTTCCTCCTCTGTCATCCTTCCTCCCTCCTCCACTCCCTTTTCTCTCTTCCTCCCTCCTTCTCCTCCTTCTCTCCCTCCTCCTCTTTCTCCTCCTCATCTTCCTCTCTCCTCGTCCTTCTCTCCCTCCACCCCCTTTTCTCTCTCCCCTTCCCTCTCTCCCTCCTCCTCCTCTTCCTCTTCCTCTCTCACCTTCCCTCTCTCCCTCCTCCCCTCTCCCTCTCCTCCCTCCTCCTCTCTCCTATCCCCTCCTCCCTCCTCCTCCCTCCTTCTCTCCCTCCCTCCTCCTTCTCCTCTTCCTTTTCCCTTTTCCTTCTCTTCCTCTTCCTCCTCCTCTTTCTCCTCCTCTCCCTCCTCCTCCTCTTCCTTTTCCCTTTTCCTTCTCTTCCTCTTCCTCCCTCCTCCTCTTCTTCCTCCTCACCTTCCTCTCCTTCTCTCCCTTCTCCTCCTCTTTCTCCCTCCTCCTTCTCCTCCCTCCCTCCTCCATCTCCCTCCTCCCCCTCCTCTTCTTCCTCTCCCTCTTCCTTTTCTCCCTCTTCCTCTTTCTCCCTCCTCCTTTTCCTCCTTCTCTCCTCCCTCCTCCTCACCTTCCTCTCTCCTCTTCCTTTTCTCCCTCTTCCTCCTCCCCCTCTTCCTCTTCCTCCCTCCTCCTCCTCCCCTCCTCCCTCCTTTTCCTCCTTCTCTCCTCCCTCCTCCTCACCTTCCTCTCTCCTCTTCCTTTTCTCCCTCTTCCTCCTCTCCATCTTCCTCTTTCTCCCTCCTCCTCCTCCCCCCTCTCCCTCCTCCTTTTCCTCCTTCTCTCCTCCCTCCTCTTCCTCCCTCTACCTCCTTCTCTCCCTCCTCTTCCTTTTCTCCCTCCTCCTCATCTTCCTCTCTCCTCTTCCTTTTCTCCCTCTTCCTCCTCCCCCTCTTCCTCTTTCTCCCTCCTCCTCCTCCCCTCCTCCCTCCTTTTCCTCCTTCTCTCCTCCCTCCTCCTCACCTTCCTCTCTCCTCTTCCTTTTCTCCCTCTTCCTCTTCCTCCTCCCCCTCTTCCTCTTTGATTATCTCCCTTCTCTTCCTCCCTCTCCCTCCTCCCCCTCTTCCTCCTCCTCCTCTTCCTCCCTCCCCCTCACCCCCACCCCTCCTCCTCCTCTTCTTCCTCTTCTCCACGCTGCAAATCAGATATGACAGGAAATATTGTCCTTGTAATGGAGACTCAGGGCACTCTGCCTCCGCCTCTCTGAATCACACACACGCCGCTAAATACACCGATATACATCGACACAAAATGAAAACACACACCCTTGTGCACACACACACACACACACTTCAATCCTCCACACACACACACACACACACACACACAGTTACACACAGATTGTACCTGTACACGGTTGTTGAACTGACTCGTGTCGAGTTATTGTCCTCTCTCCTCTTCCTGTCTTTCTGCTCGATCGTTATCGTTGCCGCCGGCAGCCGACCGGACAAAGCAGTGACATCATTATCTCCTCAGTGTTTTAATTAACTAACTATTGTACTGTCTCTTTTCAATTATTGTATTTTTTTTGCTAATCCTATTAATTAGCTAAAGGGCTTTAAACTGAGCTGGTTAGAGGCTTAAAACATCTGTTGATATCCGCAGCGTGTTTCTCTGTGTGTGTGTGTGTTTTAATTGATTCTGTTTTGACATCGTCGACATTTACAGGAAATATGTGAACGAGCCTGAAGGGTTCAGCCTCTGGAGACCCAGAATGTCAGACTGACATGTAAACAAACCAAACAAACCTCCAGGAAGAGAAGGAGGAGGAGGAGGAGGAGGAGAAGACCTACACTGTAAAAACTCCAAATCTTTCCAAGAATATTTGTCTTATTTCTTGTCAAAATGTCTAATTTCTAGTCAAAACTAATCTCTTTCTACTTAAAATAAGACTCATCACCTAAAAATTAACTTGTTTTTAGATCATTTTCACTTGTTTCAATCAAATTTTCACTTGAAATAGTAGTAGAAAATGCAAGCTAAAGAAAAAGCAAGTTGTAATAAGAAGGAAAAACCAGATTTTTCTACTTATTTCAAGTGAAAATCTGCTTGAAATAAGTAAAAAGTGTCTAAAAACAAGCTTCTTTTTAGTAGAATGAGATTAGTTTTGACTAGAAATGACATTTTGACTAGAAATAAGACAAATATTCTTGGTGAGATTTTGAGTTTTTACGGGTCGGCTGAAATCTCCTCGGACCTTTCACTTGATTTGCTGTTGGAGTCGGTGTTGAACAGACGTAGTATCGTAGTTTTCCACCTCAACGAAGGACGATGTTTTCCTTCAGGAGCCTCCGACTGATGTCTGACGGCTTGTGTTTTATTTTGAAATCTACTTCCTGTTTACGGAAGCGTATTGCATTCACTTGAGTCATTTATTTTTTGGTTTGTTTTTCGGGGTAATTATTTCTCTTTTTCTGACTAATTTTTTCGTGGTAAGTTTTTCGTGGTAACCTGCAAGTAACGTTTAGCCGCTGCAGTCAAACCTCCACTTCATCACGGATCTATTACGTCTTAGATCCATGAGATTCATTGTTAAAGATTTTTATTCAAACTCCACTTTGGTTCAGGTTCCACCATTGCTTTATTTTCCAGACTGGACGGCTCGAACACATAGAAGCATAAACAAACTTTTCCCGGGGCAAGCTACTGTATACACGTCACCATCCGGGAGCGCCTTCAAAGTAAAAGTACTACTCATAACACAATGAGTAAAGGCGCTTTCTTTTACATTGCTTAAAGGGACAACAAGGAGTTTCTATTTGGTTATAAAAAAGTCTCACGTTAATGTGGATGAATCTCCGCTACCCACACTTGTTAATGGGCCCATTTTCGATAAATATATCGTTTTGTCTCTATCGTTATTTTGTTATTATTAGTGGTGGTGGAAATGCTGGGCGAGCCGACCAGCGTTTCTTTCGTGGCGAGTCATGAGAATAACGCAGCCAAATCGCCGTTTATGGTGGGAACTACGACGGTATGTGATCGTCTTCCAACCTCTGACTTTAATTCTTGATGAATGAAAACATGAGTCTGTCTTGCGCCGGTCAAAGAATTTCACGGTGCGGAGGCTCATAAATGTAGTGTGAAAATACTTTGCTTTTCCAAAACTCCTCGTTGTCCCTTTAACATACATCCATGGATATGCTCCACAAAAAATACAGTCTTATTCCAAGTAAATTCAGATTTATATTGAAAGGAAACGACCTGTTGTTACAGGAGAGTCACTCAGAACAGTCTGATGTAGCGCCTTTATTTTGAAATCAGTCCCTACGTTACTTGCAGGTGGGAGCTTCTCACGGGATTTTGAAATCTCGAAGCTAAGTCAGAAAAAAATTACCCTGAAAAACAGAAAATAGTTAGTCAGAAAAACAGAAAAAAATATTCAAAAAAAACAAACCAAAAAATAAATTACCCAGAAAAACGGAAATAAGATTTTTTTATTCAAGTGAATGCAATACGGTTCTGTACCTGTTTGATCTCGGTGGATGGATGTGAAGTGAACTGACTGGAATGGGAGCGACTTTCTCCAGACTTCATGTTGTACAGATAGATTGCAGACGGAGACGATGGAGTCGGACCGATGGTCGTCGTCCGTCGTGTTTATAACATTGTTGTGTTTTTTAAAAGTGCAGCTTGTTTTTCTGCATTTGTGTGAAGAGAAACACAACATGAAGAGATGAAGCAGTCGAACCTGATGGAAACTAAACCTCCTCCTCTCTGTCTCTGCACTGCAAAAACTCACTATTTGTCTTATTTCTAGTCAAAATGTCATTTCTATGTCAAAACAAATCTCATTATACTTAAAATAAGACTCATCACATTAAAAAGTAGTTTGTTTTTAGACACTTTTTACTTCTTTCAAGCATATTTTCAATTGAAATAAGTAGAAAAATCTGATAGTGAAGCAAGTTTTTCTTCCTTATTACAAGCACTGGCAGATTTTTCTACTTATTTCATGTGAAAATTTGTTTGAAACAAGTGAAAATGATCTAAAAACAAGTTAATTTTTAGGTGATGAGTCTAATTTTAAATAGAAAGAGTTTAGTTTTGACTAGAAATGAGACATTTTGACAAGAAATAAGACGAATATTCTTGGAAGGATTTTGAGTTTTTGCAGTGTGTCTCTGTCTCTGTGGACTCGTCGTCTTCTGAAACATCTCCATCCCTCAGCTCCACAAAGGAAAGTCACCCCCTGACTTCCCTAAATAACACAACACACACACACACACACACACACTCGCACGACTTCACTTCCTTTTGTGTCTTTTAACCACGTTTTAGTTTCGCCCTTCAACCGTGGGACTTCAATCCCTCACGTTCAACCCAAAAAAACTTCATTCTTCAGCTTTTATTCCCTTTTTTTTTGTTTTTTTTCAACAAGTAGGAGACAGTGTTTTTCACTTCTCCTTGACTCTGAAGGAGAGAGAGAGAGAGAATAAAACAGAAAGAGAGGGAGGGGTGACAGAGAGGATAAAAATCTGAAACAAAGACGGAGAGAATGGAGAAATTTAAATCTAAATCTCTTCTCACTTTTCACACAAACACACAGAGAAAGAGAGAGATGGAGGGAAGTGTGAAGTGAAGATGCAACTGTATTTTTTTTTTCTCTTTCTCTCTTTATCTAATTTGCATAAGTGGGCGTCGGCTTCCCCCACGTCGTCCTCCAATCAGAGCTGTGGGTTGAAGAGCTCTGATTGGCCCTGAGATGTGAAGGGCACAGCGACCACGGGCAGCGGCGACACCTCTGTGAATTATTAACGGGCAGCATCGTCGCTCTATCCATCATTTTAAACGCACACAGACACACACACACACACACACACAGACACACACACACACGCTCCCGTATAACTATATTAAGAGAGATATGAATAGAGACGGAGTGAGAGAAGGGAAAAGACAAATCTGTCCTTCTTCTTTATCAGCGGCGTTTTAAACGAGCAGCACTGAACTGGGTGGTTTCACATTAAGCCCAACGATTTTATCAGCCAGACGTCTCTTTAGTGTATTTAAATGGGCTCTTAGCAAGGTTAAAGCACACACACAGACACACACACACACACACACACACACACACACACACACACACACACACACACACACACACACACAGACACACACACACAGACACACACACACACTGCTCCAACTGCAGCTCTGGGATTTTTTCTACGTTTCACCGTCGTAAACACAAATCTCGTCCCGTCACATCCCTCGCTGTACCGACGAATCAGAGCAGAGATCTGATGCAGGATTGTGGACTTCTTGAAGCCACCTTAAAAACATTTAAAGGGATAGTTCAACATTTTGTTTGTTACCTTTAATTGTCAGTGCAAGCTGTTTTTAGAACGGCAGAGCAGAGCCGTGAGCTGCTCAGAGCTATACGTTACGGAGGCTCATTATGGGATTTCTTGGTTTCAAACTCATCAAATACACAATCCAACAACTCCACAACGCTCTGGTGGACAAGTTGTGACCTGCACATTCACCACGCTATGAGATAATAACACAACGTTACCACACAGAGTTGTTTTAGAGGGAAATTCATGCTGATGCGCGTTGCCTTCAGGGACAGTTTTTCAGAAAGTGGCCTCTGTATTTGCCTCTATGTGGTTGTCAGTTGTTTGACGTGTGATGCCTTCAAAGGCGCAAAAAAAACCAAAAAACGACACTATGACCTCAGATCTTGGCTGAAAATCCTTAAATTTCAGCTTCAAAATGAATCCACGGCTCGTCGATAATTCAATTTAACATTTCAACACAACAGCTTTAAGGATTTTAACACTGAAGTTTTACATTTTACAACACAACAAGTGAGTTTTTACAACGGCTCAATACAGAGACAGAGATGTTAAAGGGATAGTTCAACATTTTGGCAAATTGGCCCATACAAGACAGAGTTGTTTTAGAGGTAAAGTCATGCAAAACCGCTGATGCACGTTGCCTTCAGGGACAGTTTTTCATCAAACAGTCTCTGTATTTCCCTCTAAAACAACTCTGTGTGGTAACGTTGTGTTATTATCTCATAGCGTGGTGAATGTGCAGCTCACAACTTGTCCACCAGAGCGTTGTTGTGGAGTTGTTGGATTGTGTATTTGATGAGTTTGATGAGTTGAAACCAAGAAATCCCATAATGAGCCTCCGTAGCGTAGCTCTGAGCAGCTCACGGCTCTGCTCCGCCGTTCTAAAAACAGCTTGCACCGACAATTAAAGGTAACAAACCTACTGCTGCTATGACTATAGGGATTATTATGGCAATGGGCCAATTTGCCAAAAATGTTGAACTATCCCTTTAAAAATCAGTTGAAAATCAGCCCGAGTTTGTTTTTTCCCACTTTTTTTCAGTGACATTGAATCATCCGGGTGTGTAGTGTTGTGTTGTGTTGTGTTGACAATCTGCAGGTCCAATCAGAGTTCAGCTGATGACATCACAGTTTAACACAGAGTCTCTTCAGATGTAAAGTTAAACGTCGCACATGAGATGAAGATATGAAACTGCCGGTGTGTGTGTCTGTGTGTGTGTGTGTGTGTGTGTGTGTGTGTGTGTGTGTGTCTGTGTGTGTGTGTGTGTGTGTGTGTGTGTGTGTGTGTGTGTGTGTGTGTGAGGGGTTAACTCAGACCTGTTCTCCAGCTGAAGCCTCTCATCCTCAGTGTTTCCATACCGACGCCGTGTGAATGTCAAAGAGCCGCGTGAAGCCGGACCTGTCAGTCAACGACCGCGCGTGTGTGTCTGTGTGTGTGTGTGTGTGTGTGTGTGTGTGTGTGTGTGTGTGTGTGTGTCTGTGTGTGTTTCAGTGAGTGTGTGCATTAGAAAGAGAAAGAGAGAGAGAGAGAAAGTAAAGTGTGTGTCCATGTGGATGAGTACTTATGTGTGTGTGTGTGTGTGTGTGTGTGTGTCTGTGTGTGTGTCTGTGTGTGTGTGTGTGTGTGTGTGTGTGTGTGTCTGTGTGTGTGTCTGTGTGTGTCTGTGTGTGTCTGTGTGTGTGTGTGTGTGTGTGTGTGTGTGTGTGTGTGTGTGTGTGTGTGTGTGTGTGTGTGTGTTGTGAGTTGCCAGAGGATCAGTGTGTGAACAGTGATGTGTGACAGAGAGAGAGAGAGAGAGAGAGAGAGAGGTAGATCGAGGTTGAGAGTGTGTGATCTGTGTCTGACGCTGGATCAACTCTTCTTTCTTTCTTTCCTTCTGCCCTTTCTTTCTTTCTTTCTGCCCTTTCTTTCTTTCGTTAGTTCTTTCTTTCTTTCCTTCTGCGCTTTCTTTCTTTCTGTCCGTCTGTCTGTCTGTCTTTCATTCTTTCTTTCTTTCTTTCTTTCTACTCTATCTCTCGTTCGTTTTTTCTTTCTTTTCTTCTGTGCTTCCTTCCTTTCTTTTCTTCTTTCTTTCTTTCTTTCTTTCTTTCTTTCTTTCTTTCCTTCTGCCCTTTCTTTCTTTCATTCATTCTTTCTTTCGTTCTTTCTGTCTTCCTTTCTTTCTTTCTTTCTTCCTTTCCTTCTGCCCTTTCTTTCCTTCTTTCCTTCTTTCTTCTCTTTCTTTCATTTGTTATTTCTTTCTTTCATTCATTCTTTCTTTCGTTCTTTCTGTCTTTCTTTCCTTCTGCCCTTTCTCTCTTCCTTTCTTTTGTTCTTTCTTTCCTTCTACCCTTTCTTTCTTTCTTTCTTTCTTTCCTTCTGCCCTTTCTTTCTTTACTTCTTTCTTTCCTTTTTTCTTTCTTTCTTTCTTTCTTTCTTTCTTTCTTTCTTTCTTTCTTTCTTTCTTTCTTTCTTTCTTTCTTTCTTTCTTTCCTTCTTTTTTCTTTCTTTCTTTCCTTCTGCCCTTCTTTCTCTTTTTCTTCCCCCTCTCTCTCCTGAAGGCGTTATAAAACTATAAAACATTGATGACCTAATCACCTGCTGTCTCTCTCTCAGACAGACAGGGACTATTTTCAGCGGCGGATTAATTCACACTTGCTGCTGCAGTGAGTGTTTGTGGCAGCAGGACTCTGTGTGTGTGTGTGTGTGTGTGTGTGGTCATGGTAATGAAGCAACTTGCTGTCGCCCAGGGCAACGGTGATGTTTTTTTAATAGTTGATAGAAACTGTGGAGCTCAATGTCACACACAGACAGACACACACACAGAGATACACACTTGTAATATTGATGATGGGGCTGTATTGGTATCGGTGATTATTGTGTGTGTGATGTCAGAGGTTCACAACAGTGTGTTTGTGTGTGTGTGTGTGTGTGTGTGTCTGCAGCGATTTGATTGGTACCAACACATGTGGAGCCAGCGAGTGTGTGTGTTAGTGTGTGTGTCATCAGCAGGGATTCAGTCTTACCTCTGAATGACTGTGGTGAAACTGGCTGGAAACAGTGTCTGTCCTACACACATGCACACACACACAGACACACACAGACACACACACACACACAGACACACACACACACACACACACACACACACACACACACACACACACTCTTGTTTACCGTGTCCTGCTGGGATGTCTGGCGATACGGAGGTGAGGCACAGAGAGAAAATAGAGATTCTCTTGTTTTCCTTCTCTCCCTCCTGCATCTCTCTCTCTCTCTCTCTTTCTCTCTCTCCGTCACACTTCCAGAGAATCTGTTTTTATCAAAACTGTAAAAAAAAAAAAATGAACAGAGACAAACATTTTCCACCTGTAACCACGGCGACGTGACAAACATCTGACTCTATACACTGCAAAAACTCAAAATCTTTCCAATAATATTTGTCGTATTTCTTGTCAAATCGTCTCATTTCTAGTCAAAACTGATCTCTTTCCACTTAAAATAAGACTCATCACCTAAAAATGAACTTGTTTTTAGATAATTTTCATTTGTTCCAACTTATTTTCACTTGAAATAAGTAGAAAAATCTGCCAGTGAAAGCAAGTTTTTTGTACTTGTAATAAGGAAGAAAAACTTGCTCCACTATGAAGTTTTTTCTACTTATTTCAAGTGAAAATCAGCTTGAAATAAGTAAAAAGTGTCGAAAAACAAGCTGCTTTTTATTTGATGAGTCTTATTTTAATGAACCTGCAGAAGAAACAAAACAAACTTTAAGGTTTTTATCACATTTAAATGAAGGAAAACAAACCAAATAAATTCTGGTACTAGTTTTCTTTTGGCTTGAATCTTTATCTTCTTTCTCTCTCTCCTCCTCCTCCTCCTCCTCTTCTCCTCCTCTCCTGCTGAATGTCAGAATAACCTTTTGCCCAGACATGAGGAGCGCTTGATTTCTCATATCTCGCCGGTGACATGCCCACTCACGGGGCTGTTTAAGCGCCGTGGCAAGACGCCTCGAAAAACATCAAACGCACCGCGAGGCAGTTCAAACACAGGGCTCCCATCCAAAAACCTTCCTCTGTAATTCTTCAGATAGAAAAGAGGACGGAGAGAAGAAAAAGTCCCCACGTCTGTGCTGATGTCACAGCTTTAACCCGATTCTCTGTCCTCCTTTTGTCGAGGCCGAGCTGAGTCTGAGTCTGAGTCTGCAGCTCAACACACACGTTGGACTTCCTGGAAATCAAAAGTCCTGTCGTCCAAACGCATAGATATATACAAGTAGATGCCTCTGCCTCTGACGCTGCTGCCCATTGGAACGGATTGTAATTGTGATAATTGTGGGATGCACCATAGTCTGCATGTGAGGCATTCAGGGAACATCTGTAAATTTGTAGACGGTGTCTTGTCTTCTTGTGAGGCATTCAGGGAACATCTCTATATGTAGTACCTTATCTTACACTGCATGTGAGGCATTCAGGGAACATCTGTAAATTGTAGGATGTACCATTGTCTTCCCGTGAGGCATTCAGGGAACATCTGTAGATTTGTAGACTCAGTCTTGTCTTCCTGTGATGCATTCAGGGAACATTTGTAAATTGTAGGATGTACGATTGTCTTCCTGTGAGGCATTCGGGGAACATCTCTATATGTAATACATCTAGATGAGTGTGATGTCTTTGTATTGTAAACGTTGCCATGGTAACAGCTGGCTTGCCCCCATGCAGAGGATTGTGGGTAGTTGTGATGAAGTGGGGAAGGGGGGGGGGGGGGGGGTGTAAAAGCTCAGGTGACAGGTGTGTTTGTGTTTGGAGAACGTGGGAAAAAGCAGCGTCGCAAAACTAACATAGTGTGTGTTTGTGTCTTCATGCTTTCATGCACAGATTTATTGCGCTTGAGTGTGTGCGCATAATTTGTGCATGTGCAGAGCCACCTGAGCTTGTGCTTTTATGTGTGTGTGTGTCGGTATGTGTGTGTGTGTGTGTGTGTGTGTGTGTGTGTACTGTAGAGTGTCTCTCAGCGGCCGACAGAAGACATCAGCAGTAAGGGGGCTTTCACACCTACCTCCTTTGGTCCGGACTTTCGGACTTTCCAGATAGTTCGGATCAAATTGACAGGTGTGAAAGCTCCCCCGGACCACGGTCCGGACTAAAGACCGAGTCTTTGGTCCAGCCTCAGGAGGTAGTCTCGGTCCGGACTATCCTGGACCAAGGTCCGCTGCTGCGTAGTGTGAAAGCATTTTTTTGGAAGGTTCGAACTATCAGACCAAATACAGGAAATAACGTCAGATTCGCACGTGCCGAAAAAAGTAAATAAACAGGAAAAAAAGGAAAGAGGAGCCGCGGCAACCGGCGGCAACACTTGGGGAGAGGAGGAGATCATATTATATCCAGATTTGGTCAGAGGGATGGGTGTGTCAGTGTAGGCTACACTTGTAAACGTTTACACGGAATTAAACAGTAGAGTGTTTAATATAAATCCCCAAACGATACATGGATTTTTTAAAAATATAGCCTATTTTTTTTTATATATTGACCCGAATATTTTTTTTTTCCGCCGAAAAGAGTCTGAAAAAGACGGATATTTATCAGCGGGTGACACCAAACAACGTCTGCCCCAGCAAGTCAGAGCTTTTATTTCTCTCACACACAAGTGACCTGGAGAGATGCAGCCGCATCTGACAGGAGGATCGTGTGTGTGTGTGCGCATAGCGTGTGTGTGTGTGTTCCCCTCCACTACACAAAACAGCTGATCGCTGATCGCTGCCACTCTGATCAATGAGAGCGCGGCACAATCCTCTTTTTTTCTCTCCTTTCATCAGCTCTAAACTCATTCTTCTGCACCGCGATTACAAACCACGGCGTGCTTTCCAGCAGTAGGCTATATTTTTCTTTTTTTACATATATTTTTATTTAATTTTTTTCTGAGCACTTTCTATGCGCTAACGTCAGACGCACACTCATCCGTCATGACGTCGGTAGATCCTTTAGTCCGCTGTCAAATAGCAGTGTGAAAGCGAACTTAACTGAACTTTATGGAAACAATGTAACAAAAAAAAAAAAAAGTCCGGACCTTGGTCCGGACTATTAGGTGTGAAAGCGCCCTAAATCAGACGACTGGTTCCACTAAAGAGGAGATTAATAAACATGTCAACTCTGGGTGTGTGTGTGTGTGTCTGTGTGTGTGTGTGTGTGTGCGTGTGCGTGTGTGTTTTACTTAGAGAGTGAGGGATGGAGAGACGGAGGTGAGACAGAGAGACAGAGTCCTCATCTTCCTCTTCTTTATTCGTCCACTACGTCGTTCGTCGTTTACTTCCTGTTGATGTTGATTCAGTCCTAACGAGGGCGGCCATCTTGGCTCTGCTCCGTCCTTCAGTTTCTTATCGCTATGAGAGGAAGAGGAGGAAGAGGAAGTAAAAAGCTAGGAATAAAAAAAGAGGAGTGTGTCCAGTTGTCTCCTCATCTTTGTCTTTGTCTTCATCTTCTTTGTTCTTGTCTTTTTCTCTTTTTACTTCTTCTTTGTCCTTGTCTTCATCTTCATCTTTGTCGTCTTCTTTCTTGTCCTTGTCTTCTTCTTCTTTGTCCTTGTCTTCATCTTCGTGTCCGTCTTTCTCGTCCTTCTCTTTGTCGTCTTCTTCTTTCTCGTCGTTCTTGTCTTTGTCTTCTCCTCCTCATCATCCTCTTCGTGGTCCTTTTTCTTCTGCTTCTTCATCGTTTACTTCCTGTTGATTCAGTCCTAACGAGGGCGGCCATCTTGGTTCTGCTCCGTCCTTCAGTTTCTTATCGCTGTAGGAGGAAGAGGAGGAAGAGGAAGTAAAAAGCTAGGAATAAAAAAGACAAGTGTGTCCTGTTGTCTTCATCTTCATCGTTCTTGGCTTTGTTGTCTTCCTCTTTCTCGTCGTTTGTGTCTTTTTCTTCTTCATCATCATCATCCTTGTGTTCCTCTTCTTCTTCGTCCTTGTCTTCATCTTTGTCTTCGTCGTCTTTCTCGTCCTTGTCTTTCTCGTCTTCTTCTTTCTCGCCGTTCTTGTCTTTTTCTTCTTCATCTTCGTCTTTGTCTTCTCCTTCTCATCATCCTCTTCGTGGTCCTTTTTCTTCTGCTTCTTCATCGTTTACTTCCTGTTGATTCAGTCCTAACGAGGGCGGCCATCTTGGTTCTGCTCCGTCCTTCAGTCTCTTATCGCTGTTCACTGCAAAAACTCAAAATCTTTCCAAGAATATTTGTCTTATTTCTTGTCAAAATGTCTCATTTCTAATCAAAACTAAACTCTTTCCACTTAAAATTAGTCTCATCACCTAAAAATTAACTTGTTTTTAGATCATTTTCACTTGTTTCAAACACATTTTCACTTGAAATAAGTAGAAAAATCTGCCAGTGAAAGCAAGTTTTTTTTGTGCTGGTAATAAGAAAGAAAAACTTGCTCCACTATCAGATTTTTCTACTTATTTCAAGTGAAAATAGACTTGAAAGAAGTAAAAAGTGTCTAAAAACAAGCTACTTTTTAATATGATGAGTCTTATTTTAAGTAGAATGAGATTTGTTTTGACTAGAAATAAGACAAATATTCTTGGTAAGATTTTGAGTTTTTGCAGTGTAGGAGGAGGAGGAGAAAGGAAGGAAGGAAGAGGAAGAGGAAGTAAAACAGCAGGAGGAATAAACCAGAGGAGTGTGTCCTGTTGAGATGCGTTCAAGGGTCACAGCTTCTTCTCCTTCTGGTTTTTATTTATTTCTGTGTTGTTGTATCTCCTGCGTGGTGAGGTTCAGGCCGCCGTCGTCACCGTCGGCACGGCGACCGCTCCTCCCGCTCCTCCTCCTCCCGCTCTCTAATGGAACTTCATCCATTGTAAATGACAGAATCCATTACCTCCGCCTGCTGCTGCACTCTGCGCTGCAAGTTGTTGCTCGCTCTGGATTTATTCTTCTTATTTGCTGATAATGTGAGCAAACTAAACTCAGACACATTCACCGCCTTCTCTCTCTCGTTTTCCGGTTTTATCCTCCTCTTCTTCCTCCTCCTCCTCCTCCTCCTCGTGGTCGTAGGTCTAGAAACAGAGGGACGAGTCCTGGTGAAACTTTTACTGCAGTAAAAGAAGTCATCAGCCAATGAGACGAAGGCTCAGAAACATCTGCACTCGAACGCAGCATGAGAGACAGACAGATAGGGAGACAGGAGGATAGATAGATAGATAGATAGATAGATAGATAGATATCAGATTATTTCAAGTAAAAAAAATGCTTGAAAGAAGATAAAAGTGTCTAAAAACAAGCTGCTTTTTAATGTGATGAGTCTTATTTTAAGTAGAATGAGATTTGTTTTGACTAGAAATGACATTTTGACTAAAAATAAGACAAATATTCTTGGTAAGATATTAGATTTTTTGCAGTGTGGTCGCTGTTGTTCTCGTTGTTTAGATGGAAAAGTGTGTGTGTGTGTGTGTGTCTGTCACTATAGGGGTTCACTTTACATGCTGCTTGTGCACCTGTGTGTGTGTGTGTGTGTCAGTGTCACACCTGCTGCTGTCTCGTCTCCGTGGCGACGGCGTGCGCTCAGCTCATCATGCTGGATCATGATGTCGTCGACCGCCTTTATTCAAATCGTCCGACATTAAATATTAGGCCGAGTTTTTAAAAAATTATTTATTTCACTGCTGCAGAACACACACGCACACACACACACACACACACACACACACACACACACACACACGCTTTAAAACACAGTTTGTGAGGATTTATCGTCGGTGTAAAATCCTCCTCTGGCTTTACTGCTGCACTGGAGCAAGACCAGCACATCTGGCTCAGCTGGGGACAGAGTGTGTGTCCAGGTGAAGGTGTGTGTGTGTGTGTGTGTGTGTGTGTGTGCAGTGGTGTAGTAGCGCTCGTCTCTGCAGCACCGCCACACAAACGCGCTCCGTAACCCGCATTCTTTTGTTTATGACGGTTAAGGCGACACAAATATACACGTCGTCGTAACAACGTAACGTTATTCACCGCTCCATGTTTTGATTTGTTCGGCGGCTTCGTTGTAAACAAATGCACATGGCCAGGCGGAGGGTAAAACAGCAAAACAGAGGAAAAGTAATGTTTTTTCCCCTAATTAGAAATGACTATGGAAAGCTGCAGATTAGAGCCATTAGAAATGAATGCAACTGATTTATTTAATTATTATTTAATTTAATTTAATTATGATGTTGTTTTCTATGCAACAACTTACAGGCTTTGTTAGTTTTAGGTTCAATATGTGCAAAAAGGTCATTTCAATAAGTTCTCAATAAACAACCATGCAGTCCATCACAAATTTTGTATTTCTTTCTTTCTTTCTTTCTTTCTTTCTTTCTTTCTTTCTTTCTTTCTTTCTTTCTTTCTTTCTTTCTTTCTTTCTGCCCTGTCTTCTTTCTTTCTTTCTTTCTTTCTTTCTTTCTTTCGTTCTTTCTGTTTTTCTTTCTTTCTTTGTTTTTCTCTCTTTCTTTCTTTCTTTCTAGGGCTGGGCGATATAATGATCTCGATACGGGATCGCGATAAATCTTTGAACGATTTCGATAATAAGCTATGGCCCTATTCCTCGATATCACATGAAAGTAAATATGCGCGACAGCAGCCGGCCACACTTCCGTCTGATACTCCGCCTCCTGTCCTGAGCATGCAGAGCTTGTTTGAGCTGCTGCAGCTAAAGGGAGGAAGGATAAGATGGATAGATAGATAGATATACTTTATTGATCCCAAGCTGTGATAAAGTGAAAGTTGTAAAAGAGGGAGGAAATGAGTGGAGGTGGAGCCGATGGCAACTGAAGCGATTGTGAACGTGTGGAGCATCAGTTCGTCTGTCCCGGCTAAAGAAGCCTGTCAGTGTGGAGTCAGAGCAACCTGATGATAGCCTACCACGTCAGAAAGTGGAGGAAACACGGAGCTGCTTGTGACGTTTATTCTGCGGTAACATGTCTGTTTGCTCATGTACAGTGTGAAGAACATGCACTAGGCTCAGGCCCCCACATACTCCGGCGTATTTGACTCCGCGGATGTCCGCGCGCACTCGAGGCAGACGAGGACCCAAAGCGGGCGTCCGCCGGTCCCTTCCGTGCAAAGCTCAATTTTTATGACCGCGCGGACTCAATCTGTTTCAAATGTGATACTGTATGCTTGCCTATGAAACCGCAAAAGTCCGCGGACAGTGCGCGCGGAGTCAAATCCACTCACAGTATGCGCCGACAGCCTCTCTCCCTCCCTCTCTCTCTGTCAGCGCCGCGCGCACACACACACGGAGCGTCGCGTCGGAGCTGTGAAGTGAAACAACAACCTGCAGATCACCTGAGTTGACGTGAACTGCGCTCGTGGTTACCGAGTCAGATCAATAAATAGGCTTTATGCACAGCTCCACTACTTCCTGAGCTCAAACAGGCTCCTTTCCTTCCTGTCTTACATTATTGGACAAACTGATGAATCCAGGTGTGTCTGACAGTTGTTGTGACTACTGAGGTCAGAGTCAGACACACCTGGATTCATCAGAGTGGGCTCGGCATAAAGCCTGGTGTCAGAGCAGCTAAATAGCTAAATATTTGTCTACAACCTGTTCAAATAACTAGAAAGACTAAAGCCTCATGATTGACACATTTTAGAGCTGATGTATGGTAGAAAAAAGACAACAGAAAACAACAGCAACAACAATGTAAATCAAATCAAACTGTGGATTATTGAACTGTTCCACCCTTAATGAACATTAAAGTGAACTCATGTCATCCTCCCAAACTGAACACATTCTCTGGTTTCTTCAGGATTCAGTCAGGATGCTGCTTGAACTGGCAGCGGCAGCAAAAAATACATATCGAGACGATATCGAGAATCGATCAATATGGAAAAACATATCATGATAACGTTTTTTGCCATATCGCCCAGCCCTATTTCTTTCTTTTTCTTTCTGTTTTTCTTTCTTTTTTTTCCTTCTGCCCTTTCTTCTTTCTTTCTTTCTTTCTTTCTTTCTTCCTTTCCTTCTGCCCTTTCTTTCTTTCTTTCTTTCTTTCTTTCTTTCTTTCTTTCTTTCTTTCTTTCTTTCTTTCTTTCTTTCTTTCTTTCTTTCTTTCCTTCTGGCCTTTTTTTCTTTCATTCTTTTTGTTTTTCTTTCTTTCTTTCTTTCTTTCTTTCTTTCTTTCTTTCTTTCGTTCTTTCTGTTTTTCTTTCTTTCTTTGTTTTTCTTTCTTTCTTTCTTTCTTTCTTTTTCTTTCTGTTTTTCTTTCTTTCTGTTTTTCTTTTTTTTTTTTCCTTCTGCCCTCTCTTCTTTCTTTCTTTCTTTCTTTCTTTCTTTCTTTCTTTCTTTCTTTCTTTCTTTCTTTCTTTTCTTTCTTTCTTTCCTTCTGCCCTTTCTTTCTTTCTTTCTTTCTTTCTTTCTTTCTTTCTTTCTTTCTTTCTTTCTTTCCTTCTGGCCTTTTTTTCTTTCATTCTTTTTGTTTTTCTTTCTTTCTTTCTTTCTGCCCTTTCTTTCATTCTTTCTTTCTTTCTTTCTTTCTTTCTTTCTTTCTTTCTTTCTGTTTTTCTTTCTTTTTTCTGTTTTTCTTTCTTTCTTTCTTTCTTTCTTGCTTTCTTTCAAACAGAAATTCAATAACCTGAGAGTCTGATTGTGACAGTGCCATTAGGCTAGATAACAATTAAACATTACAGTCTTGTTCAGTGACACTTAACGGTTTTTCAATGACGTCACATATTTTGTAATTCAATGGCGTCCACCCAGTAAAAAAAATCCCCACTACACCACTGCATGTGTGTGTGTGTGTGTGTGTGTGCGTGACGCTGCCCTGGAAGTGTCGGAACATACTCAGAACAAACGGGGGGGTTACAGCGAGCAAACAGGGGTAAAAACAAACAGGAGTGTGTGTTGCTTGTGCTTGTTTGCGTCCGTGTGTGTGTGTGTTGTGTGTGTGTGTGTGTGTGTGTGTGTGTGTGTGTGGTGCCGCTGCTACCGCTAAACTGACACATTTTCAATCACATGGTTTATTCCGGGGAAATTGTGGAAAAAGAGGGAAAAGGGCAGATTTCTGCGGCTCTGTGGGCCACAATAGGACAAGCCAGGATTAGTTTTTCACTTTGTGTGTGCGTTTGTGTGTGTACAACAGTGTGTGTGTGTGTCTGTTTGTGTGTGTGTGTGTGTGTGTATTCTCAGACAATGCCCTGGTAGCCAATTTGTAATATATAGTCGGCCTTGAAAAATGGCCCAGATCTCCCCTTCGCTGTCTGCAATTTAGCTCTGCCGGCGCCCGGCAATACCCATTGTACTGCCTCCCACCACCGCCATTTGGGCCTGATGGAGTGTGTGTGTGTGTGTGTCTGTGTGTGTGTGTGTGTGTGTGTTTGTTTACTTGCTTATGTGGATCTCAGCGTGCATTTACCCATGAGTCTGTCTTTGTGTGTGTGTCTGTGTGTTGTCGTCGTGCACGAGCCAGCGACTGTTTATTCTCAGGTTATTGAATTTCTGTTTGTGAGCCAGAGTGTGCATGAGTGATTATGCAAGTGTGTGTGTCTCTGTGTGTGTGTGTGTGTGTGTGTGGTTGCATTGTCAGTGTGTGTGTGTGTGTGTGTGTGTGCCTACAGTTGTAATGTGTGTGTATAGTAGTTGATTTTCTCTGTGTGTGTGTTTGATGCAGTGCAGTTATTTGTCCACTTTCCAAAATGACACCTGAAGGCATCAATCTGGAACTAATGGACACAGACTGCTGAAAAAGAGAGTGAGGATGGAGGGATGGATGGATGGATGGATGACAGAGGGAAAGACAAAGAGAGAGAAGAGAGAAGGACTTAAGACTTATGACAGACAAGGGAAGAAAAAAGAGAGATGGAAGGGAGATAAGAGAAGAAAGAGGAGGAGAGGTAGAGAATGGAAGGAAGGTGTAAGAAAAGTGATGGAGTTAAAGAGGGATTAAAGTGTAGAGTAAAGGAAAACGAGGAAAGAGAGGGAAGGAGAAGACGACAAAGGTGAGACGGAGTAAAGAGAGAGATGATTCATGGATGTGAGGGAGAAAGAGAGAGGGGGAGTAAGATGAGAAGAAGGAGTAAAGGAGAAAGAGGAGTGAGGGATGGACGAAGAGAGGATGACAGATGAGTGGAGGAGGAGGAGGAGGAGGAAATGAAATAAAAAGAAGCAATAAGAGAGAAGAAGAGGACGGAGGGAAGCTGACGGAGAGAGAGAAGTGACGTGATTGGATAAAGAAGTTGGTGTGTTTTATTATTGTTATAATAAAACGTTTGTAGCAACAATCTGATAAAATGTGAATTTACAAAGTTTAACTAGAGTTGGATCAGACTTCCTCTACTATTGTATATTATATTATATATAAAAGTGGGAACTCCGGTTTCCGACATCACAGCGTTCCCAGCTCCAGGTTTATTACTGAAACTCGGAGGAGAGAAAACGTGTCTGGCTGTCTCATTCCTGAACAGGAAGAATCAACGCAGCAGCAGCTTGTGTTTATTGTGGAAGCAGCAGATGAAGACGAGTGAAAAAAACATCCACAAATAGGTTTTGTTACAGTTTCATTCTGACTGTAAACAACGACATGATACCGACCTTTCTGTGTTTCCTAGTTTGACACCGTTTGATTCATTTTTCAAAACTCACAGGTTGTTTTTGAGTTGTGAGTTGCGAGTTGTCTTGAATGCAGCATTTAAAGAGGAACTATGCAGGATGTTTACCTTAAAGCAGAAGTAAGCGATCCGGTCGTTTTGGCTAATGCTGCGTTCCAGGCAGGCTTTTGAAACCGTAAATTACAGCTTCAAGTCACAACTTATGACTTTGTAGCGTTCCAGGCAACCCACTCGTGTTTCTCCGACCTGTTTTACCTGTGAAAGTCACTATAACGGCCACTCGTAACTTCCGACCCGTGAACTCGTACCAGATCGAACTGGTACGACTTCACAGGTCGGAAAAACACGAGTTACGGGTTGCCTTGAACGCACCATAACTTCTTGTCAGCAGATGGAGTTAGCAGTCCCCGCCCTCGTCATGGATCTATTGGCCCTCGTCCCTACATCACCACATTCAGGCGCATCCCTTGGCTGCACACACAGAGAGGACTGCCCCTTTATGCCGTTCTCTCTCCTCATTGGATAAAACTTGTAGGATACAAGAAAAGTTTTCTCCTCGGCTCAGAGCAGAGCAGAGGGACTGAGAGACCCGTGTTTCGGTCCAAACACTCTATGTAAGTGATTGCTGTCGGAAGATAGAACTATTTAAGACTTATATTAACACAAAAATATCGCTTACTTCTGCTTTAAAGGTGTTGAAGGGGAAATGGCCGTTTGTCCTGTTTGTTGCGCTTCCTTCTACGAGTTTCCACGAGTTGCAGCACGAGTTTACCCGAGTAAGGAAAACGAATTTGATTGGTTGTTATCGAGCAAGAGGCGAGATATTCAATGTCTGGGGCGAAACCGAGCTCCGTGTGTGTGTGTGTCTCAGACGTTTGATTGACGGATGACAGATCCAATATCAGTGGCTGATGAATCGTGAGCAGTGTGACGTATAATCCGTGCGCCTGTATTATCCAATGCGGAAAAAAAATACCCCACTTTCATCCTGGATTTACTCGAAAATAGAATTTTGCACAAAGTTTGGGCTCCATCGTCTGGTAGATGAGTTATTACACAAATTTTAAGACCCACAGTGGAATCAAATTCAATTTTCTTTTCTGTACAGTTTTTACTCTGCTCCATTTTTACCTAAATTAAACAGCCTGTACCTACAACCTGTAACTTGTTCCTCGTCCCACTGGATTCCACCAGTCACGTCACTACAACATGAAACTCTTGTAGGGAATTCCTTATTAGGAGGAACTCCTTAGTGAGATATGCTGTCTCGTTTGTGAGGGGATCCTACATATAACAACATACACAACAACAGAACAGTAAATAGACAAACCAGTCAGACAAAACAAGGTTATATAAAGTTATATTGTTCATGCTGGTGTCAATGGATCAGCAGCAAACGAGCAGAATTATGGACAAAGACGGTTTATTAGAAGAACTCTTCATATTTTTATTCTATTCTACAGTTTTACAGTCTTCTATTTTATTACTTTCTTCTCTCTTATTGTTATCTTTCTTTTGAGTGTTTTTATATTTTGTTCTATATCTCTAACCTGCATTTTATTCTAATTTAATCAATCTTTATTATTTTATTTTATTGTTTTTAATCTTCGCGCATTAGTCTCCATGTCATTTTTCTTGTTTCACTTCTTATCAAAATGTAAAGCACTTTGAACAGCAATTATTTGCTATAAATGAAATTTGATTGATTGATTGATTGTTATCAATATGAGCGGCTCAGGTGTGATGTGTCACCTGCTCTCTCTCTCTCTCCCCCGTCTTCTAAACAGGAAGTGTGAAAAGCAGTGAACAATAGTAATAATATAACAACAGTAAACAGTATAGTATGTGTTTTCTCTGTGTGCAGTAGAAACCAGTTCCTTCCTCGTCCTGTTTGACGTCTCTCTCTCTGTCTCTCGTCTTCGTCCTCTCAGTAAAAAACTCTAATAATCCACTTGTTTGTGCGACCGACGTGAGCTGACGTCCTACAATCAGTGAAGTGCACACGGAGACAAAACAAACCTGCTCTTCATCTTCATCCTCTTCTTTTTCTTCTGCACTCTCTTTATCTGGTATTGTTTCTTCCTCCTCCTCCTCCTCCTCCTCCTCGATATGTTTCCCAGTCATGCATCAACAGATCAAATCTAAAAGTAATACAATCTCTCAGACTTACATCTCGCCGCTTTAATTTGAAAACCAACTCTCTCTGTGTCTCTCTGTCTCTGCCCTGGCTTCACCTCCCCCCTTTACTCCCCCCTCCTCCTCCTCCCCCCTTCCTCCTCCTGACAAGAACAATAGCGGGCGGCTCGCCTCAGAAAACTGTGTTTTACAATAATACTCGTCCACAAAGCAAGACCGACAATGTCAGTGGTTTTATGGTGCGCTACACAGTGCAGCTAATGTTCTCCTGCAAGCCAGCGCCGCTTCACTGCCTCCCCCCTCTCCCCCTCTCCTCTCCTCCCCCACGTCTCTCCCGGTGTGTCTCGCCTTCTTTCCGCCTCCTATTTCTTTCTCTCTCTCTTTTTTTTTCTCCCTCCTCTCTCTTCGTATGAAAAATCCATTCCGGCATGGGTTTTGACAGCCTGTCTTTGGTGGGTGTGTAAAATTCAAATAATTCACTGTGTGTGCACAGACAGACAGTCACTTTGGGGGCTGCTTTGTGTTTTTGTATTTGACTCTGTGTCACTTCGGCTCCTGTCGAGTCCCAGTCGGCGTTTAGCTCTTCAAAAAAACAAAATAACAAACAGCAGCAGCAGTAAAAAAAAAACAAAAAAAACAGTGGGCTGTGTTTATCTGTGTGGCTTCGTCTACAAACTGCACTTTAACACTCTAACCGGTCGACAAGAGCTTAATTTAGCCTAGTTTATCATAGCTTGACTTAGCATAGCTTATCGTAGCTTAACTTATGGTTTATCATATCTTAAGTTATCCTATCTTATTATAGCTTCATTTAGCCAAGCTTATTATATCAATTTAGCCTACTTTTTCTTAGCTCAATTTAGCCTGTCTTATCCTAGCTTAACTTGGTCTATCTATTCATAGCCTAACTTATCCTATCTTAACTTAACTTAGCCTATGTTATTTTAGCTTAACTTAGCCAAGCTTATTATATCTTAACTTAGCCTACCTTTTCTTAGCTCAATATAGCCTATCTTATCCTATCTTGACTGCCTATCTTCTCATCTTATTATAACTTAACTTAGCCTTATTTTAGCTTAATTTAGCCTAGCTTCTAAGTTTATCTTAGCTTATCTGTCAGTGGGAGAGAGAGGAAAGTCATGTCAGTTGTTGGTGTCGTCATTAGGACATGTAGATGGATTAAAGTTCAGCTAAAGGTAGCTAAAGTTACACAAAACAGTTCAAGTTAATATTTCCCTTAAAGCCTGAGTTAACTTTACCTTAGATTTAAAATGGTTGTAGTAGCCTATACTTAAGGGTTTCAGGTTTTCCCCTTAACTTTGTTTTTTAGGGGAGACTCTCAGTCAGACCTCAGTGTCACTTCGGCTCCTGTTGAGTCCCAGTTGGCGTTTAGCTCTTCAAAAACAGCAGCAGCAAGCAGCAGCAGTAAAAAAAACCTGTGGGCTGTGTTTATCTGTGTAGGTTCGTCTACAAACTGCACTTTAACACTTTAACCGGTCGACAGGACAGAAGCTTCGACTGATAATTAAAACTTTGATTCATGAAGCAGGACGATAGAAACGCACAGAAATCAAAGCTCCACGACTCATTCAACCCTCAAAACACAGCTTTTCCTCCTCCAAGCTGCACTATATACAGGCTACATGTAATCTATTAGTATTATACATAGGCCCCTCCCACTGGGTGCCACCAATGACATCACTAAAACAAACCAATATCAATACACTGCAAAAAAAATCAAATATCTTACCAAGAATATTTGTCTTATTTTTAGTCAAAATGTCATTTCTAGTCAAAACAAACTCATTCTACTCAAAATAAAGTATCTTGTTTTTAGACACTTTTTACTTTTTTGAAGCATATTTTCACTTAAAATAATCTGACGGTGGAGCAAGTTTTTCTTCCTTATTACCAGCACAAAAACTTGCTTTCACTGGCAGATTTTTCTACTTATTTCAAGTGAAAATTAGTTTGAAAGAAGTGAAAATGATCTAAAAACAAGTTGATTTTTAGGTGATGAGTCTTATTTTAAATGGAAAGGGATTAGTTTTGACTAGAAATGAGACATTTTGACAGGAAATATGACAAATATTCTTGGAAAGATTTTGAGTTTTTGCAGTGTATTGATATTGGGAATTTAAGAAATGTTCATTTTTCTCCAGGACTCTTTAAGACACAGTTCTACCTCCTGTTAAAACTTCTCATTCCAGTTTTTAATCAAAGCTTCATCCACTCAGATTCAGATAAAACTCTTCATGTGTGTTTACAAAACAGTTTCAGTAGGTTATTTTTATTCTACTTCCTGTTTGTCCTGCTGTCATGGAGACGTCAGTGTCTCCGGATTCAAACCTCTGGAATTTGTTGCTCGTTATTAATTTTTTCTTCTGTTGCTTCAGGGGGAATGTTTAGCCTCTACGTCCCGTCACACCAGACGGATGAAGGTTTTCAGTGTTTGACATCACAGCAAGTGAAAAAATGAAACCTGGGGGGATGAATCAAGGTGTTTTTGAGACTTTTAAATAAAGTTCTGTGAGCTTGAACAATATCGAGGTGACATGATAAAGAAAAGGCACTTTTTGTTTTGTTTTGTTTGTCCACTGAGCTGAAGATGCCCAACTGTCCATCACTGATTGTTGTATTAACTCCTTTTCCTCTGAATATATATTTAGCATTGGTTTGTTTTATGTTTTTTAAACAGTTGCTCTTGTCTCCATGTTTCCCCTCTTCCTCCTCTTCCTCCTCTTCCTCCTCCTCCTCCTCCTCCTCCTCCTCCTCCTCCTTCTCCTCTCCTCCTGCTCGTGGTCTCTTGTTGAGTTGTCGTTTCACGTTTTCTCTTGTGTGTGTTTCACAGTGACCCCTACTGGGAGCGGCCGGCTAATGCAGGCAGCTGCTCCGCCGCCCGGCCCAAGACCCTTCACCTGGCCGGCCAGCAGCATACCTCCTCGCCATGGTAACGTTTGTCTGCGCTCCTGGGAGCAGCAGTAGTAGTAGTAGTAGTTTTAGTAGTAGTAGTAGTAGTGGTAGTGTGTGTGTGTGTGTGTTTTGTTGGACAAGAGCAGTGTGAAGACCTTGTGTTTGTTTTTACTCATCTAAAGTCCTAACTAAGTTTTCTTAATTCTCTTTATAAAGTGATATTGACAGCTATAAACTTAGCCTAGGGTTTGCTTAACTTAGCCTGGTTTAATTTAGCCTAGTTTATCATAGCTTAACTTAGCATAGCTTATCATAGTTTAACTTATACTGGTTTATCATAGCTTAACTTATCCTATCATATTATATCTTAACTTACCCTATTTTTATTTTAGCTTGACTTAGCGAAGCTTAGGCCTATTACATCTTAACTTAATCTTCATAAAAAACTTAGTTTTTCTCAGCTCAGTTTAGCCTAGCTTATTATTGCTTAACTTAGCCTAGTTTACCATAACTTAAATTATCCTATAGGCTAACTTAGCCTATCTTACTTTAGCTTATAGCCAAGCTTATTATATCTTAACTTAGCCTACTTTTTCTTAGCTCATTTTAGCCTAGCTTATCATAGCTTAATTTAGCCGAGTTTATCTAATTATCCTAATTTATTATAGCTTAATTTAGCCAAGCTAATCCTAACTTGTCCTAGCCTATTATATCTTAACTTGGCTTACTTTTTTTTTTTTTTAGCTCATTTTAGCATAGCTTATGATAGCTTATTTATCTCAGCTTAACTTTTACTAGCTTTTCATAGCTTAATTTAGCTTATTTTAGCTTAGCATAGCCTATCTGTCAGTGGGATAGAGAGGGAAGTCATGTCAATTGTTGGTGTCGTCATTATGTAGGCCTAGGCTAGATGGATTAAAGTTCAAAGGTAGCTAGCTAAAGTTACACAAAACAGTTCAAGTTAAGATTTCCCTTAAAGCCTGACTTAACTTTCCCTTAGATTTAAAATGGTTGTAGTAGCCTATACAAGGGTTTCAGGTTTTCCCCTTAACTTTGAACCAGCTCTGGTCTCTTAGTTGGACCTGGTCCCGCTCCTCCGACAGGTCCAGTCCAGATGTTTCCTTAAAAAAAAAAACCCGTCTGCCGAGCACAGACAACGAGAGTGATGTTAACCTCCAAGAAATCACCGGCTCATCAACAGTTTCCATGGAAACAACTGTAAAAGCTTCTGTCAGTTATTAACTAGCTAAGGAAATATGTTTAAGAGATTATTTGAAACAGAAACCTTAACCGTCCTGTTGTCCTTCTGGGTCAAATTGACCCAATCTGTTTCCTTCCTCCATCCTTCCTTCTTTCCTTCCTTTCTCCCTTCCTTCTTTCCACAATCATTTTCCTTTCTTTCCTCCATTCCTTCCTTCCTTCCCTTCATCCTTACTTCTTCTTCCCTCCTCTTTTGATCCAATTCATCCAATCTGTTCCCTATACCTCCATCTTTCTTTCCTTCCTTTTTCCCTTCCTTCTTTCCTCCCTTCTTCCTTCCTTCAACGAATCTGTTCCCTCCCTCCATCTTTCTTTCCTTCCTTTTCCCCTTCCTTCTTTTCACAATCCTTTTCCCCTCCCTTCCTTCCTTCCTTCCTTTCTTTTTGACCCAATGGACCCAGTCTGTTCCCTCCCTCCATGTTTCTTTCCTTCCTTTTCCCCTTCCTTCTTTTCACAATCCTTTTTCCCTTCCTTCCTTCCTTCCTTCCTTCCTTCCTTCCTTCCTTCCTTCCTTCCTTCCTTCCTTCCTTCCTTCCTTCACCCAGGAGGACAACAGGAGGGTTAAGCGAGCTGAGGAGAAATTAAACCCTATAAGTGTTGTATTTAGGTGGAAATCTTTAAGCCGACTCCACTTGGTAAAGGTGGAGGGAATCAAACCAGCGATCTAGCAAAATAAAACATTTGAAGGTGAAGCTGGTTATTATAAACAGGTCAGTCCACCTTAAGAGCAGTTCAGTGTAATTGCATGATAATTATGTAACTGAAGATTTACACTGGTTTGTTGTGATGATGTAAATCCTGTGTGTGTGTGTGTGTGTGTGTGTGTGTGCTTTCGTAAATCGCTGCTACGAAGTTGAATCATTCCTCTTCAATCCGTCACCACACACACACACACACACACCCCGACACACACACACACACACACACACACATACCCCCTGCTGCTTTCCCATCCTCAGACGTCTTTGTCAGCGAACAGAGGGAAGAGATTTGACACCAGGAAGTGAAGTGAGGCTAGATGTTGTAGTGTGTGTGTGTGTGTGTGTGTGTGTGTGTGTGTGTGTGGTGGATTATAAAGGAGGGATTTGTGTCGGAGTCGGGCTGAGAGCTGAAAGGAGACGGCAGTTAATAGCTCATTATTTGACAGGCTTAACACCATGTAGGTCTGTATGTAAGACACACACACACACACACACGCACACACACACACACACACAGCCTTACGGGGTGTTCCCACCAAACGCGATGAACGCGATTGAATCGCGCGTCAAATGAAATCGCGTCGCGCTAGACGCTCCAGTTTTGACGCTGGTCCAATATGCAAAAAACGCCTCGTCGCGGCATCGCGTCGCGCGACGAGCCCGCCCAAACAACAACATTTCTCCCACTATTTCATTCTCTGGCAGAGATAACCACTATTGCTGCACTGTTCCTGTCCCTGTAGATGGGAGAGGAACAGCGGTGTGGGTCTCTGGCTGCAGGAGGAGGAGGAGGAGACGGCTCCGTGAACTACTGTGTGACTGACTGCCTGTTGAGTGCTTTGGGACGGGGCGGCCGGCTCGCAGCGCCCGCTGGTTGAAAACAGCAGTGATAACGGGCTTTCAGGTCCGAATCTCCAAATCAGAAACGTTTGTAACAGCACCGGAAAAGCAACAGTGAAGAGCTGTGGCTTTGCAGCAGCTAATGGGGATCTGAATAATAAACTAAACTAAACCAGAAAACTTCTAATATTGTCAATAGACTCGCTCTGACTAAGCTGCCAAGGGAACACCAGTACGTCCGTACGTCAGCACGTCGGTGACGATCTCAAAGCTGATTGGCTGTCGCGGCGCGTCTTCACGCGAATTCGCCGCAAAAGTTCAATTATTTCAACTCGAGCGATGAAGCGTCATCGCGCCGGGCGACGCGATGGAGGCGATTTTTCGCGGCCAACGCGTCCATCGCGCCGCGCTATCGCGTCCATCGCATCGCCGGCGCGATGACGCGACTAATCGCGTGTTTGCATTGACTTTACATGTAATCTCGACGCGCGATGAAGCGTCATCGCGTTTGGTGGGAACACCCCGTTAGAGATCGACAGTTTGTAGTTTTGTAGTTTATCGGATCTAGTTAAAAGCTTCAGGTCATGTGATGTGTCCAAAAACAAAGATGGCCGCCGAGCTGCTGATCTGATCGTTAATGACATTTAATTATTATTCAATTCATAATTAAAGAATAATTTCTGCCTTTTTTACGAGCTCATACCACCTTTAAAGGGATAGTTCAATATTTTGGCAAATTGTCCCATCACCATAATCCCTATAGTCATAGCAGTAGGTTCGTTACCTTTAATTGTCGGTGCAAGCTATTTTTAGAACGGCGGAGCAGAGCCGTGAGCTGCTCAGAGCTACGCTACGGAGGCTCATGGGATTTCTTGGTTTCCCTCATCAAACTCATCAAATACACAATCCAACAACTCCAAAACGCTCTGGTGGACAAGTTGTGACCTGCACATTCACCACGCTATGAGATAATAACACAACGTTACCAGACAGAGTTGTTTTAGAGGGAAATTCATGCAAAACCGCTGATGCGCGTTGCCTTCAGGGGCAGTTTTTCATCAAGCAGTCTCTGTATTTCCCTCTAAAACAACTCTGTCTGGTCACGTTCTGTTATTATCTCATAGCGTGGTGAATGTGCAGCTCACAACTTGTCCACCAGAGCGTTGTGGAGTTGTTGGATTGTGTATTTGATGAGGGAAACCAAGAAATCCCATAATGAGCCTCCGTAGCGTAGCTCTGAGCAGCTCACGGCTCTGCTCCGCCGTTCTAAAAACAGCTTGCACCGACAATTAAAGGTAACAAACCTACTGCTATGACTATAGGGATTATTATGGCAATGGGCCAATTTGACAAAATGTTGAACTATCCCTTTAACACACAGCACTGTTTCCATGATGTTCTACACACGACACCTTTCAGCCAATCAGAGGCCGGCGTTTGAATTTGAAGTGAATTGAATGCAGGGGAGCTGTGCTTTTTGTCTCTTAAGTGTGTGTGTGTGTGTGTGTGTGTGTGTGTGTCCGCCCGGTGCATCAGTACACGTCTCTCTTACTTTGGCCCGGTGTGTTTCTAATGTTGCGGTGAAATTGAGATAAATGGTGGAGGAGCCGGGGGCCACAGAGGCCCCCGATACACACTCCACCTGTCCACTCCGCTTACAGCACAGCGTGTGTGTGTGTGTGCCTGTGTGTGTGTGTGTCTGTGTGCGTGTGTGTGTCACCCTATATACGCATCTTAGGGCTCCTATTACAGTATGTGTGTGTTTACTTTAATTATGTGTCTGTGTGTTTCTGTGGATTTACATGCACTTCTATGGCCGAGCAGGATTACCTGTGTGTGTGTGTGTGTGTGTCTGTGTGTGTGTGTGTGTGTGTGTCTGTGTGTATGTAAGCAGAATGGTTGTAAACTAAAAGAGACAGATGTACCGGGGAGAGGCGGCCGGCCGACTGCAGCTCTGTTCACTTTTACTCTCTGTAACACACACACACAGACACACACACACACACACACACACACACACACTGCTGGTATTCAAGTGGAACCTAAGTGAGACCGGAGAGAGAGAGAGTAAATGTTTGGTGTGAGACGAATTGGTGGAATAGAAACAGACGAGTTTGTTGTGTTGTTGGAGTGACGGCCTGCACCTGTCCTGCTCTCGTAGACATGATGTATCAATAACTTTGATCTGGATCCATTGGGATGAGCTGATTGGCTACATTTAGGAGGCTAAAGGTCAAAGTCAAGGTCATGTGACGTGTGACATATAAAATATATAATAGACCACACCTAACTCAGACAAAACTGAACGTAAACCTTAATTGAAACCCACCTCTACCTAACCACCAGCGACGTTTCACCAATCAGACAGAGCCAGGCAGTAAAATCTAACTTAAACCTGACTTTAACCTGACTCAAACCTGACTTGACTTGAACCTAACTTAAACCTTACTAAAATCCAACTCAAACGTGACTTAAATCTGACTTGAACCTAACTTAAACCTTTACTAAAATCTAACTCAAACGTAACTTAACCCTGACTTGAACCTAACTTAAACCTTTACTAAAATCTAACTCAAACGTAACTTAACCCTGCTTGACAAAGTTCGTCAAGCTGAAGCGTGGAGGATCTCCCTTTTTTGTAACTTAACCCTGACTTGAACCTAACTTAAACCTTTACTAAAATCTAACTCAAACTTGACTCGAACCTCATAACTTAAACCTTACTAAAATGTAACTAAAACCTGACTTGAACCTAACTTAAACCTTACTAAAATCTAACTCAAACGTGACGTAAACCTGACTTGAACCTAACTCAAACCTGACTTAAACCTGACTTGACTTGAACGTAACTCAAACCTTACTAAAACCTAACTTAAACCTTACTAAGATCTATCCTAAACCTGACTTTAACCTAACTCAAACTTGACTTAAACTTAAACTTGAATTGAACCTAACTTAAGCCTTACTAAAACCTAACTCAAACCTGACTTGAACCTAACTTAAACCTTACTAAAATCTAACTCAAATGTGACTTGAACCTGACTTGAACCTAACTCAAACCTGACTTAAACTTGACTTGACTTGAACGTAACTTAAACCTTACTCAAATCTAACTCAAACCTGATTTAAACCTGACTTGAACCTTACTTAAGCCTTACTAAAATCTAACCAAACCTGACTTTAACCTGACCCCAATCTAACTTTAATCTAACTCAAACCTGACTTGATCCTGACTTGAACGCTCCCTGAGTGTTGATGACCGGTAGCAGGAGGATGGAGGTCGGAGAGGAATGATAAAGAGATGTAAACATGTATGTGAATTTATGATGGAGAGAGAGAGGGATGGATGGAGAGATGGAGTGATGGACGGAGGTGAAGCAGCTGTCCAGGTCTGTCCTTCAGAGATGACAGGTCTGAAAACACATAAATCCTCCTTTTCTTTGTTTTCATCCCTCTGTTCCTCCCTTTCTCTCTCTCTCTCTCTCCTCATTTCTTTCTTTTCCTCTCCACCGTCTTTACATCCAGTTTATCTCTTGTTCTTAACCTTCTCTCTTCCTTCGTTCCTTTCTCTCTCTCTTTCTCTTTTCCCTCTTCCGTTTCTTTTCTTTTCAGGTATTCCATTTATTCTGTCTTTCATTTCCCTCCCTTGCTTCTATTTTCCCCTTCCTCCCCCTATCCTTGCCTTTTTCCTCCTCTTTCTTTCTTTCTTTCTTTCTTTCTTTCTTTCTTTCTTTCTTTCTTTCTTTCTTTCTTTCTTCCCCCCATCTTTACATTTTCATCTTTAATCTTCTCTTCTTCCCCCCCTTTTTTTTCCCTTCTGTTGGGTCTTCCATCCTTTTCTCTTTAATCCCATGTTTCCTTTCTTCTTTCCACCTGTCCTTTGTCCTTCCTTCTTTTTTTTATTCCTCCTCACATCAACTTTCTTTCTAAAAATCCTCCATCTCTTTCTTTTTTTTCTCCTCATCTTTCCTTTGTATATCTTCTTTTCTTTTCTTTCCCATCCCTCCCTCTTTCCTTCCTTCCTTCCTCTGTCACACTCACCTTCATACTGGTTTGATGGTGGAGGTGTGCTGAGTTTTGTTCTCTCTCTCCCTCCCTCCTTCCCTCTCTCCCATGTCGCTGTCGACTCTGTTGTGTCGTTGACTTTGTTCAACTTTCTCTCTTTGATGCCACTCGTTCTCTCACCTTGCCTTTTCTTTTTCTTTTTCTAACCTACTTTCTCCTCCATTTTTCTTCCCACTCCCTCCCTCTTTCCAAAAAAGAATATAAATTCTCCTTCTCTCTGTCTCTGTCTTTTTATTTTGAAAAGAAAAGAAAAGAAAGGAAAAGACAAGACAGAGCTCTGCCTGAATTCAATAATTTAACCTTTTCTCTTATTTTTTGTCTTTTTTTGTTTTATTTTTTCTATATTTTATCGTCTACCTGTGTCTTTGTCTGGCAGGAAACATGTTAATAATGAATTGTATAGATTTAGACAGAGAGAGACGGTGTGTGTGTGTGTGTGTGTGTGTGTGTGTGTGTGTGTCTGTGTGTGTGTGTGTGTGTAGCTCGGGTCTTTTGAAGTCGTGATGGGATGTTTGTAGTCCAGGAGCATTGATCTTAAGCCCGTCTGTCTGATTGCCACTGAAATCATCCGTCAGAGCGTTTGATGATGTTTATTTGAAACGAATCAAACTCGACCGGTTTTTAGTTAATTTCACCTGAAACTTTTTTTTCTTTTTTCTTTTTTTTTTTTTGTTTTGTTTTATCTTCAAGAAAAATCAAACGATGAGGAAACGTTCGACATTCAGAAACCGTCGTCGCTGCATGCGGCTCGACCTCTGGACGCCATGTTGGCTCAGTCAGACTCAGTGTTTGATAAATAACCGCGTGTCGCGTGTGTCGTTAGGTTTAGTTCTGGAAACTTTATGTTTTGGTTTGATATTAGAAATGTAAATTCACCGATCTCACATATTGTTTCTTTTCTTCTTTTTAAAAAAATATAAAGACTTTAGAGACGGGTTTGGTTTGATGCAAGACTGTAAATCAGCAGTTTAGGGTAAAAATCAATGCACCAAACACCAAATATTGATCTGTTATCATATAAATCATAAATACAATTGGCCCTAGTCTCATTTTGTAAGAATAAGAACAATTTAACTGCAAAATGTATCTTATTTATTATTTTTTTAGACAGAATTTGCAGTTGCAAAAAGAAGATGAATCAAAATCCATATCTAAGTCATAATTAAAATGTACCGTACTACCTATACTGACACTTGTTGCAGGAATTTCCTCATTTTGTCTCTGTGTTATTTCACACACAGACCTGAGCTGAGCTGGGAGGTGATGAACATGGTTTTAAATCTATAATATTGATAGATTTCAGTTGCGTCACACGTTTTCCATCGCTGGTTTTCCTGTCGTATTTTTATCATCAGATCCTGTTGTAGGAACGTTTCACCTCTGAACCTCTCTTTTCTATAATGTAAAAGCAGTTTCCCATAGAGAGAATTTTTAGATTTAACAACATGAACCAGCACAGAAACAACCAACACTGACCACAGAGGATGGATTCATAATGATGGATATATATATTAAAAAATTATATAATAAAACTAATAACTAGTAAGTAATGTTACGGAATAATTACGTATACTGCAAAAACTCAAAATCTTTCCAAGAATATTTGTCTTATTTCTAGTCAAAACAAATCTCATTATACATAATATTTGTTTTGAGACACTTTTTACTTCTTTCAAGCATTTCTTTTTTACTTGAAATAAGTAGAAAAATCTGATAGTGGAGCAAGTTTTTCTTTCTTATTACAAGCACAAAAAAAACTTGCTTTCACTGGCAGATTTTTCTACTTATTTCAAGTGAAAATTAATTTGAAACAAGTGAAAATGATCTAAAAACAAGTTAATTTTTAGGTGATGAGTCTTATTTTAAGTGGAAAGAGATTAGTTTGGACTAGAAATGAGACATTTTGACGAGAAATAAGACAAATATTCTTGGTAAGATTTTGAGTTTTTGCAGGAAATACCGATGTGATCTAATAAAGATGGATAAAAATAAAAAACAAAGGCAGAAGAAGAGAAAAGCTGCTCAGATCGTTTACAGTTTTTCCTGTAGAATCAAACAGGACATGACGCCTCTGATCCAGCTTGACTATAACATCTCTCGTCCGAACATCTTTGAACGTGACATGAAACCGTCTCCACACTGCAAAAACTCAAATATCTTACCAAGAATATTTGTTTTATTTCTAGTCAAAATGTCATTTCTAGTCAAAACAAATCTCATTCTACTTAAAATAAGACTCATCACTTAAAAAGCAGCTTGTTTTTAGACACTTTTTACTTCTTTCAAGCAGATTTTCACTTAAAATAATCTGATAGTGGAGCAACTTTTTCTACTTATTTCAAGTGAAAATGTGTTTGAAACAAGTGAAAATGATCTAAAACAAGTTCATTTTTAGCTGATGAGTCTTAAGTTCAAGTGGAAAGAGATTAGTTTTGACTAGAAATGAGACATTTTGACAAGAAATGAGACAAATATTCTTAGAAAGATTTTGAGTTTTTTCAGTGCAGATGTGTCCCAGTCGAGCCTTTTGACTGACACTGACGACGACGACATCTTTCCTGTTGCATTTCCTGCACCAGAGAGACTCAAAACCACCAGACACGATCCAGATAAAGACTTCTTAAACTCTCCATTTGGCCTCTTTCCTTTAGATTTACACACAGAGGGACGAGCCTGTCAGTGAACGCCACATCAGCCTTCATACAGGTGTAAAAACCCCTCGTCTCCTCAGCTCAGCAGCATCGTTAACTCGTCTCTGACACATGATGCACCTGAGGGACGACGATTCACAAACCTGCTGAAAACACATCTTTATTCTATATTTATATATATATGTGTGTGTGTGTGTGTGTGTGTGTGTGTGACAGGCGTTTAAACTGCAGCTTCGCTCTGATAACAACTCCCTCCTCGTCCTCCTCGTCCATCCGTCCTCATAACGGGCGAATCCCTCACCTCGTTGGACAGTTACCCACCTGTGGCGCCCGCAAACAAGTGCTCGCTCAGATCACACACACACACACACACACACACACACACACAGACACACACGCACACACACGTCTCTTATTCACACAACATATATTTACTGTTACCTTATTCCCGTGGTTTTTTGTTTACAGTGAAAAGATTTGACTTTCACCCTCATGTCTTCACCTGCCTGCGCTGCTCTGCTCGCTGGCTGTTGCCCGCGGCGTTTTATCCCGGGCTCGTTACTATGGCGAGGCCCCCCCCCCCAACCCCCCCAACACACACACACACACACACACACACACACACACACACACACACACACACACGCACCTCCACCCTGAGGAAGAAGGAGAGACGTCGCCGTGCACATGAAATACAGAGAAGTGCTGCTGCTGCACTGCAAAAACTCAAATATCTTAGCAAGAATATTTGTCTTATTTCTAGTCAAAAATTTCATTTCTAGTCAAAACAAATCTCATTCTACTTAAAATAAGACACATCATATTAAAAGTAGCTTGTTTTTAGGCACTTTTTTACTTCTTTCAAGCAGATTTTCACTTGAAATAAGTAGAAAAATCTGACAGTGGATCAAGTTTTTCTTCCTTATTACAAACACAAAAAACTTGCTTCCACTGGCAGATTTTTCTACTTATTTCAAATAAAAATGTTTTTGAAACAAGTGAAAATGATCTAAAAACAAGTAAATTTTTAGGTGATGAGTCTTATTTTAAGTGGAAAGAGATTAGTTTTGACTAGAAATGAGACATTTGGACAAGAAATAAGACAAATATTATATATATTTTGCAGTGTGCTGCTGCTGCTGCTGCTGGGCTCCATTACGGCTCCTATAGATGAGTTTCATACGGTTTTAACAGGAGAGGAGGGAGTTTCCTGTTGTGTTGTTGTGTGTGTTATTGTGTGTAGTTGTGTGTTGTTGTTATTGAGGGATTCAGACTCTCAGGACTTTTTTTATTTATTTATTTTTTAACTTCCATCACTTTGATTCTTGTTCTGCTGCTTGAAGGGAGAATGGATGTTGAACGCAGCTTTGCTCAGGCTGTTGTTGTTGTTGAACGCTGCTGCTGCTGCTGCTGCGGCTCGACACCATCAGTGAGTTTTTTTTTGTGTTTTTGTGTGTTTGTTTGTGTGTTTTTAACTTCTCATCCTGACGGACTGTTTGTCTCGTTTTTAAATTCTGCTGCTGCAGGTGAAAAACCCCAAACTGAACTAAGTGAAGCTGCTCTGAAGAGACGTTTCACCTGATTCTGCATTAAACATGTTCACTTTTCTCGTTTGCGTTACAAATGAGTCGACACCTTGTTGTTGTTGTTGCCACGGCGGCGGCGGCTGCGCTCAGATTGAACCCGACAGGAGAAAAAACCAAAACCAAAACCAGCATAAACTTCACACTTTTTAAAATTTATTTCTGCTCTTTTTAATTTTGTTCTGTTTGTAGTAAGGCGAGACACTAACAGGCAAAAACACTGTCTTTTCATGCACTGATCCATTTTGAGATTTTGGGCTGTTTTTCTTCCTTAACATGTGTTCTTTCAGAAAAGTCAAAAGAAATGGTAGAAAATCCACATTAAGGTTTTTATTTTACTTCATTTTGTCTCCTTTCATCAGTAGTTTTCTCCTAAATTCACCAAAAGTTAACAAGCTGTTGTCTGAGCCATGTCATGTCAGGTATCATTGTAAAGCTCTCTCTCTCCTGAACAATGATGTAGCTCCAAAAATGGTCATTTCCTTCGTATCTGCAACCAATCGTAAAAATACGATTTACACTCTGTCTTTCAGACTCTGACCTAGAAATCTCCACTTCAGCAGCACTTACAGACACCAAACCTTCCACTTTGATCCCTTTCTATATTCTGAAGGTTTTTACAGAGGGGATTGTTGATATATCATTCACAGCCTCATTTATACAACATTTTATTACTGAAAACATGGAGAAATTAGATTTTTTTTTTAGGGCTGGTGACAGTATTTTCTCATTTACAGAGTGATAAAAAAGAGATATCCAAAATCCTCCTCTGGGAAAACTTCTGACTCTAAAAAAAGAAGAATTTTGAAAGTAGCTTTATCCATTGTCCAGATTTCGGGTCTGGAAATGTATGTAAATTAGCGCATTATTTCATTAGATATTGCCTAATTTACATATTTAAACATAGAATTTGACAAAACTTGTGATACAAAAAATATTTGTCTTAATGTCAGTGACAAACTTGGGAAGTTTCATGGTGATATCTGTTAGTTAAAATTTTTACCCTATTCACCTGTAGTGTCTCAGCTTATAGCAGAACTTCAGATTAGGACTTCTGTCTTCTGGTCAGTGACTCGGTATCGGAAAAAGTGACCAGACGGGCCGGGGCTAACGGCTTAGCGTTTTAAGAGACTTTGACTTTTATATACTTTTTATATTTTGTCTTTTTTTTAAAACTCTGCCTCATGTTGTTCTGTTTGTAGCAACGTTAGCTTCACTCACAGACGACGGTGTTGCAGGATCTAGAATAGATCTGATTGGTCCGAGAATTTGACTTCTGTCTTCAACCTTCTCAGGTGTTTGACCGTTAGTTTGACATAAGTGTTCTCTTTTTCTCAATGCATAAATTGTTTACTACGTCTTCTTTGACATCTCTGGTCGTCCATAAGCTTCAGCCACAGACTGGACGATGCAGCGACTCGCTATCGGAAAAGTGACGAGCCGAGCTAACAAGTTGTGAGCTGCACATTCACCACGCTATGAGATAATAACACAACGTTACCAGACAGAGTTGTTTTAGAGGGAAATTCATGCAAAACCACTGATGCACGTTGCCTTCAGGGACAGTTTTTCATCAAGCAGTCTCTGTATTTCCCTCTAAAACAACTCCGTCTGGTAACGTTGTGTTATTATCTCATAGCGTGGTGAATGTGCAGGTCACAACTTGTCCACCAGAGCGTTGTGGAGTTGTTGGATTGTGTATTTGATGAGTTTGATGGAGGGAAACCAATTAAGAAATCCCATAATGAGCCTCCGTAGCGTAGCTCTGAGCAGCTCACGGCTCTGCTCCGCCGTTCTAAAAACAGCTTGCACCGACAATTAAAGGTAACGAACCTACTGCTATGACTATAGGGGTTATGGCAAACTATCCCTTTAATGCAGAAATGAACTTGTGTATTTTGATAAGAACATGGCGAAGCGCACACACACACACACACACACACACACACTCACACACACACTCATATCTTCTCAAAGACAAACCGCTGCTGCTGCTGCTGCCTGTTTTAAATCACCATTAAAAATAAAATAAGTAACTTCAAACACATGAAAGCTATTATTTCATTCCATTAAAGGCCTGTGTGTGTACAAGTGTGTGTGTGTGTAGAAGTGTGTATGTGTATGTGTGTAGAAGTGTGTGTGTGTGTATGTGTGTAGAAGTGTGTGTGTAGAAGTGTGTGTGTGTGTGTGTGAGAGGATAAAAATCTTTTTAATAATTCAGCCTGTTTGTCGAGGAATGGTAGATTTTCAATTAGAGTAAATATATTGTAAAAACATGAAGGAAAGAAGTGAAATCTGAGAGAGAAGGAGAGAGAGAGAGAAGGAGAGAGAGAAAGAGAGAGAAAGAGAGAGAGAGAGCCTACAGCCAGAGCTCTGATGTTATTAATTACATTTACTCTGTCCAGAGAGAGAGAGAGAGAGAGAGGGAGGAAAAAGAGGGAGAAAGAGTAGAGCGAGGAGAAAAAGAGAGAAAAAGAGAGAGAGAGAATCTGTAATTCGGTGTTTTTGAAGAAGAAGAAGAAGAAGAAGGAGAAAAAAAAAAGATCAAAGGCAAATTAAGTTGAGCAGGTCCGTGTAATGTTGGTTTAGCAGCCGCCAGCATTTACAGCAACGAGGCTGCTGCTGTGTGTGTGTGTGTGTGTGTGTGTGTGTGTGTGTGTGGGTTCACTCTCCTTCACTTGCCATTAGTTCATGTGTGTGTGCTTGAATTTGCATTTTAACACACACACACACACACAAACACACAGACACACACAAGTGGGTTTAAACAGTGCGGAGGAAGTGTGTGTTTATGTGAATCAACAATGTTTAGT
>NC_140928.1:2891532-2896532 GCF_045865225.1 Trachurus japonicus | reverse complement strand
ATGAAGAGGAAGAGGAGGAGCAGGAAGTGGACAGTGACTGTGCTCCAGATGTTTGTTTGAAAACATCTGCAGCAGCTGTGACTGACCAATGAGAGCAGAGAGGAGGAGGAGGAGGAGGAGGAGGAGGAGGAGGAGGAGGAGGAGGAGGAGAGAAAGATTAAGGATAAGGGAGATGAAGAATGGAAGAGAAAGAGAGGATGAGAAGAAGCTGAACTCGAGTCTGATTGGACGAGCAGATTAAAGGACTGATGCTGCATTCAAGACAACTGGGAACTCTGATTCTCCTAGTTGAAAACTCAGATTTCTGACTTAAAAGCGTTTGGGACGCACCACGGCAGAATAACCACGCAACATTGAGTCACGTAGCTATGGCATTAAAACATTACAAAGGACAAAAAAACAGTTAAAGCAGAAGTAAGCGATCCGGTCGTTTTGGGTAATGCTGCGTTCCAGGCAGGCTTTTGAAACAGTAAATTACAGCTTCAAGTCACAACTTACGACTTTGTAGCGTTCCAGGCAACCCACTCGTGTTTTTCCGACCTGTTTTACCTGTGAAAGTCACTATAACGGCCACTCGTAACTTCTGACCCGTGAACTCGTACCAGATCGAACTTGTACGACTTCACAGGTCGGAAAAACACGAGTTACGGGCTGCCTTGAATGCACCATAACAGTCCTCGTCCCTACGTCACCACATTCACGGCGTTCCTTGGCTGCACACACAGCCCCGCATGCCGTTCTCTCTCCTCATTGGATAAAAACTGTAGGATACGATAAATGTTTTCTCCTCGGCTCAGAGCAGAGTGACTGACAGACCCGTGTTTCAGACCAAACACTCTATGTAAGTGATTGCTGTCGGAAGATACAACTATTTAAGACTTATATTAACACAAATATATCGCTTACTTCTGCTTTAAAGAAAAAAAATAAACTTATTTTAAAATAATGGAACTACGACAGAGTATTAGGGCCACATTGAGAAAAAAAACAAAACACAGACTTCGAGAATAAAGTCGTAAATTTACGGGAATAAAGTCGTACAGTGGGTACTAGTTTCATTTGGACGTTTCCCTCACGGAAAGCGTGATTCCGTGTTATAGGTCACATTGTAGCCACTAGGTGGAAGCATCGTACTGAGATGCAGCTCAAAAGATTTTGGGATAATTCCACGTTTGACCACAACGTAGCTGCAATGGAGCGTGGCGCTGTTCATAGGCCATAGGTACTTCATTTACAGCTGTGGTCGAGAGAGCTAGAGAGTGATTGGAGAGAGGGACAGCTACGCCGGTCAATCAGATCAGTGTTGTTGTTTTTTATTGTATCACAGTGGTTACAGTAGCCTACGTTCAGCAGGATCAGTGGTTCTCATGGGGGTCCTGGACCCCTCCATATGTTTGATCTCTCCTGTAGCCTGGCCGGGTCTGGCTCCAAGTTCAAGCAACTTGTCTCATATCTATTTTCTGCAAGTTCTCGTGAATGTAACAATCCACTCATAGCCGACGATCGCTCGTTTAAACAGTTTCTAAGCTGCTTCGTCCGTGCCAGCAGCCTGGACCCGATGCGGCTGGACTCACGAGCGAAGCATTAATACACATCTGTCAGCAGCTGCTCTTGAAGGGACAGATTAGATGCTGATTTTGTTAACAGTGACTTTGTTGCATCCAAACATTTAGCGCATATCTGTCGGGTGCTGTCTCTTATCCGGTACAAAGTGGGAGATGACAGAACAGGACTGTCCGACTGGGCTGGTTAAAATACTGCCACTGGTTGACCTGTAGACAGACAGACAGACAGACAGACAGACAGACAGACAGACAGACAGACAGACAGACGGGCTCCGAGGTCATCATCCGTCCCAGGTCTGTGGTGATTCAACTGTGAAAGTCTGAGATGGTCGTCAGTCAGTCAGGACTCTATCTGTTGGAGGTGTCTCTCTCTCTCTCTCTGCTTCCTCTCCCTGTCACTTGTGCCTCGTTCGCCCTATCTCCCCCCTGTGATTACCCCCACCCTCCTCCCCCTCCTCCTCCTCCTCCTCCTCCTCCTCCTCCTCCTTTAGTGGGATCTCAGCCTATTTCTTCCAGTTATGGTCCACTTGCCACATGGAAAAGATTTAGCTTTAGCTGGCAATCCCTCTCTGAGATAGGAGATAGGAGCCGGGGCGGCGGAGGGATACGCGGGGCCGAGCCCAGACAAGATAATAGTTAAAGAGCGACACCGGTCCGAGGCATTAATGTCAGGAAATTAGCTGCTAAAAGTCCCTGCGTGTTCAGAGCGGAGAGCTGAAGATTGTAGCTCAGATATCTGCTCCGAAAAAAAACCCACTGCACCAAAGTACAGTGGGAATCCTGATGTTTTAAAGACACATTTATATTATCAGCAGCTGTGGAAACCAGTGGTGTTGACTGAATTATTGGTGCAGCATTGGTAGTTGTTGCAGTAGTATCACAAGTATTAATGGTTACAGCAGCAGTAGTAGTAGGCTACCTGTAGGCTAGTAGGGTATTTGTGGTACTGGTTCTCTTGTGGTATTTGCAGCTGTAGTAGTTTCATTAGTGACAGAAGTAGTGTTGGTGATATTTTCAGTTGTAGCACCAGTTAGCACTTAGCTAGTAGCTAGATTAGTAGCAGCAGCGGTAGTTGTTGCACTGTTAGAAGAGGTCGTAGCTACTAAACATTACGCTATGTAGTAGCAGTGTTAGCATTATTAAACGGTTTAGAAACCAAGATGCTCCACTATGAGCCAGTTTCCTGTATCTGTGTCCCGTGGGTTGCTCCATAACTCCGCCCCCTTTAGGAGACCAGCAGCCCATAACTCCGCCCCCTTTAGGAGACCAGCAGCCTATAACTCCGCCCCCTTTAGGAGACCAGCAGCCCATGACTCCGCCCCCTTTAGGAGACCAGCAGCCCATAACTCCGCCCCCTTTAGGAGACCAGCAGCCCATGACTCCGCCCCCTTTAGGAGACCAGCAGCCCATGACTCCGCCCCCTTTAGGAGACCAGCAGCAGCAGCAGGTCTTGAGTCTATTTACTCCAATGGAAGAAGTGAACGTGAGCTCAGATTATGGTCGATTCTTTTGCTCCATAGTCACTGAAGTAGCCTAAATATTGGACTCATTTTTCGCAAGACACGTCTCTTCTGAACATTTTGACAACAAATCAACACACACGCTCACAACATGAGGTGGAGGAACAGGTGGCCACGCCCACTTTAGGAGACAGGAAGTGTAGCTGAAATTTCATATCAGCTTGTAATGAGCCATCTTGATAGTAGTAGAGTATCTTTGGTATTATTAGCAGCTTTAACAGTGTGAAGTACCAGTTCAGCGGCAGCAGTGTTAGCAGTATTAGCATCATTAGCAGTAATTTGCAGTAGAAGCAGTATTAGCATATTTAGCAGCACAGTAGCAGCTGTCAGAGTTAGCAGCATTAGCATCATTAGCAGTACCAGTTTGTGGTAATAGTAGTAGGCTAGGTACAGTAGCATCCGTGTTAGCAGGTTTAGCAGTAATACTTAGCCGTAGCTTCAGTAGCAGCATGAGGATGACCAGCGTCTGTGCTCTCTGTGGTTTTATATGTAGTTTGTCCTCTGGAGTCAGTTTATAGGCTTTTTAAGGAGGATTGATCCGTGGTGCTGTTAGCCAAACGCTCCATCATCAGTATTAGCCACAGCAGCAGCAGCACTGGGCCCAGGCCTCGTCCTATCCGTGCTCTCTGTTGTTTTGTTTTGGTTCGTCATGAAAGCAAGTTTACAGGGTTTTTAAGGTGGATCGATCCTGATCCTGTTAGCCAAACAGTGCTGGGCTCCGCTCTCTCTGTGTGTCTGAATTTTATAGAGTCCTTTAATTATCAGCTCCAGTGTTTTTACTGTGGTGGCGTGACTGCATTAGCTGGGATTGAAAACCAAACGGGGTGAAATGTATAAAGAGGCGTTTTACTGCCCAGTTAAACAGGCTGTGTGGATAAAAACACAGGCTCGTTGGTGAGCTAATGATTTACACTGTGTTGTTCTCGTTGTTGGTAATTTACTAATTGGCTTAGTGTATAAAATCAAATGGAGAATAAAACCTAATTTGTTTGCCGCTGCTGCTGAAGTGCTCGACTCCGGGTGTAATTGAATGAAGAAGTTGATTATCCACCTTAGTGTGCAGAGTTGTCTTCAGTCTTTACTTTATTATGATAATTACTTCTTTCCTCGACATTTGGCTTTGAGTGAAACACTTGTGATAACAGGTATGTGATGTTTACGGCTGTATTTAGCCTACAACAAAGAGACCGGAGTACTAGAAAACGCTGTTTAGTTTTACTTTTAGACTGCGGTTTGTCTAGGATTGTCAATTCAAATATGAGATAATAACACAACGTTACCAGACATAGTTGTTTTAGAGGGAAATTCAGAGACTGCTTGATGAAAAACTGTCCCTGAAGGCAACGCACATCAGTGGTTTTGCATGAATTTCCCTCTAAAACAACTCTGTCTGGTAACGTTGTGTTATTATCTCATAGCGTGGTGAATGTGCAGGTCACAACTTGTCCACCAGAGCGTTGTGGAGTTGTTGGATTGTGTATTTGATGAGTTTAATGATGAGAGCAAACCAAGAAATCCCATAATGAGCCTCCGTAGCATCTCACGGCTCTGCTCCGCTGTTCTAAAAACAGCTTGCACCGACAATTAAAGGTAACGAACCTACTGCTATGACTATAGGGATTATTATGGCAATGGGCCAATTTACCAAAAAATGTTGAACTATCCCTTTAAAACTGATCTGAGCTCAGTTTTTTTATTGTATCTGATGATGAATCTGCTGCTCTGGTCCAAAGATCTTTAATTACAGTTGGAGGACACGCCACACACACACACACACACACACACACACTGTAACACCTGTTCTGGCGTACTACCTGTAGCTCAAACACACACCCAGACAAACACACACACACACACACACACACACACACACACACACACACACACACACACACACACACACACACACACACAC
>NC_140928.1:2794032-2886532 GCF_045865225.1 Trachurus japonicus | reverse complement strand
GGTTCAGCATTAAGAAATGAAACCTGCAGGCTCCGCTCTGAATGTTGAGCTGCAGATTTAAAGTGTGTGAACATGAACAACAACAGTGTGTGTGTGTGTGTGTTTTGTAGCCTCGGCATGCAGCAGGTGTGTTTGACAGCGTGTGTACTTAGCTGTTGGAAAGCGCTGTATAGATGTGTGTGTGTTTGTGTGTGTGACTGTGTGTGTGTGTGTGTGTGTGTGTGTGTGTGTGTGTGTCGACAGTGTTGCAGGCCAAAGGTATGTTGTTCTGACTCTGTTGCCAAACTAATTAGCGCTGTAGAGCTCAGAGGCCTGTGGAGAGGCTGCACCACACCGTGTGATATTCTGCCAAAATACCTTTTTGCTTCTCATTCACACACACTTCAAGTACATAAACACCTCCAGCACACACACACACACACACACACACACACACACATAGAAAGACTCACACACACACAGACACACAGACATGCAGACATCCCTCTGTCAGGTCCTGACTCTGTCTTGGCCTGTGATGCTTCCATCTTGTTATCTGAGCCATGAGTCTGCACCGCACTGCTGAGTGTGTGTCTGTGTGTGTGTGTGTTTGTGTGTGTGTGTGTATATGTGTGTGTGATATCACTCACAGCCTTAATTAGATGTGAAAATCTTGGATCAAACTGATTGACTGATTGGAAACGCGGTTGTCTTAAAGGAACAGTGTCACATTCCTGAGAGAGTTGGAGACGACAACACTTTAGCTTTACTTAAAGGGACATTGTGTAACTTCTGTTATCTATTAACGAAAATCGATTATTTGGTTCTTCAGTCTGTTTTTCATTAGTCAGTAATCCCCCCCATCAACAAAGTGAAGTGTTCCTTCCAGCTCTGAATGAGCCGTTCATATCATTCATATCTCCATGGAGCGGGTAAGCTCGGTGCTGCTGCCATGTCGTGTCGCCATGTTTTTACGTTCAGTGGCAGCGTGACGGTAGGAAACCACGGAAACTCAGCGGAGACACCGGAGCTGTCGGCTCAGGTCGAGGTGGCGTCTGTGAAAAGTCACCGCGGTAACGCAGTGAGGAGGAATGGAGCGTTACACTCATGCTGCATTCACCTGCAGTCGGGCAGACGGCCGTCGCTAACAAACCAGATGTCATTTTAGTCACAGAAGTCCAGAGAAAGCCGGTAAAACAATACCACATCGCCATGACAACATATTGTCACGTGTATTGTTTTGCCTCGTGCAGTGGCTGTCGTCCGTCTGACATCTGCCCAATTTCACCTGAATGCAGCATGAAAAATACGATTGAGTTGCTTGTGATATACAACCGCAACGCTAGATGGGAGGAATTCCTACACAATATACCTTTAAAACTCAGGCCTGACTACTTTACATTCATGCATTAGTCATAGGTGTTTGAACCATATTTGAGGTTGATCGATTGATTATTGGAAATAACATCACTTCCTGTCTCCAGTTATAAACATACCACCATTTTTAAAGCTTAAAGGTATATAGTATGTAGGAATTCCCCCCATCTAGCGGTGCGGTTGCATATCGGAACGTATTCTTGATGTTGCATTCACGTGAAATCGGGCAGACGTCAGACAGCATCAGAAAAAAACAATACAAGCGTGACAATATGTTGTCATGGCGATGTGGTATTGTTTTACCGTCTTTCTCTGGTGGAGTAAAATGACATCCGGTTGGTTTTGCCAACGGCCGTCTGCCTGACTGCACCTGAATGCAACACCGGTGCCTCCGTCCTTCCTCACACTACACAGTGGTGACAGTTTTAACAGGCCGAGCCGACAGCTCCGCTGAGTTTCCGCGGTTACCGTACCTACGGTCACGCTGCCACTCAACGTAAAAAAAAAAATGGCGATGCAACATGGCCGCCTCGGTTCGGTGCGTCGCCCACTTATGTATTTGTAACGACTTGTAACAACTCATTCTAAGGTACCAGAAAGCTTTACTTTGGATGCAGCTGTGATTCCACTTCAGTGAAATATATATAGCCTAAATGAAATATATATATATATATATAAATATGTATTTATGAAAGACATATTTCATTTTTGCTAATAAAAAGACAAATAAGTTACACACTGCAGCTTTAATGTGTCTGTTTAATCAGAAGACAAACTGTAAACAAGAGACAGGAGGACGGAGGATAAGATAAAACTGGATGATACGAGGGAGGGAACGAAGAGAGGAGCTGAAAACCAGGTGAGGAAGGAAGGAAGGAAGGAAGGAGAGAGAAATAAAAAAGAAAGGAAGGAAGAAGAGGAGGAAGATGTGAGAAGGAGGATGACGGAGGATGTCAGGGGAGGAAGAGTCATTCACTGTCTAACTGGCCGTCAGCCAGAGAGGAGGAGGAGGAGGAGGAGAGGAGAGAGATGTCTCTTTGTTTGAAGGTTACAGGAGGACAAGAAGAGAGAGGGAGAGAGGGGAGGAGGAGAGGAAGAGGAGGAGGAGGGAGGAGGAAGGAGGAAGGATTGCAGTGAGAGAAAGAAAAGTAGAAGAAATGATAAAGACACGGAGAGAAAGAGGTGCTCAAGTAATTTTGTGTCTCCAAGGTGGCAGCAGCTTTTATACCATTAACACTGTGTGTGTGTGTGTGTGTGTGTGTATGCATGTGTGTGTGTGTGTGTGTGTGTATGCATGTGTGTGTGTGTGTGTGTGTGTGCACGCTCTTCTCCTGCCAACTCTTTAACGAGGGACTGCTGCTAATTTCAGAGCTAATACTGAACTGTTCCACACCAGTGAACCCAGAGGGGAGGGAGGGAGAGAGGGATGAGGGGGGGAGGAGGGGAGGATGTAAAGACATAGGAGAGAGGAGTGAGGAGGGAAGGAAGGAGTGATGAGAGGAGAGGAGACAGGGAGGAGACAAAAGAAAAGGAGGAGCAGAGGAGGTGAGGGATGGAGGAAGGGAGGAAAATGTGACAGAAGAAAGAAGGGAAGAAGGAGAGAGGAGGAGGAGCAGCAGAGGAGATGAGGTGATGATGAGAGGAAGTGAAGGAGGGATGGAGGAAGGAAAATGTGAGGGAGGAAGAAAGAAGAGAGGAGAGCAAGGAGAGATGAAAGAAAATAAGAAGAGTGAGAAAAAAGGAGGAGAGAGGGATGGAGGGAAAGGGGACAAGGTGAAGATGGAAGAGAAAGGAGAATGAAAGAGGGAGTGGAAAGGAAGGATAGAGAAGGATGGGAAGAAGATAGGAGGAGTTGAAGGGAGGGAAGGGAGAGGAAATGAGGAAACATAGAGGAGAGAAGGAAAAATGATGATGAGGAGGAAACAAAGTGAAGGAAGAAAAGAAAAGATGAGTAGAGAGAGGGAAAGGGGACATCGTGAAGAAAGAGAAAGAAGAATGAAAGAGGGAGTAGAAAGGAGAGATAGAGAAGGATGGGAAGAAGAGAGGGGGAGATAAAGGGAGGAAATAAAGAAGAGGAGGATAAATGAAAGCAAGGAAGACAACAGGATCGGAAGAAACAAAGAGGAGACAGTGAAGGAAGAACAGAAAAGAAAGGGATGAGGGGTGAAAGAGGAGGAGGATGAGGGATGAAAGAAGAGAGGAGAGGAGGGAGAGATGAAAGAAAATGAGAAGAGGAGGAGAGGTGGATGGAAAAGAGGATAAAAAAAGATGAGTGGAGGGGGGGAGAAAGAGAAAGGAGAATGAAAGAAGGAGTGGAAAGGAAGGATAGAGAAGAATGGGAAGAAGAGAGGAGAAGATAAAGGGAGGAAAGAAAGAAGGGAGGAGAAGAAAAATGAAAGCAAGGAAGACGACAGGAGGAAGAAACAAAGAGGAGACGTGAGAGTGAAGGAAGAACAGAAAAGAGAAAGATGGTGGAGGTAAAAGAGGAGGAGGAGGGATGAAAGAAGAGAGGAGAGGGAGGAAAGAGGAGGAGAGGAAAAGAGGATAGAAAGATGAGTGGAGGGAGGGAAAGGGGAAGAAAGAGAAAGGAGAATGAAAGAAGGAATGGAAAGGAAGGATAGAGAAGGATGGGAAGAAGAGAGGAGGAGGAAAGGGAGAGGAAGAAAGTTAGAAAGAACCGAAAAGAAAAGGGTGGTGGAGAGAGGGATGGAAAAGAGGATAGATAAGATGAGTGGGAAGAGGGAAAGAGGACAGTGTGAAGAAGGAGAAAGAAGAATTAAAGAGGGAGTAGAAAGGAAAGATAGAGAAGGGAAGATAAAGGGAGGAAAGAAAGAGGGGAGGAGAAGGAAGACAACAGGCAGAAGAAACAAAGAGAAGGAAGAACAGAAAAGAAAAGGAAGGTGGGGGGTAAAAGAGGAGGAGGGATGAAAGAAGACAAGAGGTGAAAGGGTGAAGGGAAAATGAAAGAGAGGAGGGAGGAATGTGGAGCGACTGGAAAAGGAGGTGTGGAGCGACAGAGTTCAGAGGAGGTGAAGACGATTACACCTCCCTGTGCAGCTGTCACCTCCTGCTCTTCTTACATCCCTCTTTCATCATCCCTCGTTCCCCCCGCTGCCCTTCAGCACCTGTGCTCTGTCGTTCTCCATCCATCTCTCTCTCCTTTGTTTTCACTTTCTTTCTTCCCTTTGGTCTCCTGACCTCTGACCTTCCCCAGACAGGAAGTGATGTCACAGCGCCGGTGATTAAGCAGAGTGAAAAAAAAGAAAAAAAGAAGGACACTGAAGCAAAGCATTCTGGGAAATCACAGAAACACTTCTATGACATCATAAAGACTTAAATCAAAGTGACAGTAGCTCATAAACACAAACACAAAACCACCATGAAATAGCCTCCGTAGCGCTGGTTAGCTCGTAGCGCTGGTTAGCTCGTAGCGCCAGGGCCGGCCCTAGGATTTTGGTGGCTCCGCCCTAAACAAGATTTTTGTTAGTGGCCCTGCACTCTAAGCGCAAACACCAAATCACTGGTTAAAACTGAATACAGACGTGTTTATGCCCTCTGAGGTTTGAGGCCATTTTCTCGACTTTAACATATTTTCTTAAATTGATCTTTTTAACCCTAGAACACTAACGTTAAAAATAGTAACATCATCACTAACGCCGGGTATTTTTTACCCGATATAATATACCCATAAAAAAATATTTCTCATCAAAGTATATTAAAATACAACAATACATGGCAAATTGAAGTACACTTCCTTAATTTTCCACTATACAATGTTTCACAAAATGAAAAAAAAGGTATCATGGTGACCCTATAAAAAATGTCCAAAATTTGTGATTTTTTTTGTTTTTTTAACAAAAACTTCCTTTAAAAAAAACTAATGGAGCTGGGACTTGGTCCTTCAGACCACCCATTTGTGGGACATCTGAGCCTTATTTGGTGGAGTTAAAAGAAAAAAGAAAAATTTTCAGCATCACCAGAAACGGTTGCCAGATTTAGATACTAACGTCGGGTGAAATCCACCCGAACATGTGCCTGCTGAAAAAACTAGGGATGGGAGCAGGGTAACATGCCTACCTTCAATGACGTCAGTGAGCAGTATGAAGCTACCCAGGGACCCATGAAACTCAGACAACAGCAACATAATGAAAATTATGAAACAATATTTCATGGGTGAAAATCACCCGACGTTAGTGTTCTAGGGTTAAGATACTTGCAGATGTAACAATACTCAAGTGTTCTGTCTAAATATTAGAACCTCTGCTGTAAACACACTGAGGCCAGTTTGTCCTAGAACACTGTATAAAGAAATAATTTAGGCCAAATGCTGGAAATTTGAGGTCTGCTTTTTGAAACATTTCAAATCCCTTGTGAAAACACACCTTCAGTCTTGAGAACGAACTGTTTTTTGGTGCTTGAAATAGGATATGAATACAGTAATATAGAAGTGTAGAAAACAAGTCTAAAATGAAATTTTGTAAGATTGCTTTTTGAGCACAAATGTTGTCATTCTGCCGTTCTATTTTCACCAAATGTCTCAAATGTGAGATAAAAGAAGCTGAATATTGACTTCACATTAAAGCTTGTAGCGTGCGTGCAGGATGTTTAAATGACTTGAATGAACCCTGGTACCTTTCTGATTTTGTGGCCCCCCACGTAACGGCTGTGGCCCTAAACAACCGCATAGAGTGTTTATGCCAGGGGCCGGCCCTGCATAGCGCTAACGCTAAACTTAGTCCTTAGCTACTAAATCCATATTTGGTTTGTGGATGAACACGTCACATGTCCCATGAACGCTTCACATCGTATCCCCCTTTTCCTTCATGGCTCCTGTAGCTACACTGGAAGAATTAGCCTTAAAAAACAGTGACGACTTTTGTTTTTGTAATTTCTTTTTCATCTTTTTGACCTTTTTTTTTTTTTTAAAGTCCACTTATGAAGCTGTATTTATTTCTAACTACTTTAAAGGTGGATGTTAGCAAGGTGGACTAGCGAGCTACACTAGAATTGGGTGAAAGAAACAACTTCCAGAATCTGTAGCCTGTTTGTTTCAAACCACATAGCCTCAATTATAAGAGTTACGTCATCCAGCTGCTAAAGACTGATAAACTCAGCCGCTAATAATGATAGCTAATAACCAGTAGTTTCACACAGTAGCTACAGGAAGGTTTCTGCTGCAGATGAACCTGAGAGATGATTTCCTCGCAGCACCAGATTGATTTTACATCATTAACATTTTCACTTCACTGTATTTATTTTATTTATTTATCACTTCCAACATGGCCGTCTGTAATTTGCTGCCCCGCGTTTATTCATGTCGGATTTTGTTAGTGATTCATGTTACTATTCATCTTTAGTAATTAAAACCCTCATCTCATATCCATAAAATTCACATTATTACTCCATAATATTCCTTATCGTATTAGTCATATGAGCTTTGCTTAATTGTGCTGTGTTGTGCATTAATGAATTTGCGCATTAAAGTTTCCTTCCAGAGGAGATAACGGCTGTTGTGAAATTAAATGAGAAAATGTCTGGAAGCTAAAAAAGAAAAAAAATTACATTATAAATATTCAATCAATAAATGATGTCACAGTTTAAATGGAGGGGAAGTTTACAGGAAAATTAAACGTATATTTGATTGACTAAGTTCAACACAGGTTTTTACAGCCACGTGAAGATTTATTAGAGATTTAACTGTTCTATTTATATATTTATACATTTTCTATTCTGTGTAAAACGATCATGCAGTTGTGTAGAAGCTGATAATGAATAAAAAATAAATACAAAAGGATAAAACAAAAACAAACACATGCAGCTGGTTTGAAAGTCAAATGAAATTAAATAAACAACAAAATAAGATCAGATATGGAAATGTGTTGTTGCTGCTGCAAAACCAAACAGGAAACAGCAGAAATATAATAGAAGGCAACAGAAAAAAGAACATAGCCTTTATAGGATGATTAAATATAACAACAATGAATAAAACTGAGGTTATAGCTGCAGAACAAGTTAATTATGTTAATTAACTTCACTTTAATGTGAATAAAAACATGAAAATCACATAAATATAAGATTTCAATGGATTTTGTTTTTTCAGTTTGAAGTCAAAACGTCTCAGTTGCTTCTCAACTCAGTGAAAAAAGGAAAATATACTGTGTGTTAGTGTGTGTGTGTTTGTGTGTCTGTGTGTGTGCGCCGCTAACAGGATTGTAGCTGACAGGATGGAAGAAGCTGTAATACCATCAACATGGTTTTCCACTTTGTGAATGATGTGTGTGTGTGTCTGTGTGTGTGCGTTTAGCTGCTCACTGGTGGCCCCGCCTCCATCTGTGATGTCATCATCAGCCCTGATACTGTATAACAATGATAACGCTCTATAATAACTAGCCTACACACTGTGGATCATTAGTTAAACATTATTAAACACTTCATTTACCTTTTATAAACGCATTGTTATTATATTGATGCAGAGTTATTAGTTTATAACCACAGTAATAAATGTTTTTTTTTATATTTTCATATTTAATAAATGTGACCCGATCCATCAAAATGAGTCACAGTGACCCAAATTTCAAAGTTGAGATTTTGGTATCAATGGAAAGATTAGAAAATAAGCTTTAAAATGATACCCTAGTCAAAGTCATACATTTGATGGTTTTCGAGATGCGGCCATTTGAATTACGATCTTTCACTCTCTTATTCCGTTCTAAAATCTGAGAAAATTGCAGTTAAAGTTTTTGCCAGTGACTCTGGCATCTGTTCCTGTACCACGTGATTACACGCACCCTATACGGTCCCTTGTTGTCATAGATGCACCATTCAATGACCCTCGGAAAGCAGAGAATCTCACAATTCAGATGCTTTTTACAGCTCGTCTCTATCATAAACGGTTCAGAAGTTGTCATGTTTTGTTGACATTTTGTAAAACATGTGCAAGCGTGTACGTTCGGTTTAGCATCGTGGCTACGCTCTGTTAGCGTCGATGCTACTCGGTTTAGCATCTGTTTCTTTACCCGTCCCTTCCATGGTCCCTTCTCGTCATAGAGGCACCATTCAATGACCGTCGGAAAGCGGAGTATCCCGCGATTCAGATGCAGTTTACAGCTCGTCTCTATCATGAACGGTTCAGGAGATATTTCATGTTTTGCACCGAAGCAACACTCATTTTCAGAGGGTTTAAGTTGCAAGTCAACTTTAATCATCATTTTCGTGTCTTTTCTCAATTATCTGGACTGTGAAACTTTGGGAGATTGTTTTTGAATGTCATTGCTTTGAAATTAGGGTAAAAAAAAATTTGGGATTTTCTATGGGTTTTCCACGTTATCAGCTGATTATCTAAAAATAGAACGTTGCGACTTCCGACTCATTTTGATGGAACGGGTCACAAATGATGATTCATCATTTATAAATCCACTATTATATCAGTTGAGAGATGTGGACACTGACAGTAACTCACAACTGTCGCTCTGTTTTATCTCCTGTTTATTTCTATGAAAGGACACATTTTCACCTGTGTGTGCGGTGCATGTGTGTGTGTGTGTGTGTGTGTGTGTGTGTGTGTGTGTGTGTGTGTGTGTGTGTAAAGTGCTTGCTTGCTGTCATGCTCTGGTTGATGCTAAAGCAGCGTGGCAGGAGGCAGAGATTGGTGAAACTGATAGATGGTGTGAACGCATCCAAACACTGCAGGACATTTTCCAAAATGTCTCAATGAGAGAGAGAGAGAGAGTGTGTTTGTGTGTGTGTGTATTTGTGTATGTGTATGTGTACTGTATGTGTGTGTGTGTGTGTGTGTGTGTGTGTGTGTGTGTGTATCAGAGGCTGATGTATCTTCTTCCTCTGAGCCATTGAGCTCCTTTGTTTCTAAAAAAAAAAAAAAAAAACTATTAAAACACATCAGAGAGTCAAACTGTAGCTCTGGGTCACATGTTCCTGCATCACCATGGACACACACACACACACACATTTACACACTTAGTTCCTTCTGTAGCATTAAATGTGGATTAATACGCTGCTGAAAATAGTCCCATCACCTCTGAATTCTCAGTTCTCAGTGGGAGGTCTCTGTGATCCTACAGGAGGATGGTTATCTATCTATCAATGGTCAGGTTTCCATACAAGTCGTATCGAATTTAAAAGCGGATTTTGTGAAAATGCGCAAAAAGCAAATGCGAATTTACGCCCGTTTCCATTCGTTATTGTTTTGCGATTATTGGGAGAGGAGGAGTGCACCGTGAGATTACGTCATAAGAGAGCGTGAATGTATCCAACAGTTGACACTCAGCTGACACTCAACATCATGGACAATTTACGTACTTTCTGGACTATAGACGCACCTGTATAAGCCGCACCAGCTACATTTTAAAAGAAAATACTGCAGGTTTTCATGTTGTAACATGAGATATTTACACAGAAAGACAGTAGGGAACTGTGACAGTCTGCTCGCTTTTCCTCTGTTTTGGTTCCGCTCCTCTCGCCCATGTGCATCTGTTTACATACGAAGCCGGTGAAAAATCAACAAGTTACATAACGATGTTACGGCGTGTGTTTGTGTAGTCTTAACCGTCATAAACAAAACATTACGGGTTACGGAGCGTTTGTGTTGCGGTGCAGAGACGAGAGCTGGGAGACCGGGGCGTCGCTGGGTGAAGTCCAGCAGCTTCACCCACAAACTCTGCCTCAATTCGCATAATCTGTTTCCATCACAAAAACTTGCATTTCCTTTAATCGATACGCTGACAAATCCACCCCCTCCAAGCGTATAAACTTTTATGCGCATTTACTGCCTTTATTCGAATTTCTGGCGTTTCCATTCAAGTATTTATTCGCAATTTTTGAAAATGCGAATAAAAAAAGGTGGATGGAAACGCAACTAATGAAGCTGTGTGTGTGACCCGTGTCATCATATACATATATTGTAGGCCTATACTATAGGCTACTGTATGTATTTGTCAAATGTCTTGTTTATTTAAACTGGGTTTTCATTAATGAAACTTGTGTGCACGACGTAGTTAAAATGAAATCACTTCATTCATTCAGTTTTCTCTGCAGAGGAACATGAAATTTTGGTCGATCCACCTTAAAAACACAGCCGATGTAAAAGTTAATTCTCCTTTAAACTGGAGGTTTAAAGTTTTGGTAACAACAAAAAACTGAATTTAAATGTTAATTTGTCTTCAATTTAAACCAGGATTTAATCTGGTTTAGCAGTTAAAACCCTGACGGTGTGAAGTTTAATTCAGTTTCTTATTCCCTAAAACGTCAGAGTTTGGGTTAAACACCAGCACTTTGTTGCTGTAAGGTCAGAGGTCATCTGTTGCCATAGTTACGGTGGTAAACACATTCAGGTTGAAACAGGAAACTCTTTAGACTTTATTTAAAGTAACGATTTTGAAAAACTCTTCTCTCTCTCTCGTCCTATAGGACCTGGCCCGAAACACTCGTTTATTTTCTTCCCCTCCTCTCCTTCCTTCACTCCTCTTTTCTCTTCTCCTTGTCTCTCTTTTAGATCACTCGCTTCCTCTCCTTTCTTTCATCCCTTTTATTGGCTTTGTCTTTTTACTCTTTCCCATATTAACCTTTCTTTCTTTCTTTCTTTCTTTCTTTCTTTCTTTCTTTCTTTCTTTCTTTCTTTCTTTCTTTCTTTCTTTCTTTCTTTCTTTCTTTCTTTCTCTCTCTCCCTCCATCTCTTTGCTTCCTCTCTCTCAGTTGGTAGATTGGTTTTGGCACTCGGTCCCCTGATCGGTGATCCCACACACACACACACACACACACACACACACACACACACACACACACATACACATACACACAGAGCGGCAGTGTCATCGCCATGGCGATGTCAGCAGGCGGGGCTTAATCCAAAGTGACACTTGTTCTCTGCCTTCCTTTCCCATCGCCATGGAAGCAATTACCCTCCTCCTCAAGGGCCTTTTGTCTGTGTGTGTGTGTGTGTGTGTGTGTGTGTGTTCTCTCCGGTTCTCGTCCTCTCCGGAGTTGACGGGGTGGAACCTCGGCTGCAGGTCACCTGATTGGCTGAATTGAAAGACAGGGTGAGCGAGAGAGAGAGAGAGAGAGAGAGATCACCCATACCACCTTTCCTCTTCCTCCATCTTTTTTTTTCTCCTGCAGCTTCAACTTCAACATCAACTTGACATTTTTATTAAAATGTTGTTGAAATATTATAAGCTCATAGAAATAACTTGATAATAACAATTTTTTAAACAGATTTCAGAATAAAACACCCAGAGAAACCAAATCCTGCAAAGCTGTGTGGTTGTTGGATGGTGGGTCCAGATGGTGAGGGGGCGGGGCTTAGTTGTGACATCACAAAGTGACAGGAAGTCCTGACGGCTGGTTTTAAGGCTCAGTTTCTGAATTCAGGCTGTGTGCATTTCTCTGTGGACTGAGGCTTTGATACTTTCACAGTATTAATATAGAACCTAGAGCTGCTTTATAATCACACTACACATGGACATCTACCTTTATACTGTATGGAGCTTTAACACAAACATCTACCTTTATACTGTATGGAGCTTTAACACAAACATCTACCTTTATACTGTATGGAGCTTTAACACAAACATCTACCTTTATACTGTATGGAGCTTTAACACAAACATCTACCTTTATACTGTATGGAGCTTTAACACAAACATCTACCTTTATACTGTATGGAGCTATAACACAAACATCTACCTTTATACTGTATGGAGCTTTAACACAAACATCTACCTTTATACTGTATGGAGCTTTAACACAAACATCTACCTTTATACTGTATGGAGCTTTAACACAAACATCTACCTTTATACTGTATGGAGCTTTAACACAAACATCTACCTTTATACTGTATGGAGCTTTAATACAAACATCTACCTTTATACTGTATGGAGCTTTAATATAAATCTATATGTATATGGAACTCTTATTTCTCTCTTTCTCTCCTTGTCTTCTTCTTTATCTTCCTCTTTTTTCACTCTCTTGCTCACACAAACACACACCTTCTTTCTTTTCGTTCTTTCCTTTTGTTTAAATCCATCCCTTCATCTTTAACCAGACTCAAATCTGTACAGTCTTTAAGTTTAAACTCTGTGTGTGTCGACAGAGATTTCCATCAGTTGTTAAGGGCCTGAAATGCCGCAGGTTGTAAAGCTGTGTGTGTGTGTGTGTGTGTGTGAGTGTGTGTGTGTGTGTGTGTGTGTGTGATGGCTATCAGCGGTCAGGACCTCAAACCTCCACAGATTTCCCTGTCGGCCACCGTGCAGCAGCCTCCTCCTCCTCCTCCTCTTATCTCCAGCCTTCATCTCTCTCTCTTCATATTGCTCCGCTGTGTTTCTCTTTATCTCATCAGAGACGTCCCTGCATGGATTTTATTTCCTTTATTTATTTTTCTTTTCTTTTCTTTTTCTTTTTTTTTTAAATATTCCTCCTCCTCCTCCTCCTCCTCTCAGTTTGGCCTCTGTTGACAGATGAGCCGATCATGTAAACAGATACCATTCTGATATCTTGGACACAACAGAAAAAAAAAAAAACAGAAATTAAAGCGGAGGAGAGTTTTATTCCCAAATATAAATTGAATTCTGCTCAAACAAATAAGAAAAAATGAGGCCGGCGTGAAAATAAATGCGTCTCAGTCTCCGAAGGGAACGTGAACCTGAGCTGAACAATGAGATGTGAATGGATTACAATACAGGGAGAGATTCAGCTGAGATTCAGCTCCAACAGTGTTTTCTGCAGGATTCGAGTTGTTCCTCCTCCTCCTGCTGCTGCTCAGAGAGACAAGAAGCCGATGAAAACCAGAAATCAGCTGTCAGTCATAACTCCAACATTTACACCTAGGCAGTGGCATGCACAGGGGGGGCCCAATATTTGAAAAATGCATGCTAAAGTGCCCCCTGGGAGCCAAAACGTGTGCTAAAGTGTCCTCATGGGGCCAAAACGTGTGCTAAAGTGTCCTCATGGGAGCCAAAACGTGTGCTAAAGTGCCCTCTAGGAGCCAAAACGTGTGCTAAGGTGTCCTCATGGGAGCCAAAAGGTGTGCTAAAGTGTCCTCATGGGAGCCAAAACGTGTGCTAAAGTGTCCTCATGGGAGCCAAAACGTGTGCTAAAGTGTCCTCTAGGAGCCAAAAGGTGTGCTAAAGTGTCCTCTAGGAGCCAAAAGGTGTGCTAAAGTGTCCTCTAGGAGCCAAAAGGTGTGCTAAAGTGTCCTCTAGGAGCCAAAAGGTGTCCTCTAGGAGCCAAAACGTTTGCTTAAGTGTCCTCTAGGAGCCAAAAGGTGTGCTAAAGTGTCCTCATGGGACCAAAACGTGTGCTAAAGTGTCCTCTAGGAGCCAAAACGTGTGCTAAAGTGTCCTCTAGGAGCCAAAACGTGTGCTAAAGTGTCCTCTAGGAGCCAAAACGTGTGCTAAAGTGCCCTCTGGGAGCCAAAAGGTGTGCTAAAGTGTCCTCTAGGAGCCAAAACGTGTGCTAAAGTGCCCTCTGGGAGCCAAAACGTGTGCTAAAGTGTCCTCTAGGAGCCAAAACGTGTGCTAAAGTGCCCTCTGGGAGCCAAAAGGTGTGCTAAAGTGCCCTCTAGGAGCCAAAACGTGTGCTAAAGTGTCCTCTAGGAGCCAAAAGGTGTGCTAAAGTGTCCTCATGGGACCAAAACGTGTGCTAAAGTGTCCTCTAGGAGCCAAAAGGTGTGCTAAAGTGTCCTCTAGGAGCCAAAACGTGTGCTAAAGTGTCCTCTAGGAGCCAAAACGTGTGCTAAAGTGCCCTCTGGGAGCCAAAAGGTGTGCTAAAGTGTCCTCTAGGAGCCAAAACGTGTGCTAAAGTGCCCTCTGGGAGCCAAAACGTGTGCTAAAGTGTCCTCTAGGAGCCAAAACGTGTGCTAAAGTGCCCTCTGGGAGCCAAAAGGTGTGCTAAAGTGCCCTCTAGGAACCAAAACGTGTGCTAAAGTGCCCTCTTCAGTGGCGACGACGCGCTATATGTGCCCTTTTTTTTTCCTTTTCGCCCCTGCCCTTCAAAAAGTCTGTGCACGCCACTGCACCTAGGGTTAGGTTAGGATGTGTAGCGCCACATTATGTTATGATGTAATCATTTTTCACCTCATGATGTAATAACGCTGTATTTTGTAATAAGATTCTTGAACGCAACATGTAGCCTAATAAACTTTGTTGCATTTTGTAGTAAGTTGTTACATATTGCACCAGTTATTACAAAATGTGCGTGTTGCCCTTTTTTTAAAAAGAAAATTTAATAATTTGGTGCGTGATTTAACAACTTATTACAAAATGCGACAAAGTTTATTACATATTGTGTTTATATAGGGACAAAGAGGATTTTTGGAAAGCCAAGTGTTTTCACACTACATTTCCCATGAGCCTCCGCACACACAGTGAAATTCTTGGAAAGAATTCTTGGAAATTCTTGGCAAGACGGACGAAAGCGAAAACATTTGCCAAGAATGAGAGTCGGCCACTAAATAATAACAAAATAACTATAAAGACAAAACGATATATTATCGATAATGGACCCATTAACAAGTGTGGGTAACGTAGATTCATCCACATTAATATGACACTCTTTTGGAACCAAATACAAACTCCTTGTTGTCCCTTTAAAGAATTTTATTACAAATATAGAAAGACAAATATTTGTCTTATTTCTTGTCAAAACTAATCTCTTTTCACTTAAAATAAGACTCAACACAAAAATTTACTTGTTTTTAGAGCATTTTCACTTGTTATAAACAAATTTTCACTTGAAATAAGTAGAAAAACTTACTCCACTATCAGATTTTTCTACTTATTTCAAGAGAAAATCTGCTTAAAAGAAGTAAAAAGTGTCTAAAAACAAGCTGCTTTTTATGTGATGAGTCTTATTTCAAGTATAATGAGATTTGTTTTGACTAGAAATAAGACAAATACTGTATTATTGGTAAGACTTTGAGTTTTTGCAGTGCACACAGTTTGATTCAAGAAGTTCAAACCTCGAGACGGTAAATCTGCCCGACGACAGCGTCCTCCTGTCACATGACTGATGGTCAGTTTGACCTCCAATTGACCTGGACGTTAAACCTCGACCTGCTCAACACACACACATACACACACACACACCCACAGACACACACACAAACATATAAACGCACATATTTTCTCCCTCCAGCTGACGAGCTCTTTAAAAAGCCATTGACCCACCTCACTGAACTTTATGACATCACACCTTACCCGCTGTGACAAGCTCTTTAAAACACCATCAAGTCGCCCGGCTCAACTTTACGACGCGGTTTCATTTCATGTTTATAAGACCCAAACACAGACACACACACACACACACACACACACACACACACACACACACACACACACACACACACAGACACACAACAAGTGTTGCATTTACCTACTCATCCGGTACATGATAAATATGTCTCTTTGAGTCAAGGTCAAACACACCTCTTTGCTCACATACACATACTCTTACGCACACAATCGCACACATTATGACACACACACACACACACACACACACACACACACACACACACACACACACACACACAGACACGCACAGACACGCACACAGACACACAAAAACATGGATTTTTATATAAACATCAAAAATCTGTTTCCTTATTCACTGTTTGCTGAATATAAATCATGTCAATGTTCGTCGAGGATCAGAACTTTTGTTGTCGTCACTAAAATTGTGTGTGTGTGTGTTGTTGACTGTGTGTGTGTGTGTGTGTGTGTCTGTGTGTGTGTGTGTGTGTGTGGCTCTTTAACGCTCTGTGATGTCATCACCAAACTACTGATCTATACTGATGTTGATCAACACAGATGTCCTCTTAAAACGTCTGGATCACTATGGATACAACTAGACTCCTCCTCTCCTCTCCTCTCTTCTCCTCGCTTCTCTTCTCTTTTCTTCTCTTCTCTTCTCTTCTCTTCTCCTCTCCTCGCCTCTCCTCTCCCTCTTCCTCCTCTCCTCTCCTCTCCCTCTTCCTCCTCTCCTCTCCTCCTTCTTCCTCACCCCCTCTCTTCTTTCTCTTCTCCTCTCCTCCTCCTTTCTTCCTCCTCTCCTCTCCTCTTCCTCCTCCTCCTCTCCTCTCCTCTCCTCTCCTCCTTCTTCCTCCTCTCCTCACCCCCTCTCTTCTTTCTCTTCTCCTCTCCTCCTCTTCTTCCTCCTCTCCTCTCCTCTCCCCACCTACTCTCTCCTCCTCTCCTTTCCTCTCCCCTCCTCTCCTCTTCCTCCTCCTCCTCTCCTCACCCCCTCTCTTCTTTCTCTCCTCCTCTCCCCTCCTCTCCTTCTTCCTCCTCTCCTCTCCTCTTCCTCCTCCTCCTCTCCTCACCCCCTCTCTTCTTTCTCTTCTCCTCCTCCTCCTCCTCTTCCTCCTCCTCCTTCTTCCTCCTCTCCTCTCCTCTCCTTCTTCCTCCTCTCCTCTCCTCCTTCTTCCTCCTCTCCTCTCCTTCTTCCTCCTCCGCCTCCTCTTCTCCTCACCCCCTCTCTTCTTTCTCTTCTCCTCTCCTCCTCCTCTTCTTCCTCCTCTCCTCTCCTCCTTCTTCCTCCTCTCCTCTCCTCTCCTTCCTCCTCTCTCCTCCTCTCCTTTCCTCTCCCCTCCTCTCCTCCTCCTCTTCTTCCTCCATTTACTGTTTGTTCTTGCTGATAAATAAATGACAAACAGTATGAAAATGATATTCTTCGCCAGATGACAGCCATTTTTCATCCCTAGCCCTAAACAACAACTCCTCCTCCTCCTCCTTCCCCCTCTCCCCCTCCTCCTCTCTTCCCCCCTCCTTCCCCCTCCTCCTCCTCCTCCTCCTCTAAAGTGTTGCTCCGTTATCCCTCCATCTCATCGCTCTCCTTCTCTTTACATCCCTCTCTCCCCCTTTTATCCCTCTAACACTTTTTTCTCGCACATTTTTTTTTTTTACTCTGGCAAAAATTAATCACCTGTCTTTATGTGTGTGTGTGTGTGTGTGTCTGTGTGTGTGTGTGTGTGTGTGTGTGGCCGGCAGGAAGCCCACAGAGGTTTTTAGCAGCTGATTTATTGCTGAGTTAATTCATAACGGCGTCCGATGATGATGAGAGGCTGCGGGAAAGTATGGTCGTCACTGTTGTTGTTGAAGGGTGAAAGAGAGAGAAGGAGAGAGAGAGAGAGAGAGAGAGAGAGAGAGAGAGAAGGAATAAACAGAGCAGCTCTCTGGTTTAAAGTAATAGAGTGAGACGTGATGGAGTGAAGATGAGGATGGAGGGAAGAGTATAAGTGAAGTCGTTCGGAGTGAGGAGAAAGAGAGACCGGTGTGAGGTAACAGGAGGAGGAGGAGCGAGGGATGAAGGTGAAGGTGAAGAAGAGGTGATGAAGGTCAAACTGTGGAGGTCACAAACAGAATAATAAAAAATAAGATTAATAATAATAATAAACTCGTCTCTTAGAAACAGTTTAGTTTGCACTAAACGTCGGTGAGCGTTCACTGCACATGGAAAAAGTAGGAAAACACAGTTCTGAGTCTGTAGCTGCAGAAACGTTTGTTCTTTTTCATAAAGAAAATTAACTTTGTGTTTTTTAAATGCTGAAGGATTAAATGTTTGGACTCAGAAACAGAAACAGAAACCTGCTTTTATCATAAACTTCAGCCTGGTCCTGAATAAACTAATAAATGAGATTCTTCATTCCCATTCCCATTGTTTGGTTTCTTCCTTTTCTGTATGATCTGACACTTTACTACGTAACACATTGGGTCAGAAAATACACAAAAATCACGCAAGTGTTTTTCAGGGAGAGAAACTGTTCTTGATTGAGTTTAAAGGGACATTGTGTAAGAATTCCTCCCATCTAGCGTTGCGGTTGTATATATCTCAAGCAACTCAGTCGTATTTTTCATGCTGCATTCACCTGAAATTGGGCAGACGGCAGACGGACGACAGCCGCTGCACGTAACGGCATAAACAAGCCTCTATGTAAACAAGAGGCAAAACAATACACGTGACAATATGTTGTCATGGCGATGTGGTATTGTTTTACCGTCTTTCTCTGGACTTCTGTGACTAAAATGACATCTGGCTTGTTATAGCGACGGCCGTCTGCCCGACTGCAGGTGAATGCAGCATCAGTGTAACGCTCCATTCCTCCTCACTGCGTTACCGCGGTGACTTTTCACAGACGCCACCTCCACCTGAGCCGACAGCTCCGGTGTCTCCGCTGAGTTTCCGTGGTTTCCTACCGTCACGCTGCCACTGAACGTAAGCGTAACCATGGAGACACCACATGGCAGCAGCACCGAGCTTACCCGCTCCATGGAGATATGAATGATATGAACGGCTCATTCAGAGCTGAAAGGAACACTTCACTTTGTTGATGGGGGGGGTTACTGATTAATGAAAAACAGGCTGAAGAACCAAATAATCGAGTTTCGTGAAGAGATAACAGGAGAAGTTACACAATGTCCCTTTAATAAAGAGCTGAGATCAGATCCTGTCTGGTCAGGTGGAAACGTTCAGCAGGTTTGTGGTTTTTGAAAAAGTGTAGACAAGTAAATAAATCTGTTGTAGTTGTTGAGGAGCTTCAGTGGGATCTTGGTCTTCAGATGGTTTTTATTTCTCATCCGTTTAGAAAACTTCATCTTCCACCTTTAGAGACGTAGTTTGGACTAATTTTCTAAGAACTGTTCGACTTCATCCATCTTTAGTTTTGCTGCGTTTTCCGGGGAAAGGCGTCGAACGCGTTTTAGCTCTGACGGAGGAGGAGAATGAAACTGTTCTCTTCTCTGATTGGTCATTGTTTTTTAATCTTCTCTCTTCCTCCGTCCAGGCTGCAGGCTCTGAGGAAGGAGAAGTCACGTGACGCGGCGCGGTCGCGGCGGGGGAAAGAGAACTTTGAGTTCTACGAGCTGGCCAAGATGCTGCCGCTGCCGGGCGCCATCACCAGCCAGCTGGACAAGGCGTCCATCATCCGCCTCACCATCAGCTACCTGAAGATGAGGGACTTCGCCAACCAGGGAGACCCGCCGTGGAACCTCCGCATCGAGGGCCCGCCGCCCAACACCTCCGTCAAAGGTAAGGGGCCACGGCTAGGGGCCGCCATGATGAGAGGCTTTTATTCTGAAAATCTGCTGCTTCAGCCCCGCCACGAGAGGCTTTTATTGTGAAAATCTGATGGGAAGATGGGAAACTTGTTTCTGTTCCTGTTTCTGTTTCTGCGGGCGACTTAAACAGTTGGTTTTGGTTTTTGGTTTCATTTTACTTTCAGCGTCTTCTGCTTTATTTAACCCTCCTGTCGTCCTTCTGGGTCAAATTGACCCAATCTGTTTACTTCCTCCATCCTTCCTTCTTTCCTTCCTTTCTCCCTTCCTTCTTTCCTTCCTTCCTTCCTTCCTTCCTTCCCTTTGTCCTTACTTCTTCTTCTTTCCTCTTTTGATCCAATTGATCTGATCTGCTCCATATACCTCCATCTTTCTTTCCTTCCCTTTTCCCTTCCTTCTTTCCTCCCTTCTTCCTTCCTTGAACGAATCTCGCTCCATCTTACTTTACTTCCTTTTTCCCTTCCTTCTTTCCACAATCGTTGTTCCCTCCCTCCCTCCCTTCCTTCCTTTCTTCCTTCCCTTCATCCTTCTTCCTTCCTTTTTGACCCAATCTGTTCCCTCCCTCCTTCTATCTTTCCTTCCTTTTTCCCTTCCTTCTTTCCCCCTATCTTTCCCTTTGTCCTTCCTTCCATCCATCCATCCTTCCTTCCTTCCTTCCTTCCTTCCTTCCTTCCTTCCTTCCTTCCTTCCCTTCATCCTTACTTCTTCTTTCCTTTTTTACCCAATTGACTCAATCTGTTCCCTCCCTCCTTCTATCTTTCCTTCATTTTCCCCCTTCCTTCTTTCCTCCCATCTTTCCCCTTGTCCTTCCTTCCTTACTTCTTTCCCTTCGTCCTTCCTTCCTTCCTTGACCCAATATGTTCCCTCCCTCCATCTTTCTTTCCTTCCCTTTTCCCTTCCTTCTTCCCTCCTTGAACCAGGATGACAACAGGAGGGTTTTACAGTAAACTGCTGTCAAACAACATGGAAAAGCGGCAGAATAACACACACATAGACACACACACACACACACACACACACACACACACACACACACACATGCATGCATACATACATATCCAGACGGCTACTAGCTGGTGCGCTGAGTGATTCTCTGTGAAGGGAACATTAAGCTTTGATGAATTTCTGCCTGGAGTAGCAGAGTAACACACAGCACTTGTGAATCTAAGTGGAATTTGCCTTTGAAATGGGCCCTTTGTGCGACGACGCACTTAGAGCCGGAGAGGAGAGGAGCGCTCGCTTTTAAAAGGGACGTTTGGGCTCGTAGGAATGACCCCAAGATGAAAGCAAACTGCTTCAACATTTCTGCTGGTGTGTGTTTATGTGTGTTTACGTGTGTGCGTGTGTGTGTGTGATATTTACCTGCGTGCGTGTGTGTGTCGGAGCTGTAATGCGTCCAAGAGCTCTGAGATTGTCGTTCAGTTTGTGGTAACGTGTGAATAAAAGTAAATGTTTGTGTAGGTGCAACAGTGTGTGTGTGTGTGTGTGTATGGGTATTTCTACACATGTCTCTCAGTGTGTGTGTGTGTGTGTGTGTGTGTGTGCGCGCCACACAGCAGCAGATGGCATCATTGTCGTCGGCTCTTTGAAGAGGCGCATGCATTTTAATGAACTAACCAGAAATGTACACACCAAATTAGTGTGTGTGTTTGTGTGTGTGTGTGTGTGATTGTTTCAGAGCTTGCAGCGTTTTGTGTGTGTGTGTGTGTGTGTGTGTTGTATATTTCCTGCAACACAGCAACACATCCTGTCAGACAGACTCAAACACACACACACAAACACACACATACTCTGCACCTGAATGAACCCTGTGAGTCTGATCTGATCTATGGAATCAATATATGATTAGGCCTGGGACGATAATCAATAAATCAATTAATCGCACGATAAATGAAAATGAACTCGATAATTTTTCTGGCCTCGATATATCGTCATGTGCATGCACGTATTTGTTTTCCTGGTCTCTGGCCTCCAAACAGGCTGGATGACGAGAGGCTTCACTCTGTGCATCAGTCTCAGCACCGGGGCCGGAGTGAACCATCTCGTCAGTCATCCAGGATCTTTGTTTCCCAGAATGCATTTCGTGGCAACAGGCAGCGCTAGCGGTAAAGCTAAAGCTAAGCAGCTGAAAGCGGTTTTAATTCTCACCGCAGCGCTGTTAATACGTCACTTTTTAAAGTTTGAATATTTTTTCATGCGAGAAAGTCACAGTTTGAAGATCCCCAGTCTGTGGTCAGTTTATCCAGATAGCGCCTGTTAGGAGATTTGGTAACACTTTACAATAAGGGTCCCTTAATTAACGTTAGTTAGTACATTATTAAGCATTAATATATAAACTAATGTGTTAATTGATGCTGAGTAATGCATACATAATGATAACGAATTACATTATTCAACTTTTAAATTTATTAACTAACTTTGAGTAGTAAACATTAATTAACTGCTTACTAATAGGCTACATTAATTAATGTGTTTCCTAATCCTAAGTAATACATAATAGTGATTGTTAATATGTGTGGCGGCCTGGGAAAACCCGTCGGATGTCGCGGACGTTCGATTGTGGCAAATAGCCAAAATAGGTGGAAAAGTACTATTTCCACGATTTTGATATTTTGTGTGATTCTGGTACTTTGAACTCCCTACTACATCGTGGTGAATAAATATTTTAAGAAAACAAAACGGAAAGTACTTATTTTTATGTTTTTGTGGCGAGTATAAGGCGTTTCGTTTCCAGCTGAGCCGCAGCACCAGCTGAGCCGCAGCAGCAGCGCTAGAGGAGACAGGTCCGTTGTTGTTGTAGATGTAGCATTCAAGGACCCTCGGAAAGCAGAGAATCCCGCGATTCAGATGCTTTTTTACAGCTGATCTTTATCATAAACGGTTGTTGATGTTTTGTAAAACTTGTGCAAGTGCCGATGATGAGCTCGGTTTAGCGCCGATGCTACGTTCTGTTTGGCATTGATGCTACGTTCGGATTAGCATCGATGCTACGCTAGGTTAGCGTCTGTTCCCGTACCACGTGATCACACGCACCCTATATGGTCCATTCTTGTCACAGAGGCACCATTAAAGGACCCTCGGAAAGCAGAAAATCACACGATTCAGATACAGTTTACAGCTAATCTCTATCATAAACGGTTCAGAAGCTGTTTAATGTTTTGTAAAACTCTCGTCTTTAGAGGGTTAAAACAGCAACGTTCTAGTTAAAGCCATTTTTCCCACTTTTCAGTTTTTTGGTCATAATAGATCAAAATGCTCATAACTTTTGATCTGAGAGGGCTATCTCAGTCATTCAAACAGTTATGAATGGCTGAAAACGTCTAGTTTATGGAAATATCAAAACATGAAAATGTCAAAATCCCACCATGTGAAGGGTTTTCCCAGGCCACCACACATATATCTGTAAACAGTTAATTAATGCTTAATAATGTTCTAACTAACATTAATTAAGGGACCCTTATTGTAAAGTGTTACCGGAGATTTCCTCTTACGTTAAGTCCAGCAGAGCTAATGTGCTAACGTTAGCAGCGGCCGGTCTGCCGTGCTCATGGGCCGGGCAACTTCCGTCGTCATCCCGGGGGAGAAAACAAGTTTATCCGCAGGTTTTTAGAGGTTTACCGCTGACTGGTTAAATACTTTTTAGGAGATAAATGTTGGCCTCATTGATGAAATCTAACAACTGTAGCAGTCGCATTAGTTTGTTTGAATAAAAAGTGAAGCTTCCAGTGTGTATTGGACAGAAGAGCTGCAGTGCGCTGTTTTATTTATTTAGGATATATAAGTTCTTGTCAATACAATTACAATGGTAAAAAAAAATACTCATGAGAAATAAAAGTTTATTGGATTTGAAAGGGTGTATTTGCATTATTATGAAATTTTATCGTTACATTAGTGGTTAATTTGGTCTCATCGGCAATAATTTGTAGGACAATAGGACGAATCGCCTTGTCGTTTACAACTACTTCCGGGTAGAAAACCAGCATTCGAACAATAGTGACGGACGAGAGTTTCACTATATATATCTACTTTTTCATGTCACTATATCGCCGTTTAGACTAATCTGATGTTTGTAAAGTCTATAAAACCAATGATTGGACAAACATTACTATTTACGTGTGCACATTTTTGTAATTAGTCATAGTTATCAGAGATTAGCTGGGCTAACGGTTAGCTACCTGTTTAACTTTAATAACTCAGTGACTCAATAAACGCTCCATGAAAAAATATTTTCTCCAGCGGATATCTGAGTTACAACATGATTGAGCTAACTGGAGTAGTTATATGTCGTGTCCCACAACGGGAGGGTTTTAACAGCTGACGTCCTGGTGTTAGCTTAGCTACCGCCGTTAGCTTAGCTGCCGTTAGCTGTCCCTGTCAGCTGCAGCCACTGATGCTTTCTAGACACCGTGATTCCCCCAAACTGAATAAATACAACACATAGCAACACAAAACACACACACACAGAAATAGTAATGTTTCTTCAATCATTTCAGATTTGTCTAAACGGTGATAGGGCGTGAAAAATATGATATATAGCTAAACTCTCGTTCGTTACTATTGATCTCATTCAAATTACGTGCTGGTTTTCTACCCGGAAGTAGAATGTAAACAACAAGGAGATTCGGTCTATATATCGTCCAGCAAAATTTGTTATCGTCACAGGCCTACATATGATCAATAACCGATGATGATGATGATGATACTGATCAATAGCTACCGATCAGTCGGGTTCAAACCGGTCGGTCGGTCTCAATCAGGACTCTCGTTAAACTCCGGGTAACCATAGCAACAAGAGCAGCGATGCTAAAAACCAGAGCTTTTTAAAACCGGAGAGAGATGATGATGATGATGAGGACGGACTGAGACACACACACACACACACACACACACACTGTACATAATACACACGCCCTCTGTGTGTGTGTTATTTTCTTCTTCCTCCTCCTCTTCCTCTCATCCTTCCTTTATACATGTATCTGTTTTCTCTCTTTCTCTCTCCTCTTTCCTTTTATTTCTCCCTCTTCTCTCCGTCCTTCTTTTCCCATCCTCTCTTCTCTCTCTCCTCCTTCCTTTAATTTCTCCCTCTTTTCCCCATGCACGTCTTCCTTCTTTTCCCATCATCTCTCTTCTCTAGTTTCTCCTTCCTCTCCTCTTCTTCCCATCTTTCCTTTATACATTCATCTGTTTCTGTTTTTCTCTCTTTCTCTCTCCTCTTTCCTTTTATTTCTCCCTCTTCTATCCACTTCTTCCTTCTTTTCCCATCATCTCTTCTCTCTCTCTCCTCCTTCCTTTTATTTATCCCTCTTCTCTCCTTCCTTCTTTTCCCATCCTCTCTTCTCTCTCTCTCCTCCTTCCTTGTATTTATCCCTCTTCTCTCCTTCCTTCTTTTCCCATCCTCTCTTCCCTCTCTCTCTCCTCCCTCCTCCATCTTCACCTCCACACCTCTTTTCTTTTAGTCTCCTCGTTCTCCTCTTCTTCTCATCCTTCCTTCAGAGTTATCTGTCTTTGCTTCTTTCCCTTTATTTCTCCCTCTTCTCCCCACTTCTTCCTTCTTTTCCCATCCTCCCTTCTTTCTCTCTCTCCTCCTTCCTTCATCTTCACCTCCCCACCTCTTTTTCTAGTCTCTCCTTCCTCTCTCCTTCCTCTCCTCTTCCTACTCTTCTTCTCTTTTTTCTCTCTTTCCTTTATACATTTATCTGTTTTGTTTTTCTCTCTTTCTCTTTCCTTTTATTTCTCCCTCTTCTCTCCACTTCTTCCTTCTTTTCCCATCCCCTCTCTCTCTCCTCCCTCCTCCATCTGCATCTCCCCATCTCTTTTCTTTTAGTCTCTCCTTCCTCTCCTCTTCCTCCTCTTCTTCCCATCTCCATTTCTGTTTTTCTCTATTTCTCTCTTCTCTTTCCTTTTGTTTCTCCATCTTCTCTCCACTTATTCCTTCTTTTCCCATCCTCTCTTCCATCTCTTTCTTTCTCTTCTCCTTCCTTCATATTAACCTCCTCACATGTTTTCTTTTAGTCTCTCCTTCCTCTCCTCTTCTTCCTTCTTTTCCCCATCATTTTTTTCTCTCTCTCCCTCCTCCCCCTCCATCTTTCTTTCTTTTCGTCTCTCATTTCTCTCCTCTTCTTCTCATCTCTCCTTTATTTATTTATCCGTTTTTGTCTTTTTCTATTTCTCTTTCCTCTTCTCCCCACTTCTTTCTTCTTTTCTCAACTTCTCTCCTCCTCAGACTTTTGTCTTTGTCACCTTCCTCCACTTTCACCTTCTCCTCTCTCTTCCCTCCTCCTCTCTTCCTCCTCCTCCTCCCTCCCCCTCCTCCTCCTCCCCCTTTCCCCTCCTCCCCCCCCCTCTTTTCCTCCTTATCTGTCTTTGCTTCTTTCCCTTTATTTCTCCCTCTTCTCCCCACTTCTTCCTTCTTTTCCCATCCTCCCTTCTTTCTCTCTCTCCTCCTTCCTTCATCTTCACCTCCCCACCTCTTTTTCTAGTCTCTCCTTCCTCTCTCCTTCCTCTCCTCTTCCTACTCTTCCTCCTCTTCTTCCCATCTTTCCTTATCTGTTTTTGCTTTTTCTCTCTTTCTCTCTCCTCTTTCCTTTTATTTCTCCCTCTCCTCCCCACTTCTTCCTTCTTTTCTCAACTTCTCTTCCCCCCTCCCTCTCTCTCCTCCTCCTCAGACTTTTGTCTTTGTCACCTTCCTCCACTTTCACCTTCTCCTTCTCCTCTCTCTTCCTCCTCCTCCTCCTCCCCCCCTCCCCTCCTCCTCCTCCTCCTCCTCCTCCTCCTCCTCCTCCTCCCCCTCTCCCCCCCTCCCTCTGTTGACCTTTGCAGTAATTGACCCATCAGTTGCTCTTCTCCAGTTTAGTGTTGGAGGTTTTGACTTCCTGTCAGAGAGTCTCCACATCTGCTGCAGGACGACGCACAAACAACCCTGACCTTTGGAGCATCCTGACACCCGGCCGCGCGCGTGTGTGTGTCTGTGTGTGTGTGTGTGTGTGTGTGTGTGTGTGTGTGTGTGTTTATACGACTGACCGCTCACCATGTGACTGTACGTCGGTTTGGGTGTGTATGTGTGTTTGTGTTTGTGGCTGCACATGTGCATACGGTCTGTGTGTTCGACAGCGTTTCAGCCTTTGTGTGTCTGTCTGACAGTCTGTTGCATGTGTGTGATGGATTGTGTGTGTGTGTGGGTATGTGTTGGTATGTTTGCGTGTGTGTGTGTGTGTCTGTGTGTGTGTGTGTGTGTGTGTGTGTGTGTGTGTGTGTGTGTGTGTGTGACCCCCTCCGACACCTGGTTATTCATTATGCATGCAGAGAGCAGCAGACACCAAAATGCCACACTTCATGAGCCGGTCTACAATCAAGACACACACACACACACACATATACACACTCACATACCAACACTCACATACCAACACACACACACACACACACACACACACACACACACACACACACACACACATGCAAACACACACACAACTTCTCCCACCCTCACACTCACCATAAACAAACACACATACGGGTTTTACACAGGGTTTACACTCACAAACACACACACGTACATATTAAGAACTCACACGTATAGGCTACACACCTTAGGACGCACAACTTGTACACACACACACACACACACACACACACACACACACACACACATGCTTTACATTCTGTATAAATTTCCTCTCTCTCCAGTTATTAAAATATAAATTATGGCATTTTTTATAAGACCCACAAACTTTCTTACGGCTCAGAGCAGCAGCTCATGAGGCACAAGGTGCAATTTAGCATGTGTGTGTCTGTGTGTGTGTGTGTGTGTGTGTGTGTGTGTGTGTGTGTGTGTCCGTGCGTCACCTTTATAAGAAGCAGTTTATGATTATTAATGGGGGTGAATGTAAAGCCGGTGCAGACGTACAGTAATAAAGCAGCTTCAGCCTCTGGAGCCAGAAGAAGTTAATTATAAAGATCAGATGTTGTTTACCGGTATTTTACTCTGAAAATCCTGAGACACAAACTTTTTGTCCTTCAGATTAAAAGTCTCGTCACATTTAGTTTGACAGGAAGTTGCTGTAAAAACTGCAAATCGTACCAAGATTATTTGTCCTATTTCTAGGCAAAATGTCATTTCTAGTCAAAACAAATCTAATTAATACCTAAAATAAGACTTGTCACATAAAAATTTGCTTGTTTTTAGACACTTTTTACTTCTTTAAAGCATATTTTCGCTTGAAATAAGTAGAAAAATCTGATAGTGATAGATTTTCTTCTTATTTCAAGTGAAAATGATCTAAAAACAAGTTAATTTTTAGGTGGTGAGTCTTATTTTAAGTGGAAAGAGATTAGTTTTGACTAGAAATGAGACATTTTGACAAGAAATAAGACTAATATTCTTGGAAAGATTTGGAGTTTTTGCAGTGTGGACGAGTTGCTGCTGCTGCTGCTGCAGTGTGAATCTGTTCATTAAGAGGAGAAAAAAGAACATTTAACTATGGCATATGTTGTTGTTGTGGTGGTGGTGCATTCGGGTTCCTCCCGTGAGGCGGCGGCTCAGCAGATCACCACCCGCATATCTGATGTGTCTCAGCGTCTTATAGAATCTATAATTAGTCTGAGCTCATCAGAACGAGGCTGCAGTCGGAGTCAAAGGTTCAAAAGGTCTGAGGACAGAAAAACTAAACGTGGTCCAGAAGAAAAAAGTTGAAGAAATTTGTTTCATTAGAAATAACAAAGTAACAAGGGGATCAGATGTTGATTACCAAATGCAAAACATAAATTTGCTTGTTGTTTATTAGGAATTTTTCTAAACCACATTTACATGTTTTAGTCAAATGTAATTATTTTACTCACCTACTAATGTTAAGTTGTAGGTGCATTGTCCCTGATACAAATAAACGTATTAAACTAAACTAAACCATTATACGAAATATGAAAAAATATGAAAATATATAAAGTAGCCTAAGCCTTACAATGAATAAAATATTCACAAATAAACGCCCCGTACCAAATGGGTTCAATAGAAATACATGTACCGTTACACCCCTACATGTAGGTGTAACTGTAGGGGGTGTAACTGTAGATGTAACTAAGGAGCAGTGGTAACTGTAATTGAGAAGCGGGTGTAACTGTAACTGCAAGAGAAGATGTAACTGTAGGACGTCTATCTGTAGGTAACTATCGGAAGTGTAACTGTAACTGCAGCAGGTGTAACTGTAACTAAAGTCTAAACTCTCTTCTCTCTCTCTCCTCCTTCCTTTTATTTATCCCTCTTCTCTCCTTCCTTCTTTTCCCATCCTCTCTTCCCTCTCTCTCTCTCCTCCCTCCTCCATCTTCACCTCCACACCTCTTTTCTTTTAGTCTCCTCTTTCTCCTCTTCTTCTCATCCTTCCTTCAGAGTTACCTGTCTTTGCTTCTTTCCCTTTATTTCTCCCTCTTCTCCCCACTTCTTCCTTCTTTTCCCATCCTCCCTTCTTTCTCTCTCTCCTCCTTCCTTCATCTTCATCTTCACCTCCCCACCTCTTTTTCTAGTCTCTCTTTCCTCTCCTCTTCCTACTCTTCTTCTCTTTTTTCTCTCTTTCCTTTATACATTTATCCGTTTTGTTTTTCTCTCTCTCTCTTTCCTTTTATTTCTCCCTCTCCTCTCCACTTCTTCCCTTTTATTTCTCCCTCTCCTCTCCACTTCTTCCTTCTTTTCTTAACTTATCTCCCCTCTCTCTCTCTCTCTCTCTCTCTCTCTCTCTCTCTCTCTCTCTCTCTCTCTCTCTCTCTCCTCCTCAGACTTTTGTCTTTGTCACCTTCCTCCACTTTCACCTTCTCCTCTCTCTTCCCTCCTCCTCCCTCCCCCTCCTCCTTTTTTCCTCCTCCTCCCCCTTTCCCAAATCGGTACCAAATCGGTTCAATACAAATACATGTACCGTTACACCCCTAGGTGTAACTGTAAATGTAACTAAGGAGCAGTGGTAACTGTAATTGAGAAGCGGGTGTAACTGGATGTCTATCTGTAACTATAGGAAGTGTAACTGTAACTGCAGCAGGTGTAACTGTAACTAAAGGAGCAGGTGTAACTGTAACTGTAACAGTTGTGTGTTAAACGTATAGTCCACGTCAGATGTTGTGTTGTGAAGCATCAGCTGTAGTTTCCTTTGATGTCACTCAGACCCTCGTGTTATTGTCTGTGTGTGTGTGTGTGTGTGTTCATGTCCACTGAACACACACACACACACACACACACACACACACAGATAAACTGCAGCTTTGTACAGAATCAACCTCCTGCTCAGCGACAGAGAGAGAGAGTGAATAGAGAAATGAGAGGATAAAGAGCAGACGGAGAGAAGGAGAGAGGAATAAACGAGACAGTCAATTAGAGAGACAGAGGCTAACAGAGAGAGAGAGGGAGGGGGAGGAGGGGAGGAGGAGGAGGAGGAGGAGGGGGAGGAGAGGAGCAGCAGGAGTCGTCTCTGGTTATGATCCGTCTCGTCTCTTTGTAGCAGCTGACGGGTTTATGATGCGGCTGCTGCCGGGCTAATGGCTTCCTCCATTATACTGAGAACACACTGACCCCCAATACACATAAACACACACACACACACACACACACACACACACACACACACAGACCCCTCCCACCCTCCAAGCCTGGCCCGGCCCATACAGCTCCTTCAATATAAAGGTAGATGTAGATGTTTGTGTTAAAGCTCCTTCAGAATAAAGGTAGATGTTTATATTAAAGCTCCTTCAGAATAAAGGTAGATGTTTGTATTAAAGCTCCTTCAAAATAAAGGTAGATGTTTGTGTTAAAGCTCCTTCAAAATAAAGGTAGATGTTTGTGTTAAAGCTCCTTCAAAATAAAGGTAGATGTTTGTGTTAAAGCTCCTTCAGAATAAAGGTAGATGTTTGTGTTAAAGCTCCTTCAAAATAAAGGTAGATGTTTATATTAAAGCTCCTTCAGAATAAAGGTAGATGTTTGTGTTAAAGCTCCTTCAGAATAAAGGTAGATGTTTGTGTTACGTAAGGCTGTGATCCCTCTAAAGTGCGGATTTAACACTCTCCCCCAGTTTTTTTTTCTTTTATGTGACTTTGATGAATCACATAAAACCAAATATATGATACTTTTAATTTGATTGTACAACAACATTCTTAATTCATAAACTACTCAACATGATGAATATACAAGAGATGTCTGACGTTGATCGGTAAATGTATATTATTTCAATTCAGATTTTTTATTTCTGTGTATTTTTGGGCCAAATGTGTTAATAAATTAGGCTAAAGTGAAAAAAATAATTAATAGATCGTATAGATGAAGTTGTGCTGGAAAAATAGAAAAGATACCACGCATTGGCATGTTAAACATTTCCTCATCTCATGTATATAAAGGCAAAATCAAAAGTAGTCAAAAACATCCAAAATAAGCTCAGACCGCTAAAGGGTTAAAAGCCTTAAAACCAGCTGTCAGGACTTCCTGTCACTTTGTGATGTCACAACCAAGCCCCGCCCCCTCACCACCACCTGGACCCACCATCCAACAACAACTTTTTAGTTTAGTTTAGGATTTTAGTTTCTCTGAGTGTTTTATTCTGAAATCTGCTCTGTTTTTTCATTGGATCACTTTAGAAAACAGTCAGCCAATCAGAAGAGAGACTCAGAGCCTCCTCCTCTTTTCTGATTGGCTGACACCAACCTGTCATTACTACTGTCTCATGGATCAACTTTTTTCAAAATAAAAGCCCAGTATAGAACCACCTGAGTCTCAGTGAGTCGATGCAGCTCTGTGTGGACGGATCATCAGCTCCCGGTCTGTCGTCTCCATCTGCACGCCACCCGCCAGCTGTTAGACTCAGGTTAGTCCTCACTTAACAGCAGGACGCTCCTCACACTGACGTCTAACGACAACAGCAACAACAACAACAACGACTACGACTACGACTCCTCTTAAAGCCGTGCACAGTGGGACTGAACCAGTGGTGTAGTCTATGTGATACTCAGGTCTACTCAGTAAACCCACTGAAAATGCATAAATACTTCAGTATACCCAGTACAACAAAACTATCTAACTAAAGTATATGTCAATGGTTCTCAAAGTGGGAGGGTTGACAGGGTTCAAGGGCGTCCCCAACTTTTTCTTGAAATCACTTTTTATTTATTTATTTTTTAATTTTAAATATTGTTTAGATTTTCTTTTTTTTTTTTTTTTTTTTAGAAATGTTACCATTTTCCTAGATATTTTTTTGAGAAATTTGACCAGTTTCTTCTCAATTTTTTTGTATTATTATTTGCCCCTTTTTTTTGAGAGATAAATTTTCTAAAATTTTTTGCGAAATCTTACCACTCGTTTTTTCTAGAATTCTTTTGAGAAATTGTACCAGTTTTTTTCTCAATTTTTTAAAAACCTTTTTACTTTTTCGAAATTTTACCACTTTTTCCTAAAAAAATCTTAAACTTTTATTTTTTTTATTTTTTTTATTAAATCTTAAACTTTTTTTCTAGAAATGTTTCAACTTTTTTTGAGAAATTGTACCACTTTTTTCCGAAATTTCTCTATAATCTTTGAAAAATGTACGCCTGATTTAAACGTACATTGATTGTTTGTGCATTTCTGGTGTTTGCTTCAAAATATTGTCCAATGGGGGTCCGTGGTCTAATTTGTATGAACAGTTTACCCACCTAAAAAGCAGTAGCCTATATCCACGACAAAACATTAGACTACACCACTGGACTGAACCAAAGCGTATGAAACACAGAACGCTCAATTACATGGACCACAACATGTACACACAGGGTGATAATTGCCAGTTGGAGCCTTTCCAGCCTTTTGCTCCACATCTCATCTTAAACCTTCTGCTGCTGCTGCTTCAACATAATGAACTTGTCAGACGTCGCTTCAGCTCCTCTCGCCGCCCAAACCCGTGGCGTTTGGTTTGCTGTCATCATCCCCCACCCCTCAATCCCCCTCCAGAAAGAAAAAACTACCTAACGCTGTCCGCCGGCTAAAAGAAATACAACACAAAAAGAAACCAAACAACCTCTCGCCGCGCATGCTCGCACTTAATAAACGCAGAGTAATTCCAGCCAGCTGCGAGATGTGTTGAGATGTTTTGATTCCCCCGGTTTCAGTGTAAAGGAGAAAAAAACCGGAGCGACAGAGGGAGAGGGAAACAGCAGTAATTATAAAACTAATTACAAAATGCTGATGATGCCCATAGGCTTTGCATAACTAAATTTAGACGAGGAAATTGCTTTCGGCTGCCGACGACGTGGCTGCTGGCTGGCTGGCCGGGCGCTGCCTTCCTTCATCGCCATTCGTTTAAAAAAAAAAAAATATATATATACATTTTTCTCCTTCGTCTCTCTTCTTGTCCTGCACGCTGTCTTGTCACACACTCACACACAGCAAGGAGGGAGAAAATAATCACCATGGAAACAATTACTCAAACACCTTTCACCCCCCTCCTCTCTCTCTCTCTTTCTCTTTCTATCTGTTTATTTATTTTGTCGGCAAACACAAAACCGCTCCAGGAAGTGTAGTAGTAGTAGTTGTCCAACACTGTGTAGTTGTAATGACAGAGAGAGAAACAGAAACATCCACCGTCTTCTCCCTCTCTGCAGGTTTGCATGTGAAATGACATGTTTTTGTTTCTCCGTCCGAGCGGCGACGCACATTTTGTCATCACAGCTGAGTTGTGTGATTGCAGTGGAGGAGTGCGACGGGTCCGTCCGGGCCGGTTGTGTATGTACGTGGTGATGACTGTTATTTCCGTGGCGATGAGGCCGAAGCAGCAGCAGCAGCAGCAGCAGCAGCCGTCTGAGCTCTGTGATGGACTCAGTTTGGGAAGATTGGTCACAAACTGGCACTTTGAGTTGTTGAGGCTCGTTTCACAGGGGTTGTTTGTTTAGTTTTTTGTCTATAACATCTTTGTGAGTCACTTTAGACCTGCACAAAATAAATAAAATTCACGTTTTCTTTCACGGACGTCAACAAAACACGTTTATAGATGTTCAATCAGAGCTGCACAAAACACGTTTACAGTTAAATGTGCAGATATTGTGATTTGACAGTGAATGTTCATTTTTGCTTTTTTTCCACTGAAAGGGATAGTTCAACATTTTGGCAAATTGGCCCATTGCCATAATCCCTATAGTCATAGCAGTAAGTCTGTAACCTTTAATTGTCGGTGCAAGCTACTTTTAGAACGGCGGAGCAGAGCCGTGAGCTGCTCAGAGCTACTCTACGGAGGCTCATTATGGGATTTCTTGGTTTCCCTCATCAAACTCATCAAATACACAATCCAACAACTCCACAACGCTCTGGTGGACAAGTTGTGAGCTGCACATTCACCACGCTATGAGATAATAACACAACGTTACCAGACAGAGTTGTTTTAGAGGGAAATTCATGCAAAACCACTGATGCACGTTGCCTTCAGGGACAGTTTTTCATCAAGCAGTCTCTGCATTTCCCTCTAAAACAACTCTGTCTGGTAACGTTGTGTTATTATCTCATAGTGTGGTGAATGTGCAGGTCACAACTTGTCCACCAGAGCGTTGTGGAGTTGTTGGATTGTGTATTTGATGAGTTTGATGAGGGAAACCAAGAAAGAAATCCCATGAGCCTCCGTAGTGTAGCTCTGAGCAGCTCACGGCTCTGCTCCGCCGTTCTAAAAACAGCTTGCACCGACAATTAAAGGAAACAAACCTACTGCTATGACTATAGGGATTATGGCAATGGGCCAATTTGACAAAATGTTGAACTATCCCTTTAACGTCCTGAGAATCTGATTTGTTGACAATGCACAGCAAATGTGAACTGTCACTTTGTCTTTTATCAAACAAAACTACAGTTTTTTCCGCATGTTCACAGTTTCTAATTTGAAAGTGAATGTTAACACACCTACAGAGGAGGATCCAGATGTTTGTTCTCGCCGTTAAAGGAACTGTTGAGAACATTTTCAGGTCGTCTCAGGACCAGTGAGTGTTGATTTCAGGGTTTTCAGGAGGTTTTGTTCAAGAGGCTTTTTCATGATTGTTTTCATGTGTGTTTGGTGGCTGAAGGAGGTTGTTCAGAGCAGCTGATCATACAGTACTTAGAGGAAGTTAGTGGTTTGTTTGGAGGAGCATTAAGCATTTTTGTTTACAGGGATTTGAGATGCATTTTGTCGAGTTCAAGGTATAATTTGAAAGGTTTAGAGAAGGTTTTATCGAGGTGCAGGGGAGTTGAGTTTTGTTTTCTCAGAGGCTTCGGGGATGTTCAGAGGGATTTTTAGTTCTAGTCGTGTTTGGAGGTTTTTACAGTGAGCTTCAGTGTGGTTTTGAGTAGGGATTAGATTAGTTTAACCAGGATTTTAAGATTGTTTTAAATAGTTTTGGGGTCTTTCATGTCTTACAGGCGTCACTGGAAGGGGTTTGACCTTTCACTGGTGGTCAAAGACAGGTCAAGAAGGTTTTCAGGGAACTTTTTGAAGATGTAGATGTCATTTTATTTCAGCTTTCAGCAGCTGGGCGTAGTTTATGGGCATTTAAAATGGTTTTTAGTGTTTTACTGAGTGGATAAAGACGGTTACATAGGTTTTAGGTCCAAATACATTCATCCAGGCGTCTTTATACGTATCGATGTGATTGGTTATTATGTTATGTAACACTAGAATCTACCAAGGTGATGATTATTGGTGATTTTCTTGGATCCATAAGGAGTTGGCAGTATTGTTTGAAGGGTTAGTTTGGGTTTTAGTGTTTTTCATTGTAGTTGAACACGTTTTTTGTGGGTTTCACATGTTTTAAAGGTCTTACCAAAGGAACCAAAGTCTTTCATGTAACAGGAAGTGCATCATTCAAGGGGTTTCAGGGGTCACATCAGGAACTTGAAGGTGTTTTCATGGATTTGAGGGAGTTTGAAGAGTCTGTGAAAGGTTTTCAGGTTCTGATGAGCGCGTCGAGAAGGTTTTTCTTGAGGATTGTCGGGGGATCTCCGGGATCTTCAACTGGTAATTGAAGACAAACAACATAAAACTCCTCTGTGGGCTTCGGTGTCTTCATGTGTTGGTTTTGATCATTTCTTTCCCATCATGCCCCCCTGTCATTCTGTGTTTCTGGGAAGCCCCCACACAGTGACTGGTATCACTTGGTATTGATCATGGTGAGACGCTTGTGAAGGACGTTTACCCATTAGAGCCGATGTCCTTACTAACCCACTTATACGTCTAATGTCCTTTTCTAATCTGTTTATCCCCCGTTCCCTCCATACCAGACAAATGGGACATTATTGGCTTATGTAGCGTACACTGTACAGCCCTCAGCAGTCAATCATCCCCTCTAATATTCAGAAAGCCGAGCTTTGACACTGAATTAAAACCGACATGAAAAGCGTGTGTTGAACAAAGTAAAGTATTTCCAATCAGGTGTAATTGGCTTGTCGGAGCCAGCGGTGATATATGTTGGTAATTAGTTAAGCGGCCCGAGTTTGTCTCAAAGGGTGTTTTTTATTTTTTAATTATTTTCCTCTCCCCTCCTCCCCCTATTCCCCCTATTCCCCCTCCTCCTCCTCCTCCTCCTCCTCCTGCAGCTGATCGTGAATCAAAATGTCAGAATAAACTGGGGAATAAGGAGCTTTTTAAAAGAGCCGCAGCACCGATTGCCAATACACATGATTGGACTGGACGGGGGCCGAGGGAGTCGGCGGGGGATGTGGAGTTTTACCCATCAAATGCTTTCTGGTGTCTGGAGTCTATACCCACCAATAAATATAGAAATATAGTTACCATGGAAACTGTGTATGTGCATGCCGACGGAGGCAACATAGTATATATAGGCGTTTCTAAACAGAAACATGTCGCAAAGGCCTCAGATCTTTGAACTTCACTCTGAGGTACAATCTGATTTTTTTTTTTTTAAGTGTGTGTCCGTTGTGTTGTGTTGTGTAATTTAATGTAAAAATCTAAATGAGTTCATTCACTCCAACAACAACAGACACGGTGGAGGAACGGCTGGTCCAGACTGAGCTGCAGAGGAAAAAATTATAGGGAAATTAACTGCAAACAATCAAAGTTGAACGTTTCATTAATTTGGGAAGTCGCCCACTGTTGCAAAAACAAATTTCTTCCTTCAGATTGCCTGTATTAATTGTAGCTACTGATAAAAAAAGAAAAAAAGTGGTTGTAATTAGGATTGTAGCATTGTTTCTGTGTTTGATAATAAATATTCTGAAGTTACAGCAGCAAGGAGAAGGTGACATCATGATTAAAGCTCCTTATATCCGTTCTATGGACAGAAATAAACTGTAATCCTAATTTATATATTTATATTTGGCCTCTTGATCCTCTGAGTTTGGTGTCTGCAGGATAAACGACGACAGTTGCAGGTTTGGACTCGATGTTTCTGGTCGGACCAGTTTGTCGTGACGCTATGAGGTCATCGACAAGTTTGCATAAATAAAATCAGTCGATACGATTGATCGATCGTCAGCTGATCCAACAATGGCCGCCATGGCTGCACACGCGCACACTAGAGGGCATGAAATGTGGATTAATCCGCTGATTAAAATAGATCCCAACAAATGCTCTGTTACTGAACGTCGAATTAAAATGACTGTTATTTTTAATGAATTGACAGATATTTAATCAATTATATAGTATTTGACTGGTCGACATGAACCAACCAGCTCAGACATAACAGAGAAAACAGGAAGTCCTGTGAGGCGGATTAATACGTCTGTGGTTTTTTGTCACTTCATTTTCTGTAAAGTTTTGAACTCAGAACTTTATTATTATTATTGATTATTATAAGATAAGATAAGATAAGATAATCCTTTATTTGTCCTGCTCTGGGGAAATATACAAAGTTACAGCAGCAGACAACAGTGAACAGAATATACAGGAAAATATTAAAATATGTAAAAAAAACAAAAAAAAAACATGTTTCATAATATATATATATGAAGGATCTGTAACATCGTGTTGGACGAAGCTGCACCAATCAGAGCTCTCGCTTTCTCTCTGGCTCTCTCTCTCACACACACACAGAGAATAAATAACATGATAAACATGTGGAGGCATGCACAGAGATAAATACACTCACAGACCCACGATACACACACACACACACACACACACACACACACACACACACTGCACTCAGATCGAAACCAATGGATTTAATGGATTTTTACAATTTAAAATTGTAAGAGGGGAGAGTTGGAGGACACAGAGAGAGAGAGAGAGAGAGAGAGATGAATGAATCAGGAAGAGAGAGAGAGAATTAGATAAACTGTAGAAGGAGAGAGAGAGAGAGAGAGAGCGGGCGGCCGAGCCTGTGTTTGCTGGGCCGTGAAGCGTTCAGCTGTACCTCCATCTGAACGCTCCGTTAGCGGTGGAGCCATTTCTTAATAACACTCATAACTGCTCTCTGAAACACTCCTCCTCCTCCTCCTCCATCCATCTCTCCTCCTCTCCTCTCCTCATACCTCTGTATCCTCCTTCCTTCATCACTCCATCATCCAGCTTCATGACCTCATGACTTCCTGTAGCTATCTCATCTTCAGACGACACAGATTTAATGTGTGTGTGTGTGTGTGTGTGTGTGTGTGTGTGTGTCTTGATCACTGTGAGTCTTTGTATTTACTGACCTGTCGGTTCAGGTGAGAGAATTATTATTATTCCCATATTATTATAATCATTATTATTATAGAACAAATTTCCTTGTTGTCTACAACTACTTCGGGGTAGAAAGCCAGCACATAATTTGAATGAGAATTTTGAATAGTTAACGAACAAGAGTTTTGCTATATAGCCTATATCATGTTTTTCACGCCCTATCACAGTTTAGACAAATCTGAAATGACATGACTGAAGAAACTATTTCTGTGTATGTGTGTTTTGTGTTGCTATGTGTGGTATTTATTTAGTTTTTGGGAATCACAGTGTCTAGAAAGCATCAGCCCTGCAGCGGGACAGCTAACGGCGGTAACTAAGCTAACGGCGGTAGCTAAGCTAACACCAGGACGTCAGCTGTTAAAACCCTCCCCGACACGACATGAAACTACTCCAGTTAGCTCAGTCATGTTGTAACTCAGATATCCGCTGGAAAAAATATTTTTTCCATGGACTGTTTATTGAGTTATTAAAGTTAATGCTAAGCTAATGGTTAGCCCGGCTAATCTATGATAACCATGACTAATTACAAAAACGTGCACACAGAAATGATTTGTCCAATCATTGGTTTTATAGACTTTACAAACATCAGATTAATCTCAACGGTGACATAGTGACATGAAAAATTATATATAGCCTAACGTTAGCGAAACTCTCGTTTGTCACTATTGTTCTGATGCTGGATTCTACCCAGAAGTAGTTGTAAACAAGGAGATTCGTTCTACTGACTTAAACTGTTCAACCTTTGAATTTTAACCTGTGTTTGATTCTCAGAAACTGAACTTAACGTTTTTTTGTTGGCTAATTTATTGTTGATTAAGTCGATTCCTTAATTTCAAGCGCCAGGAAGCTGCGCTAGCATGTCTATGAGATTTCCCAGCCGCAGCTAGCACCGAGCTAATTAGCACAAACGCACACACATGCTGTCTGTCTCCTAATGAAGCCGTCTCACTCCATCCCTCCTCCCCTCTCTCTCCATCCTCTTTCCCACACTCCTCACCCGTGTCTCCTCTCTTTCTTTATTCCCTCTCTTCCTCCCTCCCTCCTTCATGTCCTCCTTTTTCCAAACCAAAGACAAGCTGCTGTTAAACTAATTGCAGCTGTTGTTTTCTAACTACAAATCTTCTATTGTACATTAACATGTCGAAGATGAAAAAAAAAACAAAAAAAAAAACGTTGCTTTGAGGCTAAAAGCAGAGAAAGTTCATTTTGAAGCCATCTGTCCCTCAGGACGCTGATTAATTTGTCGCCGGCTGCCTGTCACTCAAACCGTTTGATCTGCTCACTTACTAATTTATTTTTTTATTTTTTTATTTTTTCTGTAGGAGAAAAAAAACAAACACGGAGCTAAATTGACTTTGATGAGGTTGTTGATCAGAAGAACTTTTTGTTTTGTTTTTTCTAAGTAGCAGCATGTTGAGTCTCGTCTGAATCAAAGAGACGGGTGAACGAACAAATCGCACTCCTCCTCCGCCCGTTGTCGATAGTTACGGTGTCGTCTCTGCAGAGTTCGATTCTCTCAGGGAGGAAAAGTTTCACAAAGTGTTCAGACTCGCAACATCTTAAAGCTGCGTTCGCAACCGCCACGATGCAGCAGGTTCACTGTGAGTGTCACAGTGTCGGTCGTTGTTGTTTCAGTTGCCTACTGACCTTTGAACGCATCACCACGGCGGCAGGGCCGTTGCTAGGAATTCTGGGCCCCCTTAAAGAATACTAAAGTGGGCCCCTCCCCCTAACTTTTCCTTTTTTTTTTCTTAGACTACGTATGTATTATCGTTTTTTATTTAGCCTTCTTCGTTTTGATGCTAATGCAGCATTACACTGCAAAAACTCAAGTATCTTAGCAAGAATATTTGTCTTATTTCTAGTCAAAACAAATCTCATTATACTTAAAATAAGACACATCATATTAAAAGTAGCTTGTTTTAAGACACTTTTTCCTCCTTTTGAGCATATTTTCACTTGGAATAAGTAGAAAAAATCTGATAGTGGAGCATTGTTTTCTTCCTTATTACAAGCACAAAAAACTTACTTTCACTGGCAGATTTTTCTATTTATTGTGAATTTAAGTGAAAATTATCTAAAAACAAGTTAATTTTTAGGTAATGAGTATTATTTTAAGTGGAAAGAGATTAGTTTTGACTAGAAATGAGACATTTGGACAAGAGATAAGACAAATATTCTTGGAAAGATGTTGAGTTTTTACAGTGTACTATGAGTATTAGTCAGGGTCTTACGCAGAATAAATCAGTCATACAAAGATTAGACTACTGGGGTTTTTTATGGGCCCCACTGGGCGCTGGGCCCCTAGAATTATCATCACCTTTCTCCCTTAAACAACGGCCCTGCACGGCGGCATGGAAAGATCAGAGATAGCAGTAGGTAACGCACTTCCTGTCTGGATTGGTAGACATTTAGTTTGAAATGATCTACACTTCCTGTCTGGAACGGTTGACACTCCAGCTCAGTCCCATTTCTCCACACTTGGCTGAGTGGCGCTTGGTTACGCACACACTTTGGTGACGGTTTTCTGGTACATTTGCATAGAGTGTGCAAGCATGAATTAAGTGGCCAAGCGTGCAGGGATATTTAAAAGCAATCGGGACAAACTTGACAAGTGCAGCCTGTCATCTGAGTGCCATTGTGCACACAAGCACAACTCCGACACACACACATAGCAACACTTTTAATTAACACTGCGACTCCAAAAGTGTCTTTATGTGCAAGATTCAAATTGTAAGTAAAAAAAAAAAAGAAAAGAAAAAAGATAAACACCCTGGATTAAACAGTTATAATCAATAGAGATAATTCATATTTACGTGATAACAGGTCAAAAATGATCAGATGTAAAAGTAAATGTAGCCTTTTTTTTTTTTTTCATGTAAAAGCGAAGCCAGAACAAAATTAGAACGGCGGAGCAGAGCCGTGAGCTGCTCAGAGCTACGCTACGGAGGCTCATTATGGGATTTCTTGGTTTCCTTCATCAAACTCATCAAATACACAATCCAACAACTCCACAACGCTCTGGTGGACAAGTTGTGACCTGCACATTCACCACGCTATGAGATAATAACACAACGTTACCAGACAGAGTTGTTTTAGAGGGAAATGCAGAGACTGCTTGATGAAAAACTGTCCCTGAAGGCAACACGCATCAGTGGTTTTGCATGAATTTCCCTCTAAAACAACTCTCTTTTAGGTAGGTAACGAACGAACCTACTGCTACTGTATGACTATAGGGATTATGGATTATTGGGCCAATTTGCCAAAAATGTTGAACTATCCCTTTAAGAAGCATCCAAAACCGGACTGAGGATGCTGTCGAAGCCTCTCGTCCCTTTTGAGTTTGACTTTTGTGTGAGTGCTGTATCTCTGTGTGTGTGTGTGTGTGTGTGTGTGAGGGTAAACACACACACACACACACACACACACACACAGCTTCAGAGCCACACATCCATCCAGATGTTGTTGTCGTCGTGCCGACGGCGGCCATGTCAGACGATCAGACGTGACATGTGACCCAAATTAGAAGTGAAAACATCAGATCCATCAGATCAGCGGTGAAATATGAGACGCCTCGTTTCTGAGTTTTGTCACAATGTTGCATCACTCACGCACACAGCGCTGTCACACACACACACACAAAGACACACACAGACACACAAACATTGACAGATTTCAATACATACAAAGACAGCTGCATTTCAGAGAGTGAATTATGATGCTGTGTGTGTGTGTGTGTGTGTGTGTGTGTGTGTGTGTGTAGCAGGTCAGAAGCATCATGTTCTCTTCATTAACAGCTTGTTTCACTCTTTTGTTCTTCTCTGTTTTTGTGTGTGTTCACCCTTTTCTACACACACACAGACACACACACTGATAGCGTTGCTGTTAAGACTAATAAGAGTTTTGCGACTGCCTGTGTGTGTGTGTGTGTGTGTGTGTGTGTGTGTGTGTGTGTGTGTGTGTGTGTGTGGGACCTGATGTTATTAAATGATATCAACATCAAGGCTCATGTTTGAAGTTTAACTTCCCTTTTTGTTCTCTCTCTACACACACACAGACACACACAGACACACACACACTGATGCAGAGGGCTGATAAACTGCCTCACACACACACAAACTTATGAAGTACAATCGCAGTGTGTGTGTGTGTGTGTGTGTGTGTGTGTTTCCTATCAGTGCTCTGTGTCTCAGTGCGGGGATGAGAACCATACATCATAGTTCTACTGTACCAGATAGCTTATCACACACACACACACACACACACACACACACACACACACACACGATTTGCAGGGTTTAGATTAATTTGTCTGTTCCTGTGTGTGTGTGTGTGTAGTCTCTCTCTCTCTCAGGTGTGTCTGTTCCCATGGAAACACTTCCTGTTTCCTGTGTTTCATGTGTCTTGCATTTTCTGTGGCTGTTTTCGAAACCGCATACATACTACCGTACTGACTACTACATACTGCGTTAGTATGTACTGTATACTGCAATACTGAATGTGGGATTCAGTCTGCTACTTCAGCAGACCGACACGGTTCACACCGCAGTATGCAGTATATACGAGTTTCCCAGAATGCATTTCGCTGCAACCGGTAGCGGTAGCTGTAAAACAGGCGAAAAGCTGTTTTATTTCCCGCTCTAGCGCTGTAATTACGTAACTTTATTAAGTTTTAATATTTTTTCATGTGAGAAAGTAACTGTTTAAATCCCAAATATACAGCCAGTTTATCCAACTGACGGCTGTTTAGAAGTTTGCTCCGATGTTTTTCGGAGAAGTGAAGCTCCAGCAGCCGGTCTGCAGAGCTGCTCGGCCGGCCAACCTCCGTCGTCATCCCGGGGGGAGAAAACGATCGCTAATTAACCTACCCGCAGGTTTTTAGAGGTTTACCACCGGCTGGTTACATTATTTTTAGGAGATAAATGTTGGTCTCATTGATGAAATCTAACAATTGTGGCAGTAGCATTAGTTTGTTTGAACGAAAAGTGAAGCTTCCTGTGTGTATTGGACAGAAGAGCAGCGCTGCCTCGGGGCTCTGGAGCCTACGGACAGAAATCACCACATTTACATCAATAAATAAATGTTTTACAATGAATCAGTCTGCACTCTAAACCGTCTTTGGTTACGGTAAGACGTCAGGGGCGCATTGCCAGGGCTGTTGTATAGGGGAGAAAGGGTGATGATAATTCTAGGGGCCCAGCGCCCAGTGGGGCCCATAAAAAACCCCAGTAGTAGTAATCTTTGTATGACTGATTTATTCTGTGTAAGACCCTGACTAATACTCATAGTACACTGTAAAAACTCAACATCTTTCCAAGAATATTTGTCTTATTTCTTGTCCAAATGTCTCATTTCTAGTCAAAACTAATCTCTTTCCACTTAAAATAAGACTCATTACCTAAAAATTAACTTGTTTTTAGATAATTTTCACTTAAATTCACAATAAATAGAAAAAACTAGAAAAACTTGCTCCATTATCAGATTTTTTCTACTTATTCCAAGTGAAAATATGCTTGAAAGAAGTAAAAAGTGTCTAAAAACAAACTACTTTTAATATGATGAGTCTTATTTGAAGTATAATGAGATTAGTTTTGACTAGAAATAAGACAAATATTCTTGCTAAGATACTTGAGTTTTTGCAGTGTAATGCTGCATTAGCATCAAAACAAAGAAGGCTAAATAAAAAACGATAATACATACGTAGTCTAAGAAAAAAAAAGGAAAAGTTAGGGGTAGGGGCCCACTTTAGTATTCTTTAAGGGGGCCCAGAATTCCTAGCAACGGCCCTGCGCATTGCATTGTGGGATACAGTACACAACGTAGACTGGTCAGATGCATACTGGAGATATTTTCAGAATCAGTACGAATTTTTTGCATACTGCAGATTTTGCTTTTGTCATTACTGCATACTGTATACTGCATTTTGGCCAAATCAGTACGTATTAGCAGTATAAGCAAAGACGGTTTATAAACCAAGACCTTTCATGACGAGTCAGCTTCCTGTATGCATGTCACGTGGGCTTCTGCACGGCCACGCCCCTTTAGAGAGACCAGAGGCAGCTTGGAGTGTATTGATTCCTATGGGACAATTTAATGTGAACACCGATTATGGTCGGGTCTTTCTCCCCACAGTCACTGAAGCAAATTTTGGACTCATTTTTCACAAGCCACATCTCTTCTGAACAGTTTGACACCAAAATGGTAATTTTCATACGAAGAGATCCGGAGAAAATCCACTTTGTTCCAGACCTGTCTCTGTCTCTACGACACACTCTTTGGCACCGATCTACTAGGCAACGTCAAACAAACGGCCGCGAACTCCCGTGAAAATGATTTCAATTATTTTTGTCATGCTAAATATTACTGTTAGTAGTGTAAATATTTAATGTTATAATAAGAAAATATAAATATCTCACTTTCATCTACCTACAAATTGTATAAATCCACACACACGTTCACAGACGAGGTGGGGTGACGGTTGGCCACGCCCATTTAGAGAGACAGGAAGTGTAGTAAACCATTTCATATCATTGGAGCAGCCGCTCATGGAGTATCTTTCCATATATTGAATATCTTTGGTATAAGTATGCGGTTTCGAATACAGCCTGTATGTTTCCTTCAGTCTCAGTGTTTTGACCTCTCAGGGCCACCGTACCGTACAGACTCACAGACTGAAATGAATCAATAGAAGTGATCGGTCTTGTTTCTGTGTCTCTCAGATCTCAGATGTAACAGTTGTGTCGTCGTCGTCGTATTTTACAGTTTAATTACTCGTCGTCGTCATCTCGTTGTCGTTCATTAACGAGCGCGGCTCAGACTACAGTGTCGTTAACGATGTTACAGTTTAATCACAAACCGCTGCTCGTCTGGGTAATGATGCTCCCTGGTGGGAGGCAGGCTGTCGCTGACACACACACACACACACACACACACACACACACACACACACACACACACACACACACACACACACACACACGCACACACACACACACACACACACACACACACACACACACACACACACACACACAGCTGATTGTTGCCATATATGTGATGATATTTGAATCTTTTAAGGTGGAATTTATATTTTTATTTTTCACCTCAGTGTGCAACGTTCAGAACGACCTCTCTCCACCTTTACTTCCTCTTCTTCGCTACTTCCTCTTCTCTCCATCTTTACTTCCTCTTCTTCGTTACTTTACTTCCTCTTCTCTCCATCTTTACTTCCTCTTCTTCGTTACTTTACTTCCTCTTCACTCCATCTTTATTTCCTCTTCTCTCCATCTTTACTTCATCTTCTCTCCATCTTTATTTCCTCTTCTCTCCATCTTTACTTCCTCTTCTCTCCATCTTTACTTCCTCTTCACTCCATCTTTATTTCCTCTTCTCTCCATCTTTACTTCCTCTTCTATCCATCTTTACCTCCTCTTCTCTCCATCTTTACTTCCTCTTCTTTACTACTTTACTTCCTCTTCTCTCCATCTTTACCTCCTCTTCTTCACTACTTTACTTCCTCTTCTCTTCATCTTTTCGTCCTCTTCTCTTCCTCTTTTCTTCATCTTTTCTTCCTCTTCACTCCATCTTTATTTCCTCTTCTCTCCATCTTTACTTCCTCTTCTCTCCATCTTTACTTCCTCTTCTTCCTTACTTTACCTCCTCTTCACTCCATCTTTACTTCCTCTTCTTTACTACTTTACTTCCTCTTCTCTCCATCTTTACTTCCTCTTCACTCCATCTTTACTTCCTCTTCTTCACTACTTTACCTCCTCTTCTCTCCATCTTTACTTCCTCTTCTTCACTACTTCCTCTTCACTCCATCTTTACTTTCTCTTCTTCACTACTTTACTTCATCTTCTCTCCATCTTTACCTCCTCTTCTCTCCATCTTTACTTCCTCTTCTTTACTACTTTACTTCCTCTTCTCTCCATCTTTTCTTCCTCTTCACTCCATCTTTATTTCCTCTTCTCTCCATCTTTACTTCCTCTTCTATCCATCTTTACTTCCTCTTCTCTCCATCTTTACTTCCTCTTCTTCGTTACTTTACTTCCTCTTCACTCCATCTTTATTTCCTCTTCTCTCCATCTTTACTTCATCTTCTCTCCATCTTTATTTCCTCTTCTCTCCATCTTTACTTCCTCTTCTCTCCATCTTTACTTCCTCTTCACTCCATCTTTATTTCCTCTTCACTCCATCTTTATTTCCTCTTCTCTCCATCTTTACTTCATCTTCTCTCCATCTTTACGTCCTCTTCTCTCCATCTTTACTTCCTCTTCTTTACTACTTTACTTCCTCTTCTCTCCATCTTTACCTCCTCTTCTTCACTACTTTACTTCCTCTTCTCTCCATCTTTACTTCCTCTTCTCTTCCTCTTTTCTTCATCTTTTCTTCCTCTTCACTCCATCTTTATTTCCCCTTCTCTCCATCTTTACTTCCTCTTCTATCCATCTTTACCTCCTCTTCTCTCCATCTTTACTTCCTCTTCTTCCTTACTTTACCTCCTCTTCACTCCATCTTTACTTCCTCTTCTTTACTACTTTACTTCCTCTTCTCTCCATCTTTACTTCCTCTTCACTCCATCTTTACTTCCTCTTCTTCACTACTTTACCTCCTCTTCTCTCCATCTTTACTTCCTCTTCTTCACTACTTCCTCTTCACTCCATCTTTACTTTCTCTTCTTCACTACTTTACTTCATCTTCTCTCCATCTTTACCTCCTCTTCTCTCCATCTTTACTTCCTCTTCTTTACTACTTTACTTCCTCTTCTCTCCATCTTTTCTTCCTCTTCACTCCATCTTTATTTCCTCTTCTCTCCATCTTTACTTCCTCTTCTATCCATCTTAACTTTCTCTTCTCTCCATCTTACTGTAACTTCCTCTGTTTCACTACTTTACTTCCTCTTCTCTCCATCTTTTCTTCCTCTTCACTCCATCTTTACTTCCTCTTCTCTCCATCTTTACTTCCTCTTCTTCACTACTTTACTTCATCTTCTCTCCATCTTTATCTCCTCTTCTATCCATCTTTACTTCCTCTTCTTCGCTACTTTACTTCCTCTTTTCTCCATCTTTACATCCTCTTCTCTCCATCTTTACTTCCTCTTCTGTCCATCTTTACTTCCTCTTCTCTCCATCTTAACTTCCTCTTCTTCACTACTTTACTTCCTCTTCTCTCCATCTTTATCTCCTCTTCTCTCCATCTTTACTTCCTCTTCTCTCTATATTGACCTCCTCTTCTATCCATCTTCACTTCCTCTTTTTCACTACTACTTTACTTTCTCTCCTCTCCCCCTTTACTTACTGTAATCTTCACTTCTTTTACTCTTCTCTCTTGCTTCGCAACTTGTTCTCTCCTCTTCTTTCTTTACTTCCGCTTATTTACCTCGTCTCTCCATCATCACCTCCTCCTCTCTCTTTACCAACTACTTCTATCCATCTTTTCTCTCCATCTTTACTTCCTCTTCTCTCTATCTTGACCTCCTCTTCTATCCATCTTCACTTCCTCGTTTTCACTACTTTGCTTCCTCTTCTCTTCATCTTTACTTGCTCTTCTCTCCAACGTTACTTTCTCTCCTCTCCCCCTTTACTTACTGTAATCTTCACTTCTTTTACTCTTCTCTCTTGCTTCACAACTTATTCTCTCCTTTACTTCCTCCTTTCTGTCTTTACTTCCTCTTTTTTTTACCTCCTCTCTCCATCTTTACCTCCTACTTCTCTCCATCCGTCTGTGTTTTTGTTTCATTGTGTGTTTCACTTTTTTTCAACCATTTTCTCTTCTGTTTACAAAGTTTCTCTCACTCCCTCTCTGTCTTTCTCCATTCCCTCAATTTCATGGCAGCACTATGAGTGTGTGTGTGTGTGTGTGTGTGCGTGTGTGTGTGTGCACATGCTCCTGCTGTTGAGCTGCGGTGCTAATCGATTAACGCCAACATGTCTGAACCAGCATCGCATTAGTCAACGTCACACACCGCCACCTGCACAACACTCTGTGTGTGTGTGTGTGTGTGTGTGCGCGCGTGTGTGTGTGTGTGTGTGTGTGTGTGTGTGTGTGCAGAGTAGTTAAGGAAGACGGCCTGCAGGTGATTACACTCCTTTGGGATATGAAAGAAAGAGAAAGAGAAAGAGAGAGAGGAGGAAGGAAGGAAAATCCAGAGAAAGAGAACTGGGAAACCGGAGATGGAGAAAAGATGGAGGAAGAGTGGATGATGATGATAGAGGGAAAGAAAAAGGACAGGAAGTGGAAGAAAACAATGGAGACATGACGACTCCACCAATATTTAATCAATTAATTATTAATAATCAGTCATTTGTGTTGCACTAATTGCAGGTTAAATTGACTCGTATCTGTGTTTGTTGACGTCGTAATCAGAGCGTTTTAGTGACATGACGAGGAGTCGGTGCTGAAGCTGCAGGTCGTCATGACGACTCGCTCTGGTCCGGTGAAGCCCAGTGAGCTCGTCGTAGCAACGGGAAGTGATTCCTCTTCTATCCATCTTTACCTCCTTCTCTTCTCTTCATCTTTACCTCCTCTCTCCATCTCTACCTCCTCTTCTCTACATCTTTACCTCCTCCTCTCAATCTTTATCTCCTCTCTCCATCCTTATCTCCTCATCTCTCCATCTTTACCTCCTCGTCTTCACTTTACATCCTCTTCTCTTCACTTTACCTCCTCTTCTCTTCATCTTTACGTCCTCCTCTCCATCTTTACCTCCTATTCTCTCCATCTTTACCTCCTCATCTCCATGTTTACTTCCTCCTTTCTTCATCTTTACGTCCTCCTCTCAATCTTTACCTCCTCTCTTCATCTTTACCTCCTCCTCCTCTTTACCTCCTCTCTTCTCTACATATTTAGCTCCTCCTCTCTTCATCTTTACCTCCTCATATCTCCATCTTTACCTCCTCCTCTCTACATCTTTACATCATCTTCTCTCTATCTTTACCTCCTCTTCTTCAATCTTTATCTCCTTTTCTCTCCATCCTTACCTCATCTTCTCTACATCTTTACCTCCTCCTCTTCTCTCCCTCTTTGCCTCCTCCTCCTCATCTGTACCTCCTCCTCTTCTCTTCATCTTTACCTCCCCCTCTTCTCTCCATCTTTACCTCCTCCTCTCTCCATCTTTAGCTCTTCCTCCTCCTCCTCTTTACCTCCTCTCTTCTCTACATCTTTAGCTCCTCCTCTCTTCATCTTTACCTCCTCTTCTCTACATATTTACCTCCTTTTCTCTCCATCTTTACCTCCTCCTCCTCATCTCTACCTCCTCATCTCTCCATCTTTACCTCCTCCTCATCTCTACCTCCTCTTCTCTACATCTTTACCTCCTCCATAGGTTTGTCGTTCATCGTACACAAGCTGTTGAGAAGAGAAAAACAAACTTTAAACTTCATCTTTATTCAGTTAAAACCGTTTTTTTTTTTTTTTAAGGTGGATGTGGTCTGAAGTGAAGTTAAACTGGATGAACTCTCTGGTTCTGGTTTTTGTGTCTAAACCGCCTTTACATGACCAAACAAGAAATAAAACCCCCCAAAAACCTGGTGTTGATCTTCATTTCCACTTGTGAAGCCGCTCGCAGCAACCGGCCGATGAATCACAACACAACCAGTCTGATCCATTTCACACAAAACAACACTCACTCCTTGATTTCTAATTTTCTGAGAGCTTCCCCCTCCGCGCTCCAGAATACATTACAGGTACTTAGTTATTTCTCTCCCTCTTTCTCTCTCTCTCTCTTTCTTTCTTTCTTTCTTTCTTTTCTTTCCTTTTTTCTTTTAATCAGCTAAAGCGTGATTGTTTGTTTGCCAGCAGCGCCGGCGCTACAAAGCCGTAACGCTGCAGCGCTCCGACGCCTCTCCAGGAATCTGGCAGCAGATTGGAGAGACGCTGGAATCAAAGGCAGCTCGGAGACGCTCGCTTCATCTGTGATGTTGATGTTGTTGTTGTTGTTTTGGATGTGAAGAAGACGCTGCTGCTGCTTCTGTTGCTGCTGCACCTTTGTCTTCATGACTACTTGGTCTCAAGCGAGCAACACTGCTCTCAAACCATTACTTTCACTATACAAAAAAACCCTTAAAGTGCTGGACAGGAAATCCAATAACTATCATCATTGTCATATTTTACTGAAATACAAGCTGTTAAAGCAGAAGTAAGCGATATTTTTGTGTTACTATAAGTCTTAAATAGTTCTATCTTCCGACAGCAATCACTTACATAGAGTGTTTGGTCTGAAACACGGGTCTGTCAGTCACTCTGCTCTGCTCTGAGCCGAGGAGAAAACTTTTCTCGTATCCTACAATTTTTATCCAATGAGGAGAGAGAACGGCATGCAGGGCTGTGTGTGCAGCCAAGGGATGCGCCTGAATGTGGTGACGTAGGGACGAGGACTGTTATGGTGCGTTCAAGTGAACCTGTGAAGTCGTACCAGTTCGATCTGGTACGACTTCACGGGTCAGAAGTTACGAGTGGCCGTTATAGTGACTTTCACAGGTAAAACAGGTCGGAAAAACACGTCGTAAGTTGTGACTTGAAGCTGTAATTTACGGTTTCAAAAGCCTGCCTGGAACGCAGCATTAGCCAAAACGACCGGATCGCTTACTTCTGCTTTAATGTTGCTTCTGTTTTGTCTGTAGCGGCTGCTGTTTGAGTTCAGTTTTATGTTAGTTTGTGTGTGTATGCATGGACCTTCACTGAGCTCTCTGTCTTTTGTCCACTGTTCAGCTTTTTAATCATTGAATGTATTATTTGTATGTTGATAACCCAAAATGTTTTATTATTTTTCTCTTAGGGTGACTTTAAACATCAGTCCAGGGACAAACAGATGCAAAATAGCCTTTTGGCTAATTCTGGCATGTTTACATTTGTTTAAATGTTTTTATTAATGTGCAATGTCCCTGATCCTTAAACCTTTAAATAAATAAATAAATGTCTCCAAGCCAAAAACACAAGGAGGAGGAGACGGAGCGAGGGAGAGGGAAAGAGAGGGGGAGAATTTACAATAGTCTATAATCAGTGACATTCACCGTAAAAAGCCCATCCCTCTCTCTCCTCCTCATTATCTCCATCATATATACTCGACTCAGATGTGGATGAGCGCCATTTTGTCATTACACTCCCCCTCTCTCTCTCTCTTTCTCTTTCTCTGTCTTTTGCCGCTCTCTATCAGCGTCCGTCGCTCCTCGATGGAGCGATAATATCCATCTTATTACACTCGGCGCGCGGAGGCTGTCGAGGCTGGAGTGGTGGAGGTTAAACGTCCACTCAGCGGTGAAGAGCGTCAGGCTGAAGAGGAGAGAAGGAGGGAGAGAGAGAGGGAGGGAAAGAGAGGGAGAAAGAGAGGGAGAGAGGGAGGGAGGAAGTGTCCTGTCCCCTGAAAACACTACACACAGGTGGGCCGGGGTCAAAGGTCAGATAGTGGTGAGATGAGTGAGTTACACCTGTTGAAACACATCAACGGTTTGTGTTTGGTGTTAAAAGCGCATCCTGTCTGTGTGCTTTTATTTTGAAGGACTGATTCATGAGAATATATATGTGACCCGTTCTATCAAAATGAGTCGGATGTCGCAACGTTCTATTTTTAGATAATCAGCTGATAACGTGGAAAACCCATAGAAATGTTTTACCCTAATTTCAAAGCAATGACATTCAAAAACAATCTCCCAAAGTTTCACAGTCCAGATAATTGAGAAAAGGCACGTGAATGATGATTAAAGTTGATTTGCAACTTAAACCCTCTGAAAATGAGCGTTGCTTCGGTGCAAAACATGAAATATCTTCTGAACTGTTCATGATAGAGACGAGCTGTAAACTGCATCTGAATCACGGGATTCTCCTCTTTCCGACGGTCATTGAATGGTGCCTCTATGACGAGAAGGGACGGGTATAGAAACAGATGCTAAACCGAGTAGCATCGACGCTAACAGAGCGTAGCATCGATGCTAACCCGAACGTAGCAACGATACAACGCTTGCACATGTTTTACAAAACATCAACAAAACATGAAACAACTTCTGAACCGTTTATGATAGAGACGAGCTGTAAAAAGCAACTGAATCGCGGGATTCTCTGCTTTCCGAGGGTCATTGAATGGTGTCTCTATGACAACAAGGGGCCGTAGCTATAGGGCGCGTGTAATCACGTGGTACAGGAACAGATGCCAGAGTCACTGGCAAAACTTTAAATGCAATTTTCTCAGGTTTTAGAACGGAATAAGAGAGTGGAAGATCGTAATTCAAATGGTCACATCTAGAAGACCATCAAATGTATGACTTTGACTAGGGTATCATTTTATAGCTTATTTTCTAATCTTTCCATTGATACCAAAATCTCAACTTTGGAATTTGGGTCACTGTGACTCATTTTGATGGATCAGGTCACATATATATTTTTTTAAACGCTGAAGCTTTAATTATTACAGGGTTCCCACGCGTCCGGGAAAACCTGGAAAATGGTTGACCGATTGTCCAGTCATGGATAACACATGGAAAATTAGAAAAAAAAAAAAAAGTCAAATGTCCTGTAAAATTATTTATCACATCGTGGCATCAGCTTTGACTTTTTCAGACCCCACTAAGGATTTATTTTATTTTCCAAAGAAGTACTGAGCAAGAAAACTAGAGACTCTGAGTTGATTGTTTTCCAGAATTTGTCATAATTTGCATGTTAGAGATTATTTCATAGATCAGTTCGAGCCACAGACTGCACATCTTTAAAACAGACGTGAGAGAGGAATAAACATAGAAACAAACTGGTTAAATGTACAAAATGAGGTACAACTGTGTAGAAAAACACTTCTATAAAGCATGAATGGGACAGGGGGTTATTATTGTATGCCATAATAATATGTCTGTAATATTGTAGCAGCTGAAAATGTCCTGGTCTTGGAAAATGATTTCAAGAAAAGAGTGGGAACCCTGTATTACACTTCCTGTTTTATTTTGAAGGGTTGATCCATGATCTAAAGATAAAACAAAATAAGAAACATTGTGTACACTGCAAAAACTCAACATCTTACCAAGAATATTTGTCTCATTTCCAGTCAAAACAATCTCATTATACTTAAAATAAGACTCATCTCATTAAAAGCAGCTTGTTTTTAGACACTTTTCACTTCTTTCAAGCAGATTTTTACTGGAAATAAGTCGAAAAATCTGATGGTGGAGCAAGTTTTTCTTTCTTGTTACAAGCACAAAAACCTGCTTTCACTGGCAGATTTTTCTACTTATTTCAAGTGAAAATTAGTTTGAAACAAGTGCAAATTATCTAAAAACTAGTTAATTTAAGTGGAAAGAGTTTAGTTTTGACTAGAAATTAGACATTTTGACAAGAAATACGACAAATATTCTTGGAAAGATTTTGACTTTTTGCAGTGTAGTGTAGTTTCCATCTCCTCTCTCTCTCTCATCTTCTCTCTGGAGCTCTATAGTAACAACAGGTCGGTGCCAGCCAATCAGAAGAGAGAGAGAGAGAGTCACTCTGAGCTTCTCTCCTCTGATTGGCTGACGGTTTTGTTGTGACATCACAAAGTCACAGGAGTGGATGGAGCTGTAATAGAAACATCTAGGTACCTTTATGGAGCTTTTTTTTTAATTTAAAAACTTCTTTATAGCGACAATGACATCATCGCCTGAGGTAGAAACCATGGCGATGAGGTAAAAGAGGAGAATCGATCTCCTCCTCCTCCTCCTCCTCCTCCTCCTCCTCCTCTTCTCTTTTGTCTGATTGTAGTTTCGACCTTCTTCTCCTCCGTTCTCCTTCGTGTTTTCCTTCCTGGGAAAGAAGCCAGCTCTGAAATAAAACTTCCTTCTCGCTCTTTGCGTCATTCCTCTCTCTCTCTTTCTCCTTCCAGACCTCCATCCTTCCTTCACTCTTTTGTTCCTCCTCTCTCTCTCTCTCTCTCTCCTCTGTCCTCTTTCCTGTCCATCCCCCCTTTCCTCTCCTATCCTTCTTGTACTTTTCTCCTCTTCTTTTCATCTTCTTTTCTTTCCTCCATTACTCGTTTTCTCTTCACATGAACATCCTTCTCTCCTTTCCTTTCCTCTTCTCCTCTGTCTTATTCCCTTCTTTTCAGTTCTCTCTCCTCCTCCATCTTTTCTTCCTCACCACTCTTTATTTACTTTCCACTCTTCATTTCCCTCCTTTCTTACAATTTGTCCTTATGTCCATATTTTTTTTCCCTTTCCTTTCCTTTAATTTTCATTTCTCTTTTTTCCTTTTCTTTTCATCCTTTACTCTCCTCCTCTTTTCCTCTCCTTCCATCATTTCCCTGTCTTTCTCTCCTCCTGTCTCCTCCTGTCTCTCCTTCCATCCTTGTTTCCTCATCTTCTACCTTTCGTTTACTCTCACTTTAACTCTTCACCTTATTTCCTTTATCCCCTCTTCTTTCTTTCTTTCTTTCTTTCTTTCTTTCTTTCTCCCCCTCTTCTCTTCATCCTCAGTTAATTTGCCCTTCATTTTCCCTTACTGTAAGTTTCCTTCACTTATTCATCTCTCCTCCTCTTTTTTCCCTCACCTCCTCGTTTCCTCTCTTGTCCTCCTTCACCTCCTCCTCCTCCTCCCCTCCATCCCTCTCTCCTTCACAGTAAAAGCGGCCCTGGCAGCGACTCCCTCCCTCTACACTATAAAAGTTGTGTGACATTGAGACGTTTTCTATTTTAAGCTTCATTTTTTTTTTTTACTTCCTGGAAGCGAGTGAAATCACCGAGCGGCTGCAGCGTCGAGCCAAAAACTATTTATACCTTTTAATTCATCAAATGAACACAGAGTGGTTTGGAAAAGGCCAATAAATAATCAGCTTTTTATACGTCGTCCACGGTAACTGGTCTCCTTGGATGTGACGACGAACCTCGAAGAAAACAGACAAACTATCAGAGAGGACAGTCGTTAATAAAATAGAATAAAATAAAATAAAATATAAACTTCAAATTCAGTTGATAAGTGAAGAAACAACCTCTTAAACAAAAGTTCTTATTTATCATAATAATTAAAACTCAACATTCGTGAACGTGACCTTGTGAATAACCAGGTCGTGTGATGATGAAGACCTTGAGATGTGGTAGAAAGCTCCAGATATACTGAGATATCGTATGGTAGAAACAGTACTGTATATTTTGATATAAACCCATGTTTCTTTAGGTTTTATTTAATAAATGTAACTGTAATTTCACTGCAGTGCCTCAGCTGTTTAATTTTTACACTTAATTAATTATAATAAAGTTTTAGATAGAAACACTAATAGTTGTAAAAAATTGGGTTTGAGGTCGTGTGTGTTTCTTAAATGTTAAGAAAGATCAAGTATTGTTCAGTGATGTGGATGTGCAGAAAGTTTTAGCTTCTGCAAGACTCTGGGCGTACACTGACACACACATGCACATGCACGGACACACACACACACACACAGACACACAAACACACACAGACACACAAACGTGCAAACACTTTACTTCAGTTCCAATGAAATAGTTGAGTGTGAGCATTTGTTTTCCTGTCTCGCTCCTTCTCTCTTTCTCACAATCACACACTCCTGCAGGCTTGTATTGTGCTGCAGTTAATAAAGTGTGTGATTGTGTTTGTGTGTGTTTGTGTGTGTGTGTGTGTGTGTGTGTGTGTGGATCAGTCGGACAGATAAGCGCTGCTCCTGATAAGGACTGCAGTAACTCTCTTTCTCTCTGCAGACTCTCAGCTCTTCCAGACTCTGTGGGTTTGATTCTTGGACTCAGAGCTTCAGGTCGGTCGGACACGATGTCGTCCACCTCGACCGCATGTCCGACACGATTTATTTTTATCAATGAAACTCACAGAGGTTCTATTTGTATTTATAAATCTGTGGAACATGTTACTGAGTGAGTTGTGATATTGGTCGTCTGTTTGAGTGTTCCTATTGGTCGTTTTTACTTCCTCAAATCAGCCTCTATTAAAGTCTTTATTTACTCTAACAGCAGAAGACAACAGGTGTTAATTAGGGACAGGAAAGGGGCTTTAAATGTTGTTGTATGGTTAACAATACAATGACAAGAAAGGTATTCTATTCTATTCTATTCTATACTGTTTTAGAGTAATAAATAGTTTTATCATCATTTAGGCTGGGCTGCTGCTGGAGTTACTGCCTTGTTGTAACCATTTCAAATTAAAAGCCCTTTATTTCCTAACAGGACTTTTATTGCTGCCTCATTTCTCTGTGTTTTAGTTCTGTCCTCTGCCTCTTAAAGCAACAACGATACAAGTAGTAAATGTAGTTTACTGGCTGTGATGGAATAAAATAGAACAGAACAGAATAGAAAAGAAAGACTTTATTGTTGTTGTACATAAGAAATTTTTTGTTCAGTGTAAAATAATGAGTAAAAACAAATGTGAAGCTGTAGGTGTGTAAATGTGTAGCTGGAGGTGTGTAAATGTGTGGCTGGTGTGTAAATATGAAGCTGTATGTGTGTAAATGTGAAGCTGAAGGTGTGTAAATGTGAAGCTGTAGGTGTGTAAATGTGTAGCTGAAGGTGTGTAAATGTGAAGCTGTAGGTGTGTAAATGTGTAGCTGGTGCGTAAATGTTAAGCTGTAGGTGTGTAAATGTGAAGCTGTAGGTGCGTAAATGTGAAGCTGAAGGTGTGTAAATGTGTAGCTGAAGGTGTGTACCTGTAGGTGTGTAAATGTGAAGTTGTAGGTGTGTAAATGTGAATGCTGTGGGTGTGTAAATGTGAAGCTGTAGGTGTGTAAATATGTAGCTGTAGGTGTGCAAATGTGTAGCTGTAGGTGCGTAAATGTGAAGCTGTAGGTGTGTAAATGTGTAGCTGAAGGCGTGTAAATGTGTAGCTGTAGGTGTGTAAATGTGAAGCTGTAGATGTGTAAATGTGAAGCTGTAGGTGTGTAAATGTGTAGTTGAAGGTGTGTAAATGTGAAGATGTAGGTGTGTAAGTGTGTAGCTGTAGGTGTGTAAGTGTGTAGCTGAAGACGTGTACCTGCATGTGTGCAAATGTGAAGCTGTAGGTGTGTAAATGTGAAGCTGTAGGTGCGAAAATGTGAAGCTGAAGGAGTGTACCTGTAGGTGTGCAAATGTGAAGCTGTAGGTGTGTAAATGTGAAGCTGTAGGTGTGTATATGTGAAGATGTAGGTGCGTAAATGTGTAGCTGTAGGTGCGTAAATGTGAAGCTGTAGGTGCGTAAATTGTAGCTGGAGGTTTGTAAATGTGAAGCTGTAGGTGTGTAAATGTGTAGCTGTAGGTGTGTAAATGTGTAGCTGAAGGTGTGTACCTGTAGGTGTGTAAATGTGAAGATGTAGGTGTGTAAGTGTGTAGCTGTGGGTGTGTAAATGTGTAGCTGAAGACGTGTACCTGCATGTGCGCAAATGTGAAGCTGTAGGTGTGTAAATGTGTATCTGTAGGTGTGTAAATGTGTAGCTGAAGGTGTGTAAATGTGCAGCTGTAGGTGTGTAAATGTGTAGCTGAAGGTGTGTACCTGTAGGTGTGTAAATGTGAAGATGTAGGTGTGTAGGTGTGTAAATGTGAAGATGTAGGTGTGTAAGTGTGTAGCTGTAGGTGTATAAATGTGTAGCTGAAGGTGTGTAAATGTGAAGCTGTAGGTGTGTAAATGTGTAGCTGAAGGTGTGTAAATGTGAAGCTGTAGGTGTGTAAATGTGAAGCTGTAGGTGTGTAAATGTGTAGCTGGTGCGTAAATGTGTAGCTGTAGGTGTGTAAATGTGAAGCTGTAGGTGTGTAAATGTGAAGCTGTAGGTGTGAAAATGTGTAGCTGTAGGTGCGTAAATGTGAAGCTGTAGGTGTGCAAATGTGAAGATGTAGGTGTGTAAGTGTGTAGCTGTAGGTGCGTAAATGTGAAGCTGTAGGTGCGTAAATGTGAAGCTGTAGGTGCGTAAATGTGAAGCTGTGGGTGCGTAAATGTGAAGCTGTAGGTGTGCAAATGTGAAGATGTAGGTGTGTAAGTGTGTAGCTGTAGGTGTGTAAATGTGTAGCTGAAGACGTGTACCTGCATGTGTGCAAATGTGAAGCTGTAGGTGTGTAAATGTGAAGCTGTAGGTGCGAAAATGTGAAGCTGAAGGAGTGTACCTGTAGGTGTACAAATGTGAAGCTGTAGGTGTGTAAATGTGAAGCTGTAGGTGCGTAAATGTAAATGGTAAATGGACTTGCACTTACATAGCGCTTTTCTAGTCACTTGGACCACTCAAAGCGCTTTACAATGTGTAATGGTCGCATTCACCCATTCACACTCATTCATAGGGCAAGTGTGGGCAAGTGTGTAAATGTGAAGCTGTAGGTGTGTAAATGTGAAGCTGTAGGTGCATAAATGTGAAGCTGTAGGTGCGTAAATGTGTAGCTGAAGGTGTGTAGCTGTCTGTGTTTAGTCGTTTAACTGTCCCGTTGTGTTCACTGTACCCAGGAAGCGTGCGACCTCTCTGCGTTGTGTTCTGTGGAGAGAGAATCACTTCACACTGTTGTGTTTGTCATGTTCTCGGGCCGTTAGCGTGGCGGCGGCGCCGTGTGTGCGCTGACAGGGTCGCGTGTCGAGCAGCGGGTCGTGACCTCGTTGCCCCGCCGACCGCCACTTCCTGTCGCACTGAAACGTCTCGGAGCTGAAGCCTGAACACGATCCGCCGCCGCCGCCGCTTTCTGCTGCTGCTGCTGCTGCACGCCACGTTTAAAAGAAGACGATCTGAACCCTGACGGCTTCTAATTAATTAACACCCACCTCCTCCTCCTCCTCCTTCTTCTCCTCTTCTTCTTCTTCCTCTTCTTCTCCTCTCTCCATCCCTCTCTCCTCCCATCATCAGTGGCGTTCAGCCGTTTCCCATCCGACAACATGTAACGATCACAGCGGCGACTTAATTACACTTGAAATGTGAATTGGTTGATGACAGAGTGAAAGATGGATGGATGGATGGATGGATGGAGGGATGGAGGGATGGAGGGAGGCTGTGAAACCAGAGGGATGGACGCCCTTTCGTCCTCCGAGGATGAATAAAACTTGTACAAAGTCCTGGAAATGCAGCGTTTTTCTTTTCATCCGTGAGAATTCCCCTCTGTTTATCCCTCTCCTCTCCTCTTCTTCTCCTCCTCCTCCTCCTCTTTTCTTACTCCGTCAATCCTTTTCCTTGCATCACCCGTCCATCCATCCATCCATCCATCCATCCCTCCCTTCCTCTCTCTCTTTCACACTCTTTCCCTCTCTCTCTTTCTTGTCAGACAGTTGGTCAGAGTTCATTAATTTTTACTACTGAGGTGTTTTTCCTCGGCGGACGGCGAAGTGAGCGAACAGATTCGGGATCTGTTTCTACGGTTACCGGGCTGTAATCAGAGGTGAAACGAGGTGAAAAGACGATGGCGGTGGCGGCGGCGGCGGCGGCGGCGGCTCTTCTGCCTAAGTGCTGCTATTTGAGCTGAATTACACACACATTTGCAATCAAATGTTGTATCAGCGGTTGTGGAGAGCCTCTCTCTGAAAAGACTCTGAGTCGTGTTGTTCGCTTTAATGGTGAAGACGGAGACACTTTGTCTGCTCAGATCGCAGGTTCAACTCCCTGTCTGGAGCCAGCTGGAGGAGGTCGATGTCACACACAGGCGTTTGTTGTTTTAAACATGTGACATCACCCAACACTGTGTGAGACGTTTGCGGTCCCAGTAGGAATCCTGTGCCTCATGGGATGAGATTAACTTTCACTTTATTGATCATGTGATTGAGACCATTGGACAGGAATCATCAATACAACAGCTCAGTCTCTGTTTTTTCACTTCTAATTAGGGGTGGGCAAAAATATCGATATGGCAATATATCACGATACTTTATATTGCGATACAATATCGATATTCAATATTTAAATATTGATTTTTAAAAAAAATTATTTTCATTTATTTTTTTATTCTTTTGGCTTTTGATGCCTTTATTGATCGTATAGTTGAGAGAGACAGAGAGAGGGAGGATTGAGGACTGTAGCCTCTACATGGGGCGCCTGCTTAAAGCAGAAGTAAGTGATATATTTGTGTTAATATAAGTCTTAAATAGTTGTATCTTCCGACAGCAATCACTTACATAGAGTGTTTGGACTGAAACACGGGTCTGTCAGTCCCTCTGCTCTGCTCTGAGCCGAAGAGAAAACATTTATCGTATCCTACAGTTTTTATCCAATGAGGAGAGAGAACGGCATGCAGGGCTGTGTGTGCAGCCAAGGAACGCCGTGAATGTGGCGACGGAGGGACGAGGACTGTTATGGTGCGTTCAAGGAAACTCGTATTTTTCCGACCGTGAAGTGGTACCAGTTCGATCTGGTACGAGTTCACCGGTCGGAAGTTACGAGTGGCCGTTATAGTGACTTTCACCGGTAAAACAGGTCGGAAAAACACGAGTGGGTTGCCTGGAACGCTACAAAGTCGTAAGTTGTGACTTGAAGCTGTAATTTACGATTTCAAAAGCCTGCCTGGAACGCAGCATTAGCGAAAACGACCGGACCACTTACTTCTGCTTTAACCTCCTGCTCCACTCGATGCCCCCCAATATCGATATTTTTTCAAATAATAAATCATGTTTCAGACGTAAATCCAGTACGACTTCCGCACCTCTGCTCCGCGAGGTGTCACTGTACTGCCACCTCAGACAGTGTGTTGTTCATGCAAATACAGTATGTTTCTGTAACTTGCACTTGTATAAAATGGCATGGATAATTTGAATTACATTGTTTTGACTCAGTTTGTCCCATGAATTATCACTATCATCTGATGTACATACAACTCGGATTTTAAGATTTTTCAGTGAACTATAGAATATCGTAGAATATCGCAATATATCGCAAAATTTGGATATCGCAATATCGTATCGTATCGTGACTCAAGTATCGTGATGCGTATCGTATCATGAGGTCCTTGGCAATACCCACCCCTAGTTCTAATAGGCTATGATCTAATACGGTCATCAATATTCATTGTCTCTCCACTGTTTGGAGGCCTGTCCTCTTCACAACAAACAAAACTTTTTTTTATTTTGTTTCTCGGCTCATTTAGCAGCTAAAGTTTCAGAGACTAAATATCCAAGTAGGCTATTAATCTAAACCAAAGTCTGACAGTCCGTTGTCAGTTTGTCCACCTCAAATTTTGTTCTGAAATCAAATGAAATTCCCCTTAGCCTTTGCTATAGGCCAGAGCGGCATTTTTATGCAAATGAGAATGACTGATGCATCCTGGGTAATTTAGGGGCAGCGCCCGGCATTTTTAAATTGCACTCAGTGGCTTTTTGTGTTTTGATGGAGCGTAGACTAACTAACAATCAATTTGAATGTTTTATTTTTTGTTTCTTTTGTAGCACTATGTCTCATAATTATTTTGACACCCTCTTTGAAACCCACCGTTCACGCTATCTTGAAAAATTACAATTAATGAATCTACCGGTATGCTCCTTTAGCCTCCCACAATAATCAATGACTCCACACAGTGGCCAGAAGTTTCTTACCCAGACATCTACACGTATTTGGTGGAATCACCAGGTAGGTTTTGGCTAAGTGTTGTCTGTAAATAGCCTGTTAATAGCCAACTTTTTGTTAGTTAGTTTGTCAAGCCAGTTAGGCTGAACTTTTCAATGGAGGGATGCCGGGCGCTGCCCCTAAATTACCCAGGATGCATCAGTCATTCTCATTTGCATAAAAATGCCGCTCTGGTCTATAGTTTGTTAGCTGTTAGCCATAATGATAGCATGCTAACGAGCTAAATAAAGACAGTGATGATGATAATAAATCAGATCGTTGAATCCTCAGCAGCAAAACTTAAAGGATAATTTCCGTTTTTTACAACCTGGACCTTATTTCTAGCATAAAATACGATCATTTTACTCACCCAGACAACTTTGGTGTCATTTGGAGTTGTTTTGACGAAATTAGCCCCAGTGGAGCGGCGCGTATATCCGTATAATGCGAGAACACGGGGCAGCGGTCGGAGATGACATCATCCAGATCAGAGGTTAGTAGGTCAACCTACAGACCCCGGATGTTGATAACATGCCACCACAGGCTCGGAGGGGAATAGCACTAGTGTATCATAACAAAATATTGGCGAAATGAACAAGTTTTGCGGCGGATAATGTGTTATTTAGAAGCTGCATTGCGTGCCCCGTGTTCTCGCATTATACGGATATACGCGCCGCTCCACTGGGGCTAATTTCGTCAAAACAACTCCAAATGACACCAAAGTTGTCTGGGTGAGTAAAATGATCGTATTTTATGCTAGAAATAAGGTCCAGGTTGTAAAAAACGGAAATTATCCTTTAAGAAACCACGAGGACAGACACAGGAGCTGGTTTTAGAGACAATAAATCTGATGTTTCTGCCGCTAGTTAGCATCTGTTGTTACATCAATGTGTCGACTTGTAGCCTATTGATAGCCTAACTGTTTCCTCTATGCTAAGCCAGTAGCAAAATTAGTATCGTTATTATGATAAGACAGTGAAAAAGAGAGGACAGAGTAAAGAGGTTCATATTTTGCAGAGAGCAACAGGAACAAAGTCTGAAACTAATTCAAGGGAGAAGTTGCCAGCAGCACAAGATATATAAGTAATTATGTAGGAATATGTCCTGATAGAGACACACACACACACACACACACACACACACACACGGAGGCTGAGCCCTGCAGTGTGGTTATTATGTGTGGTGACAGTGTGACAGAGAATAATGGAGACATGTGGCCTCATTCACCTCTGTGTCTGTTGAATTAATGACTAACAGCTTCACGCTAAACTCCTGCCGCTCGCTGCAGCGTCTCATGTTACAGTCCAGACAAATTAACAGCAGATTAACACAGAGGAGCGCCCGGGCTGCGTGGCTGCTCGCTTCATCTGCCCCCGTCCGTACCCTCCTAAATGCCCCCACCTGCACCAACAGCCCCACACAGAGACAATAAGCCTCTGTTAGGATGCTCAGAACCATCCACACTGCAAAAACTCAAAATCTTTCCAAGAATATTTGTCTTATTTCTTGTCAAAATGTCTAATTTCTAGTCAAAACTAATCTCTTTCCACTTAAAATAAGACTCATTACCTAAAACTTAACTTGTTTTTAGATAATTTTCACTTGTTTCAAACACATTTTCACATGAAATAAGTAGAAAAATCTGCCAGTGAAAGCAAGTTATTTGTGCTTGTAATTTAAAAGAAAAACTTGCTCCACTATCAGATTTTTCTACTTATTTCAAGTGAAAATCTGCTTCAAAGAAGTAAAAAGTGTCTAAAAACAAGCTACTTTTTATGTGCAGAGTCTTATTTTGAGTATAATTTGATTTGTTTTGTCTAGAAATAAGACAAATCTTCTTGGTAGAAGATGCAGGGACAAAGACATGGACATTTACAAGTTCTGACAAGAGTCAGATCTTCAAGATACAAAACACTCGACCCCAGGTCCTTGTAGATTTTAATTTCAGTCGAGGTTAAATCGAAAGCAACTGGACTTAGTTATTTGTCTAGGAAGACGTTTCACCTCTCATCCAAGAGGCTTCATCAGTTCATGTACGCAACTGACCAGGCTGGGACTGACAGAAAATCCAATATCTTACCAAGAATATTTGTCTTATTTTTAGTCAAAACGTCATTTCTAGTCAAAACAAATCTCATTATACTTATGTATGTACATATATATATATATATATATATATATATACATATATATATATATATATATATATATATATATATGTGTGTATATATATTTATAAGACTCATCACATTAAAAAGCAGCTTGTTTTTTGACACTTTTTCCTTCTTTCAAGCAGATTTTCACTTAAAATAATCTGATAGTGGAGCAAGTTTTTCTTCCTTATTACAAGCACAAAAAAACTTGCTTTCACTGGCAGATTTTTCTACTTATTTCAAGTGATAATGTGTTTGAAACAAGTGAAAATGATCTAAAAACAAGTACATTTTTAGGTGATGAGTCTTATTTTAAGTGGAAAAAGATTAGTTTTGACTAGAAATGAGACATTTTGACAAGAAATAGGACACATTTTCTTGGAAAGATTTTGAGTTTTTGCAGTGCACCTGTTGGATCTTCTGGGACTTGTGGTTGGATTTGAAGGCGTCTTCGTCACGGGACGCCGCCGCTGTCGAGAGCTGGACTTTGACTATAGGCTGGTTTTTGGTGAAGATCAAACAGGAAGTGGTTTTTAAGAGAGAAGAAGGAGAAGGAGGAGGAGAAGGAGGTGTTCAGAGCTGCAGGTCGACTCGTGTTAATCCTGACTGGTCCACGTACACTCCCTCTGCGGCCGTCCACCGCCTTGTTCCCCTCACGCACAGTAGGCTGCCAATTAATTAAGGTGTGTGTGTCTGTGTGTGTGACTGTGTGTGTGTGTGTGTGTGTGTGTGTGTTCACGCCCTTTTCCCATGTATTATGGTGTTCAGCTGCTCCCACTGTGGGTATTCAGGGGCTTGTTCAGTTCACCACTGGGGCGTCAGGGCCCCTACCTAATTACACTCTGTGTGTGTGTGTGTGTGTGTGTGTGTGTGTGTGTGTGTGTGCCCAAGAACATATCAGACTTGTGTGTGTGTAAGTGTGTGTGTGTGTTTCTATGGTACAGTAGGCTGGTTCCTAATTACTGTCTGCTCCTTGTATTCCCTCAGTGCCAATACCTTCCTGCCTCACTGAACCCTTACTGTGTGTGTGTGTGTGTGTGTGTGTGTGTGTGTGTGTGTGTGCGTGTGTGTGTCTGTGTGTGTGTGTGTGTGTGTGTGTGAGAGAGAGGGGAAGAAAGAGAGAGAGAGAAAGAGAGAAGCCGATCATGTACTCTGACAAACTGAGACACAAGAGAAGCCTCCAGTCTCACCGGGTTTTTTTTTTTTGGATTGACACACTGACACACACACACACACACACACACACACACAACCCAACACACACACACACACACACTGACACACAAACACACACGGAATATCTGCAGGACATGAGCATTAGTGTTTGTTTGGCTGAAGCTGTACATGCAACATGTTTCCTGTGACATCTCCTCACTGTGTAGATATTCAACATCAACTTCAACATAAATGATTATTAATCATTAACTAGAGAATGCATTTCCTGAAGGAAATACGTACGGGTGAATGCTGAAAGCTGGAAGCTGAATAAATTGTTGAAACAATGCAGAATTAAGTGAAGAAATTGGCTGAAGCAATCTTGAAAAGATGAAACAATATCTGAAGAGTAAACTAAAACATGTAGGAAGCTGTATGAAATGGTTGGAAATTACTTGAATTGTTGGAGATCAGTATATACATTTAAAACTGACAGATTGAAAATATTTTTGAACCATTACTAATATAGATGAAACAATATCTGAAGAGTAAAAGTAGAAGATGAAAGACAGAGGATGTATGAAATTGGTGGCAATTACTTGAATTAGTGAAGACATCAACTTCAACATAAATGATTATTAATCAGAATGCATTTCCTAAAGGAAATAAGTACGGGTGAATGCTGAAAGCTGGAAGCTGAATGAGCTGAATAAATTGTTGAAACAATGCAGAATGAAGTGAAGAAATTGCTGAAGCAATCTTGAAAAGATGAAACAATATCTGAAGAGTAAAACTAAAACATGTACAGTAAGAAGGAGGATGTAAGAAATTGGTGGCGATTACTTGAATTAGTGAAGACATCAGCTTCAACATGAATGATTAATAAACATGATCAGATATTTACCGAAGTGTATTGCATTCACTTGAGTAATTTATTTTTTGTTTTGTTGTTCGTGGTAATTTTTTTCTGACTTTACGAGATTTCAAAATCGCGAAACCTCCACTTCATCACGGATCTATTACATCTTAGATCCATGAGATACATTGTTAAGGATTTTTTATTCAAACTCCACTTTGGTTCAGGTTCCACCATTGCTTTGTTTTCCGGCTCGAACACATAGAAGCATCAACAAACTTTTCCCGGGGCAAGCTACACATCCGGGAGCGTATAACAAACATCCTTCAAAATAAAAGTATAACTCATAATAACACATTGAGTAAAGGCGCTTTATTTTACATTTAACTCACTGAGTGCCAACCACGTAATTTCTCGTTTTTGTGTTTCTGTGTTATTGTTGTTTAGTGGCGCCCCCCCCGCCCCCGATGGTGGTTTTGTGAATAGAACAACATTTGTTGTATATTTATCTTACATGAGCCCTTTGATCCAGAAATGCGAGTGTTAGAAGAGCGACAGGCACAAACAGAGCACCTTTCATAAAAGACGCTCTATCTCCTTTTCTAGAAAAAAAGGAGGGATTTTGGTGAAACCCAGCCATGTTTAGCTTGAGTTTTCTCAGGAACAGAGGCACGTAGAAACAAACGGTTTGTGGCCATTTGAAACATAAAGTTTCACCTTTCAAATGAGCCACAGTTTGTGTTGGTGGCAATAATATAGAATACACTGTGGCTCTACAAAAATTGTCAAAAATGGTCTAAATTGCCGGTACACTTAACTAAAACTTTGGAAAGGAGCGCAGCACTCAATGAGTTTGGCTAATGCTGCGTTCCAGGCAGGCTTTTGAAACCGTAAATTACAGCTTCAAGTCACGACTTACGACTTTGTAGCGTTCCAGGCAACCCACTCGTGTTTTTCCGACCTGTTTTACCTGTGAAAGTCACTATAACGGCCACTCGTAACTTCCGACCCGTGAACTCGTACCAGATCGAACTGGTACCACTTCACAGGTCGGAAAAACACGAGTTACGAGTTGCCTTGAACGCACCATAACAGTCCTCGTCCCTACGTCACCACATTCACGCGCATCCCTTGGCTGCACACACAGCCCTGCATGCCGTTCTCTCTCCTCATTGGATAAAAATTGTAGGATACGAGGAAAGTTTTCTCCTCGGCTCAGAGCAGAGCAGAGTGACTGACAGACCCGTGTTTCGGACCAAACACTCTATGTAAGTGATTGCTGTCGGAAGATAGAACTATTTAAGACTTATATTAACACAAATATATCGCTTACTTCTGCTTTAACATACATCCATGGAAAAAAATACAGTCTTATTTTCACTGTGTTCCCAGTAAATTCAGATTTATATTGAAAGGAAATGACCTGTTATTACAGAACTCCTCCTCAGAGAGAGTCACTCAGAGCAGTTTGATGTACAGTAGCACCTTTATTTTGAAATCAGTCCTTACGTGACTTGCAGGTGGAGGAGCTTCTCACGGGATTTTGAAATCTAAAAGTTAAGTCCGAAAAAACCACCCCCGAAAAACAGAAAATAAATTACTCAGAAAAACAGGATTTTTTAAATTATTATTCAAGTGAATGTAATACGCTTCCGTAGACATTGATCCATATTGATTGATTAATAATAATAGGTAATGTGAGCTTCTGTTTAGACATAAAGAACTAACAGTTTTCAAAACGGTGACTTCACCTTCATGTTGACTGAAGGATGACAGATGTTTGTTGTCTCCATGTCGACAACAGCAACAACAACAACACTCTCTTCTCTCCGTCTGTCTCTGTCGTCCTCTTATCCATTTTTCTCTCGCCATCACTTCCATTTTTCTATCTGTCCATCCCTTCATCCATCTCTCCCTGTCCTCCTCCTCCGTCCTCATTTTTCTTTCTCCATGTTGTCACTCTGTTGCTCTCCTTCTCTCCCTCTCTCTCTCTGTGTCCTCTCTTGTCCTTGACTCCAACACACACCAGCTGGCACTCAGCCAAGTGGAGAGACAGCAGAGATGATTATACACTCACACAGGAAGCCGCGTGTGTGTCTGTCTGTGTGTGTGTGTGTGTGTGTGTGTGTGTGTGTGTGTGTGTGAGAGAGAGAGAGAGAGTAAAGCAATGAACTCCAGCAGAGAAAACGACAAAGAAAAGAGTGAATGAAGACATAAACCAAAGTGAGGCCAAGAGAAAGAGAGAGAGTGTGTGTGTGTTTGTGAGATGATCAACAGGCTTTAAAGGGATAGTTCAACATTTTGGCAAATTGGCCCATTGCCATAATAATCCCTATAGTCATAGCAGTAGGTTTGTTACCTTTAATTGTCGGTGCAAGCTGTTTTTAGAACGGTGGAGCAGAGCCGTGAGCTGCTCAGAGCTACGCTACGGAGGCTCATGGGATTTCTTGGTTTCCCTCATCAAACTCATCAAATACACAATCCAACAACTCCACAACGCTCTGGTGGACAAGTTGTGACCTGCACCTTCACCACGCTATGAGATAATAACACAACGTTACCAGACAGAGTTGTTTTAGAGGGAAATTCATGCAAAACCGCTGATGCACGTTACCGTCGGGGGCAGTTTTTCATCAAGCAGTCTCTGTATTTCCCTCTAAAACAACTCTGTCTGGTAACGTTGTGTTATTATCTCATAGCGTGGTGAATGTGCAGGTCACAACTTGTCCACCAGAGCGTTTTGGAGTTGTTGGATTGTGTATTTCAAACCATGAAATCCCATGAGCCTCCGTAGCGTAGCTCTGAGCAGCTCACGGCTCTGCTCCGCCGTTCTAAAAAATAGCTTGCACCGACAATTAAAGGTAACAAACCTACTGCTATGACTATAGGGATTATGGCAATGGGTCGATTTGCCAAAATGATGATCCCTTTAAGGGAAACAGCTAATGGCCTTTGGATAAATCAGTATTTTGGTTTTTCACATCTGGATTACACACACATACACACAACTTCACATTTATTTTGATTTCTGACTTCATGTCTCTATTTGTTTTGTGTTTTTTTTAGTCACAGATTAAATTTACATGTTAAGATGTATTAATATTACTGAAATAAAATGTGCGTGTGTGGTCATGAAGCGTTTTCGTCATCGTTCAGCTGAAGTTACACGATCTGTGTTTCAAAGTTAAAGATCCTGATCACTGATCCACATGATTAACTATTCATTCAGCCTCCGTTTAGACGAGGGCCGATCTGTCTGAGAGCTCGTTACCGAGGGCGAGGCTCGTTACCGAGGGCGACGCGGCCGCTGAAAGTTTGATGACGGGAGAGAGAGAGAGAGAAAGAGAGATCGAGCGGGCGAGCGAGCACAGCTTATTAAGCAGAATCGGTCATGAAAAGTTAAAGTGGTTGAAAGACGCCTTTAAAAAGATACTAATTAAAACAAATGTCTCTTCTGCTGATGACTTTTTAAACAGCCTGGGGAGGCCGAGCGTACGTGTGTGTGTGTCTGCAACATTCAGCCATTTTGTAAAAACCCATCTTTCCCCTCTTCTCTCTTATTCTGTCCAGATGTTTTTCATTGGTCTTACAAGCAAAACATTTCCTGTCCTGTCCATCTATTTTTATTGATTATATATTTTATTATTGATCACATGTTTTACAATTAAAAATCTAAAACTTAAAAAAAAAAAAAAAATTGCACATCTTGATTCTTGACGTTTTGTCTTTGTCACCTTCAGACTGAGCTTTAACCAATGTGTTGAATTTACCTCGTGTTTATAAAAGTCGTCGCTAGAGGACAGTGAGCTGTTCATAGTTTCTTATGATAACATTAAATATTTACATAGTAATATTTAGCATTACGAACATTAGGCATTTGCAAATGTTAGTTGACGTTACCGTGGAACAAAGTTCTCCTGATTTGTCTGAAATCCCAAATCCATTTTCTTGTCAAAATGTTCAGTAGAGACGTGTCTTGTGAAAACTGAGCCCAATATTTCCTTCAGTGACTTTAAAGCGAAGGAATCGACCTAAAGGGGGCGGAGTCACGGTCTGCTGGTCTCCTAAAGGGGGCGGAGTCACGGTCTGCTGGTCTCCTAAAGGGGGCGGAGCCATAGTCTGCTGGTCTCCTAAAGGGGGCGGAGTCATTGTCTGCTGGTCTCCAAAAGGGGGCGGAGTCATGGGCTGCTGGTCTCCTAAAGGGGGCGGAGTCATAGTCTGTTGGTCTCCTAAAGGGGGCGGAGTCACGGTCTGCTGGTCTCCTAAAGTTTCTGGTCTCTGAGCTTCAGAAATTTGTGGGCGGAGTCACAGAGGTGACATCAGCACATTAGGCCACACCCACTTGTGAAAAGTTCACTTGAAACCTGCACGCTCCTCCTCCTCTTCCTCCTCCATCCTTTACTTTTTCTCTTCTTCCTTCTTCTGTCGATGTTGTTGTCCCTCTCTCCTTTCCTCTGTCCACCTCCCTCTCTCCTCTCCCTCTCTCTCTCCATCCCTCCCTCCCTCATCTCTCCCTCTCTTTCTCTCTTTCATCCCCATCGTCCTTTGTTAGGTCTTGATAAATTGGCTCTGACATCCTGCCAAAATGGCCACCGCTCTCCCCCCCCCCCGTCTCTTTCTCTCTTTCTCCTTCTTTCTCTCCAGTGTTCTTACACCTTCCACTAATTGAATTGGCAATTTGTGTAACTGTACCTATCCACCTTCCTCTCTCTCTCTCTCTCTCACACACACACACACACACACACACACACACACACACACTAATACACACACACAGACACACACACCTGGTCGTCTCGGTTGTGTGTGCGCTGGTCAGGAGGTTGTGGTTGACTCCTTTAATCCAGCAGCAGCAGCAGCAGTTGTGTAATTACACAGAGAAGGAGTGAGTGAGGTTGTCGTTAATACTTTGGCCTCAGTGTGTCACTCCTCCTTTTTCTACTTTTTCCTCCTCCTCTTCACCTCCACTCCATCATCCTCTTCTTCTACTTCTACTTTGTCCTTCCTCCTACTCCTCTTCTTCCTCCTCCTTTTTTCTACTTTACCACCACTCCACCTCCTCTTTACCTCCACTCATCTTCTTCCTCCTTCTCTTCCTCTTCCTCCTCCTTCCCCTCCTCCTCCTCTTCCTCCTCCTCCTTTTTCTTCTTACTTTACCTCCACTCCATCATCATCTTCTTCTTCTCCTTCCTCCTCCTCCTCCCTTTCTTCATCCTCCTCCTCCTTTTTTCTACTTTCTTATCCTCCTCTTCACCTCTGCTCCATCCCCTTTTTCTTCTTCCTCCTTCCCCTCCTCCCCCTCTTCTTCATCCTTCTCATCCTCCTCCTCTTCCTCCTTTTTTCTACTTTACCTCCACTCCACCTCCTCTTTACCTCCACTCCATCATCATCTTCATCTTCTTCATCCTCCGCCTTGCTTCTCCTCCTCCTTTTCTTCCTCCTCCTCCTCTTCTCCTTCCTCCTCCTCCTTCTCTTCCTCTTCCTCCTCCTTCCTCCACCTCTTTCTTCCTCCTTCCCCTGCTCCTCCTCCTCTTCCTCCTTCTCTTCTTTCTCCTCTTCTCCTTCATCCTCCTTCAGATATAAATCTTTGAACAAGTCATAACTCGACACTATCACACACAAAACGTGACATTAACCCCCTAACACACACAAACACACACACACACACACACACACACACACACACACACACACACACACACACACACACATATCAGACTGAGCCCCTCCCTCCTCCTCCTCCCTCCCCCCTCCCTCCCCCCTCCTCTTTTGCCCCTCCCCCCTTCTCCTCCTCCTGTTTTTTAAGTCTCTCGTTCACAAGGGCATTTCATTACATCATTAATTGAGCCTAATTCAGCTACATTAGCCCCCAAAAAACGACAGGAGGGTGTGTGTGTGTGTGTGTGTGTGTGTGTGTGTGTGTGTGTGTGTGTGTGTGTGTGTGTGTAAATTTGGTGTAATGAGGTCTGCAGGGAGACGAGGACGGAGGTTGTGTAGAGAGGAGAAAATTACCTCAGGGCAGAAAAATCTCTCTCTTAGTGAGTTTTAATGCCCCTCTGTCTGAAACTCTCTCTCTCTCTCTCTCTCTGGCTTTATATATATTATATATTTTATATTATTTAATACAACATGTTGTTATAAAGTAAATCCAGTTGTTTAATTCACATGAGAACAAGCGACACAAAAAAAAGACAATAAAATGCAACAAACACATGGAAATAAAAGAGAAACTTGGACCTTTAAAACACACGTTTCATATAAAGAATAAAATCCAAAAGTGGCACCAACGTACACACATAATGTTGTTTTAAACAGGAAGTGGAACAAAACACCTAACAGAAGAACAAGCTGGTAACATAACGTTCAATGAGCTCATCACACCTGTCGTAGCAGAGAGAGGCCGAGTCACGTCCAAGAAAATAAAAACATGTTTTCAGAATCAGAATAAACTTAAATGTTGCACACATACGAAGAATTTGACTCCAGTTTTCACGTTAGGCCTACTGTTTGTACGTACGGATAAAAAGACGTAGAGAAGGACGACAAAGACAACTGATCAATAAGTTAAAGAAGAAAACAAAAATAGTTAAATAAAAGTGTTTAATAGTCTGAGGTAGAGCCATGACATAAATAATAATGTGTATATACGTATGTGACATATATACATAACAGCTGGTTCAAGGTTAAAGAACAGGTGGTGGTTTATGGGTAATAACCAATGTCCAAGGTCTGGTGAATGATTGATTGATTGATTGATTGATTGATTGATTGATTGATTGATTGATTGATTGATTGATTGATTGATTGATTGATTGATTATCACATCTTAAATGATTTTAAAAACCACAGACGATTTCTTTAAAAATGTTTTAATCGTATGACGCACTCAGATGTTTGTAGGAACAGTTTCATAAACACAAGATCTCTCAGAAACAAAGAAACAAAGATGGAGGACGATCAGGTGCATCCTGTTGGTCACATGATCAGATATAGACGATATCTATCTATCTATCTATCTATCTATCTATCTATCTATCTATCTATCTATCTATCTATCTATCTATCTATCTATCTATCTATCTATCTATCTATCTATCTATCTATCTATCTAAAACAACCACAATCAATAATCAGCTGGTTACAGGACGAGTCGGTGTCGTCCTCCTTTTTCACTTCGTGACCTATTTTTCTACTTTTTGGATGAACCCGACGTACAGTGTGTGTGTGTGTGTGTGTGTGTGTGTGTGTGTGTGTGTGTGTGTGACAGAGTGTGTGTGTGTGTGTGTGTGTGTGTGTGTGTGTGTGTGTGTTTTGGAAAAGGTTTTTAAAATTCAAATTCTCCAGCCAGACGATCGAGGCTTTGTCCTCCTCTTCCTCTCACTCCATTTTCCTTTTGGAAGAGAGAGACAGAGACAGTTTCACCTGAGGGCACATCCCCCTCTCCATCTCTCCATCCCTCTCTCTCTCTCTCTCTCTCTGGCTGTTGTACTTTCACTTTCTGTCTGTGGAGAGAGTTTTGCCCTCAGGGTGAAATTTTAGAAAGCTATAAACCATTCTCTCTCTTTCCCTCTCTCTCTCTCTGTCTCTCTCTCAGGAGATGAACAGTGATGGATAGAAAGTTGACAATAATGAAATGGAGGGAGAGAGTTGTTCTCTTCCTTCAGTCTCTGAACAAGTCGTTTGGTTTCAGACCAGATTTTACTGAATCAACACCATAAACCTCCTCCTCCCCTCCTCTCCTCCTCCCTCCATCCTCCTGTCTCTCTCCTCCCTCCTCCCCCCTCCATCCTGATGAGGTTCGGGTGCAGCTGTTCACACCTGATCCATCAGAGCTCTGCTGTCAGACAGACGGTGCGTTCAGGTACCGAGGAGTGAGTCGCTGACTGAGAGGAGATGATGATGATGATTGTTTAAAGATGATGATGATCCACTCTGTGTGTCAGTGTAGAAGATCCTGAGCTGCTTCACACTTCCTGTTTCTGCTTCATACCGTTTGATTTCACACTTTCATATTTTTGTTGTTTTTGTGTTGTTTTGAAACAGCACATGGTTTCCATCGTTGGATATTTACTTACAGTACATAAATGAGAAAGTGTCAGAGAGAGGTTCATGACCGACTGGTTTCATTCAGACTCATTGTGTTTTCTTTTACAGTATAAAAACATTTTGTCTTTTGACTGAAAATGCCTGAAACACCTGATCAACCCAGAACAAGATCAATCTCACTCTTTACATCGTCCATAAGTAGAAAAACACTGGTTTAATCTCAGTTTAAAGGACAATTCCGAGCAAATTCAACTCGGGGCTGTATGTTCCTAACATTTTAGGTCTAAAAGAAGGAATCTGAATATGTTCAGTTTAATGTCTCCTGTTTTGCGGTAGTTGTGTCTGTCCCCGCATCGCCACGACAGCAATGAATGAATGGGAGCAGATTGAAGTTCTGCTGCTTAGGCTGTTTCCATCCCTCAAAGCCACAGACAGCGTCAGATGGAGACTCAAACATGCAGCCAGAAGTTTATTTACTTCAACAAGCCGACATGTTTGTAAAACTAGATCTAATTCAACGTCTGGCGGAGTCGAGACCCAAGTTGACGCTCGGTGTGTTCACGTGCAGTCGGAAGCTCCCAGGAATATCAACTCTGGACTTGCTTGAAGTAAATAAACTTCTGGGTGCATGTTTGAGTCGCCATCTGACGCTGTCTGTGGCTTTGAGGGATGGAAACAGCCTAAACAGCGGAACTTCAATCCGCTCTCATTCATTGCTGCCGTGGCGATGCGGGAACAGACGCAACTACCGCAAAACAGGAGCAATTAAACTGAAAATCTTCAGATTCCTTCTTTTAGACCTAAAATGTTAGGAACATACAGCCCCCAGTTGAATTTGCCCGGAATTGTCCTTTAAATCTGAAATTCATAGTTCCACTTCTAAACTTCTGAGCACCGTGATCTGAAGTTGTTGTTTGCTTTAACACATTTTAGTTTCACATATGTTGACTTGGACATTTATTGTTCAGTAATTTTAAAGTAGAAACATTTAAGGTGCAGTTTATAACTTGTTATTTCTTTATAAGTCCCTCAAATGCCACTTTTATGTTTTGTATGTTTTGATGAGGAGTTCAAGGACCGTCTGGACTTCCCGCCTTCACTTTACCTGTGATAATGAATCGACTGTCTCTGTGTTTTGTTTCCTTTTACATTAGAAACGCTTTGACCAAATGATGTTGATGAAAAAAAAAGTGATTTTGAATGTTGTTAGCATCGTTAGCTCCTGGGATACGGCGGCTAACAGATCCCATTGGTTTTGAATGAGGGGCGCTAACGATGCTAACACTTTACTCTGTTCCACACGTTGTTCTGCAGACCTGACCTCACTGGTTCCTCTTGTCCTGTGCCATGTGTGTTCGTCACGCTAGGCTGTATAAAAGTGAGTGTGTGTGTGTGTGTGTGCGTGTGTGTGAATATGTATTTGTGTGTGTGTGTGTGTGTGTGTGTGTAGCTTTGCTCGTATCAATGTGTCTGAGTCTCACCGGTCTTCTTCTGTCCTGTCCTGTGCTTTTTCTCTCCTTGTGTGTGTGTGTGTGTGTGTGTGTGTGAATGTATGTTTGTGCATGTGTGTGTGTGTGTGTGTGTGTGTGTGTGTGTGTGTGCGTTTGTGTGCGTTTGTGTGTTTAGCTATCGGTACCCAGCGGAGGAGGAGTCCCAGCGCCGTCGCCTCGGAGATCTTCGAACCTCACCTGGGCAGCCACATTTTACAGGTAAGGACTGAGACTGACTGACAGGAAGTGTTTTGTGTTCACACATGGATGACGCACAATAACAAGCTTCACGCACACACGCACGCACACACACAGACACACACAGACACACACAGACACACACAGACACACACAGACGCAATTGATCCAGTTAAATTTTCAGTGCCTTGGGTTTCTTTCAGATAAATAATTTCCAGTTGTTGTTGCACTGTTGCATCATTCAGCCACTCAACATGATGCAGAATCAATCCACTGTACACACTGTACACACACACACACACACACACACACACACACACACTGTACACACACACACACACACTGTACACACACACACACACACACACACACACACACTGTACACACACGCACACACACAGAGGGATCATTAGGCGCTGCTACAGAGTTGCTCGTCCCACGACTTTTCATGTGTCGCTCAGTGACGTTGATCCACACATCTGACAGCTGACCCCGCTGGCTAACAGGCCGATGTAACCATGGTAACAATCGATGACATCCAATGAAAAAAAGAAAAAAAAGGAAAAAACAGAACATGGCTCGTAATTTGTTGGCTTTGTGACATTGTTGAAACCTCACACACATGTTTAGCTACCTGTTACACAGTTGTTTTCCCATCTTTGTATCTTCTACCCATCCTGATCGCAACCACGGCAACAAAGCTCCTCCCACTACTCGTTTTAACCTAAACCCCAACGCTAACCGAGCAGGCTAGGACAGATAAACATTAACCTAACTTTATCTACAACTGCAGTCGCTCGTTTCTGATGAATAAAACAACTCTGTCTGGTAACGTTGTGTTATTATCTCATAGCGTGGTGAATGTGCAGGTCACAACTTGTCCACCAGAGCGTTGTGGAGTTGTTGGATTGTGTATTTGATGAGTTTGATGAGGGAAACCAAAGAAATCCCATAATGAGCCTCCGTAGTGTAGCTCTGAGCAGCTCACGGCTCTGCTCCGCCGTTCTAAAAATAGCTTGCACCGACAATTAAAGGTAACGAACCTACTGCTACACTGCAAAAACTCAAAATCTTACCAAGAATATTTCTCTTATTTTTAGTCAAAACAAATCTCATTCTACTTAAAATAAGACTCATCACATAAAAAGCAGCTTGTTTCTAAGACATTTTTACTTCTTTCAAGCAGATTTTTCACTTGAAATAAGAATAAAAATTTGACAGTGGAGCAAGTTTTTCTTGCTTTTCTTTCTTATTACAACACACTTGATTTCACTGGCAGATTTTTCTACTCATTTCAAGTGAAAATTAGTTTGAAACAAGTGAAAATGATCTAAAAACAAGTTAATTTTAGGTGATGAGTCTTATTTTAAGGGGAAAGAGGTTAGTTTTGACTAGAAATGAGACATTTTGACAAGAAATAAGACAAATATTCTTGGAAAGATTTAGACTTTTTTTTATGACTATAGGGATTATGGCAATGGGCCAATTTGCCAAAATGTTGAACTATCTCTTTAAGCTTTTAATTGTAACTTTAAAGCTTCAGCGTGGTTCTCAGTCTGGACCGTGGTGAACTAATATCAACTCCTCTGGTCTCCTGTCCTGAGTCTGTGGATCTGAGACCGTGTCACACAGACAAAAGGATTTTTACTCCATTTTTGTATCTGAATTATTTCCGATGATGATGATTTGCCTTTGAGCTCTCTCTTTTTTTTTTCTGAGGCTGAATTATTCCTGGTAATACACCTTTAAATTATTAGCGCAGTGATTCCTCATAATTCACCCTCTGATTTTTTCCACCACAGCCACAGACTTCAATTATTCCTCAACATCCAGCTGCTGCCACGGTTAAGCTGAATTATTAAATGGAATTATGAAAGTATGATAATGACTGGGTTATCGCCGCGCACTCCCTCAGGATTGTGTGTGTGTGTGTGTGTTCGGTGTGTGCGTTCGGTGTGTGTGTGTGTGTGTGTGTGTGTGTGTGTGTCTTGTAGTTTTAATCCCTAAAATGCTCCACTCCTTATCTGTTTAACATACCGCCCAAAGGCTGAGCTTTTAACATCACAACCAGGCTGACGCGATACCACAACTGATAGAGGCTGGTAATCTGTGTGTGTGTGTGTCTGTGTGTGTGTGTGTGTGTGTGTGTGTGTGTGTCTGTGTGTGTGTGTTACAAGACAGGATACACACTATTTGTACACGTGCACGTTTTATTGAGATTATTTTGTAAATCTACAAAAGTGCAACTGTTCTGTTTTGTTGTTTGTGTGTTTTTTAAACCCAGAGATCTTGTTTTTCTGTGTGTGTGTCTGTGTGTGTGTGTGTGTGTGTGTCTGTGTGTGTGTCTGTGTGTGTGTGTGTGTGTGTGTGTGTGTGTGTGTGTGTGTGTGTGTGTGTCTGTGTGTGTGTGTGTGTATCTCACTCACACCTGATTATTATTATAATCTGGCTGACACCGGTGAGCCTCCGCAGCGAAGAAACCCACACTTTTCTTAATCTCCTTGTACTTTTTTTTTCATTTTTTTTAATCCCTTTATCATATTCAAGAATCCAGACAGGAAGAAAAAAATCAAAATCCTGCAGATATGAAGAGTTGGTGACAAACTGAAACACGACTGTTAAAATATTAATAATAACACTCACATTTAGACTGTCCAATTATATTCTGTTCAATTCGGTCGTGTCTAACTGAGTAAAGACGAGACAAGGCCACTTTTCTAAAGCTCCTTATAATAATTTAAACATAGATGTTTGTGTTAAAGCTCCTTCAGAATAAAGGTAGATGTTTGTGTTAAAGCTCCTTCAGAATAAAGGTAGATGTTTGTGTTAAAGTTCCTTCAAAATAAAGGTAGATGTTTGTGTTAAAGCTCCTTCAGAATAAAGGTAGATGTTGTATTAAAGCTCCATACAGTATAAAGGTAGATGTTTGTGTTAAAGCTCCTTCAAAATAAAGGTAGATGTTTGTGTTAAAGCTCCATACAGTATAAAGGTAGATGTTTGTGTTAAAACTCCATACAGTATAAAGGTAGATGTTTGTGTTAAAGCTCCATACAGTATAAAGGTAGATGTTTGTATTAAAGCTCCATACAGTATAAAGGTAGATGTTTGTGTTAAAGCTCCATACAGTATAAAGGTAGATGTTTGTATTAAAGCTCCATACAGTATAAAGGTAGATGTCCATGTGTAGTGTGATTATAAAGCAGCTCTAGGTTCTGTATTAATACTGTGAAAGTATCAAAGCCTCAGTCCACAGAGAAATGCACACAGCCTGTATTCAGAAACTGAGCCTTAAAACCAGCCGTCAGGACTTCCTGTCACTTTGTGATGTCACAACTAAGCCCCGCCCCCCCATCCAATACTTTGTATCGCAGGATTTGTAGCTCCACAGAGGAGGAGGATTTGGTTTTTTAGGAGAATTATATAGAGTTTTAAAATGAATCAGAGCATTTGTACTAACTATCAGTGTGATGCTGACAGCTAGAGGGCGCTGTTCCCAGAATGCAACAGGAGGAGGAGGAGAGAGAAGAGGAGGAAGAGGAGGAGGAGGAGGAGGAAGAGGAGGAGGGTGTCGAGCATCAGCGTATCTATCACAAGTCCTTGTTTCTGCATTTGTTCTTTATCTGTCGCGCTTTAATCCCGCAGCAGCAGCACGGCACGGAGCGGGGCATGTCGCCGTGACAACCGGCTCTCCTCTTCCGCCGCTCTGCACATCATTTTGTCGTCTGTGTGTGTGCATATATGTGTGTGTGTGTGTGTGTGTGTGTGTGTGTATGAGTGTGTATGAGTGTGTTAACATGAGGATGGAACAAGTGAGAGCAGCTGAGTCGCTCACGCTGCGCTGAGCGTGTGTGTGTGTGTTATGAGTGTTAACACCGACACCGCGCGCTGCTGATCCTGCAGCTCGAGACACTAGACATCCCATAATACCTTGTTATAATCCCCGGAGAGTTGCTATGACAACCATACGGGGCAGATTGAGGCAGCTGTGAGATTGGAAGTGACACCGACAGTGTGCAGGGGTCTCCACTCACCTGGATGAGGGGAGGGGTGTGTGTGTGTGTGTGTGTGTGTGTGTGTGTGTGTGTGTGTGTGTGTGTGTGTGTGTATCTGTGTATATGTGTGTGTTGCATTTTACAGCATTTAGTCCATCGTTCCTGTAACACAATAAAAGCACAAAAGTCAGGTGACGTACAGTTCCAGCCAGATGTTCCCAGATGGTGAATTTCAACAGAGAAAGAAAGAAAGAAAGATGAATGGAGGAGGAAAGAAAGAAAAAGAAGAAAGAAAGAATGACAGATGAAAGGAGGAGGAAAGAAAGAAAAAGAAGAAAGAATGAATGAAGGATGGATGGAGGAAGGAAGGAATGTAGTATGAAAGAAAAAAGAAAGAAAGAAGGATGGATGGATGGAGGAAAGGAGAATGAAATAAAGAAAGAGAAGAAATGGAGGGAAGGAAGAAAGAAAGAAAGAAATAAAGAAAGAAAGAAAGAAAGAAAGAAAGAAAGAAAGAAAGAAAGAAAGAAAGGAGGAAGGAAAAATAAAGAAAGATTGAAGGATGGAAGAAGGAAAGTGGAAAGAATGAAAGAAGAAAGAAAGAAGGATGGATGGATGGAGGAAAGAGGATGGGAAAAGGATGCTGAAAGATGAAGGATTGGAGGATGTGGAAAGGAGGATGAACAAAAGAAATAAAGAAGGACAGATGGTGGAGGGAAGGAGGAAGAAAGAAAGACAGAAAAAGAAAGAAAGAGACGGAGGATGGAGGAAAGGATGACAAGAGGAAGGAAGAAAGACAGAAGGATGGATTAAAGAAAGAAAGAAAACATGAACTACAAACATTAAGTCCATCGTTCCTGTAACTCCTTCACAATAAAAGCACAAAAGTCAGGTGACGTACAGTTCCAGCCAAATGTTCCCAGATGGTGAATTTCAACAGAGAAAGAAAGAAAGAAAGATGAAAGGAGGAGGAAATAAAGAAAAAGAAGAAAGAAAGAATGACAGATGAAAGGAGGAGGAAAGAAAGAAAAAGAAGAAAGAATGAATGAAGGATGGAGGAAGGAAGGAATGTTGTATGAAAGAAAAAATAAAGAAAGAAGGATGGATGGACAGAGGAAAGGAGAATGAAATAAAGAAAAAGAAGAAATGGAGGAAAGAAAGAAAGAAAGAAAGAAAGAAAGAAAGAAAGAAAGAAAGGAGGAAGGAAAAATAAAGATTGAAGGATGGAAGAAGGAAAGTGGAAAGAATGAAAGAAGAAAGAAAGAAGGATGGATGGATGGAGGAAAGAGGATGGGAAAAGGATGCTGAAAGATGAAGGATTGGAGGATGTGGAAAGGAGGATGAACAAAAGAAATAAAGAAGGACAGATGGTGGAGGGAAGGAGAAAGAAAGAAAGACAGAAAAAGAAAGAAAGAGACGGAGGATGGAGGAAAGGATGACAAGAGGAAGGAAGAAAGACAGAAGGATGGATTAAAGAAAGAAAGAAAGAAAGAAAGAAAGAAAGAAAGAAAGAAAGAAAGAAAGAAAGAAAGAAAGAAAACATGAACTACAAACATTTAGTCCATCGTTCCTGTAACTCCTTCACAATAAAAGCACGGCAGTGTAAAGTTTAAACAGTGAACCAACAGGAAGTGGAGCTAGACGACCTCTAGTGGCCGTAGGAGGAAGTCAGTCAGGTGACGTACAGGTGGATCACAGAGTTTCAGTCTTTAGTCTTTAGTCTTTACTCTTTAGTCTCCTCCACCTCTGTTTGTCTCAGTTTTTTAAAAGTTTTATTAAAGGACAATTCCAGGCAAATTCAACTCGGGGGTGTATTTTCCTATCATTTTAGGTCTAAAAGAAGGAATCTGAAGATTTTCAGTTTAATCGCTCCTGTTTTGCGGTAGTTGCGTCTGTCCCTGCATCGCCACGGCAGCAATGAATGGGAGTGGATGTAAGTTCCGCTGTTTAGGCTGTTTACATCCCTCAAAGCCGCAATTTTTTTCCACAGACAGCGTCAGATGGCTACTCAAACATGCACCGAGAAGTTTATTTACTTCAAGCAAGCCGACATGTTTGTAAAACTAGATCTAATTCAAAGTCTCCCGGAGTCTCACGCGAGTCCGAAGTTGCAGTGCTGGTGTATTCAGGTGCAGTAGGAGCTACCGCTTGTGTCATAAACACAGGAATATCAACTCTTTACTTGCTTGAAGTGTACATTTTTTCCCACAGACAGCGTCAGGTGGCTAATCAAACATGCACCGAGAATTTTTTTTTACTTGAAGCAAGTAAAGAGTTGATTTTCCTGTGTTTATGACACAAACGGGAGCTTCCGACTGCACGTGAACACACCGAGCACGGCAACTGGATCTCGCGCGAGACTCCGGGAGACTTTGAATTAGATCTAGTTTTACAAACATGTCGGCTTGCTTGAAGTAAATAAACTTCTCGGTGCATGTTTGAGTCGCCATCTGATGCTGTCTGTGGAAAAAAATTGCGGCTTTGAGGGCTGTAAACAGCCTAAACAGCGGAACTGCATCCACTCCCATTCATTGCTGCCGTGGCGATGCGGGGACAGACACAACTACCGCAAAACAGGAGCGATTAAACTGAAAATCTTCAGATTCCTTCTTTTAGACCTAAAATGATAGAAAAATACACCCCTGAGTTGAATTCGCCTGGAATTGTCCTTTAAATCAACATGTTGAAGCCAGATGTTCCCAGACGTGTCCACGCAGCTGCACATTAATGAGTCCATGTCAGAGGAGATAATTAGATTAATGAAGGTCATCAGCGTCACAGATATCTAGACAAAACTGCAAATTCACAACATATTTTATTGTCATTTTGTAAACTGGTGAAACATTTACCGCAGTGAAGAAGGAGGAAGAGCTGCTGCATCTTCATCAGCCAATAAGACGAAGGCTCAGAAACATCTGGGCTACACCTCTGTAAAAAAAAAAAAGGTGTAAAAAAGGTTCTTGCTTAAAGGTGCAGTGTGTAAAATGGGAGTATTTCAGGAGCATGGAGCGATGAGGTGAAGATCTAAACCATTTTACCATATGTCTGCTGTTTTGGTTTATTTATGAATGTGAAACTCTTGAAACGTCCTCTCTGATTGGCTCGATTTTCCCTTCAGGCTGCCGTACAAACATGGCGGCGCGAGATGGCGACTTTCTCTAAAGCAAGACCCTTGTTACAGTATATATAGATATAAAAGAAGAATTATAAGGCGACGAAAACCAAACAATTGTTATTTTATAGCGATTATACACTTATACTGATATATTCATGGGTGGTATATTCAGATTTTAACAATAAACCTTGTCAATTATTACACACTGGACCTGTCGCAACCAAAAACGTAATAACAGCCAATAACGTAATAATTCTGGCCATTTTAAATGTAATAAAGCCAATAATGTAATAACGTGCCAATAATGTAGTAAAATTTTTGAGCCAATAACGTAATAACTTTTTGCCAATAATGTAACAAGTTATTACATTATTGGCTGGTTATTACGTTATCGGCCTAGTATTAAAAAAAACCTTTGACAATGTAATAATTGGTGCCAATAATGTAATAATACATAAATATGACTGCAGTTCTTGGAAATAAAAGCCTTTTTTACAGTTTTGTGCAGTTTGCTAATCAAAAATAGGTATAGTGGATGACATAGTCGTCATATTTTATTTATATCTTTCATCTCTCTCTCTCTCTCTCTCTTTCTCTACCTTTATACTGTATGGAGCAATATAAACATCTACCTTTAGACTTTCACAGTATTAATATAGAACCTATGCTGCTTTATCATCACTGTAAGAAAAAAAAACAAAAAAAAACATTGAAAAGTCACTTTATCCAACATGGGACATAAACTGGCTGGCAGACACCATTCAATACACAAGTCTGGTTATGTTTTGGAGGTTGTTGATAGCCTACAATGCTTACTTCTTCCGTTTGCAAACATATCATTAAGCAGGTGAGTGAGTGAGTGAGTGAGTGAGTGAGTGAGTGAGTGAGTGTGGAAAGATAGTACATATCTTGGATGAATAAATATGACCACTGTCATCCACACCTATTTTTAATTAGCAAACTGCACAAAAACTGTAAAAAAAAAACCCTTTTATTTCCAAGAACTGCAGTCATATTTATGTATTATTACATTATCGGCACCAGTTATTACCAGCCAATAATGTAATAACTTATTACATTATTGGCAAAAAAGTTATTACGTTATTGGCTCAAAAGTTTTATTACAGTATTGGCACGTTATTACATTATTGGCTTTATTACATTTAAAATAGCCAAAATTATTACGTTATTGGCTGTTATTACGTTTTTGGTTGCTACAGGACCTTTAAAGTGTGTGTTTAGTGTGTGTTTAGTGTGTGTCGTGGTCCATGTTTGTCTGGACGTGAAACATGTGTCACCGTGCATCTATCTACATTCTCTCTCTGTGTGTGTGTGTGTGTGTGTGTTTATGTGTGTGTGTGTGTGTGTGTGTGTGTGTGTGTGCGCACGCGGCCTTTTCAGCAGCGAAGGAAGGTCGACGTGTTGGCGGCAAATTGGCCTCATTAATCTCCCGCTTAATTGATTGTGAGAAGTTTGAGGATGACATTTTAAGAAAGCATGGCGGACGGGGCGCGGCGTGATTGATTTGGCTAAAACGCAGCGCTAATGAATGCCAGCCAGTCACTTAGGTGGTGCAGACCAGACACTAATTTCAGAGAGATTAGGCCAGAGAGGTTGATAATGCTTAATGAAGAGAGAGAGAGAGAGAGGGAGAGAGAGAAGGAGGGATGTGAAGCTGTGTGTGCATGTGTGTGTGCGAATGTGCAGCTCGTATTTGCATGAACTTTATTAGTCGTCAATAAAGATCTAGGGCGGAGAAACATGGACGTCAGGTCTCTGAAGGACGGAGAGTTGGAGTTTTTTCTATGTTTATTAGACAGGAAGTGAATATTCAACAACAATGAACCAGAAATGATAAGTTTGGGTCCCGTACATTAAAGGAATAGTTCACCAAAAAAAAAAAAAAAAAATGAAATTCAGTCATTAGTGACTCCCCCTCATGCTGATGAATACTCCGGAGTAGTTTTTTATTCCTCCAAGTGCATCTGGAGACCCGCACTGCAAAAACTCAAAATCTTTCGAAGAATATTTGTCTTATTTCTTGTCAAAATGTCTCATTTCTAGTCAAAACTAATCTCTTTACACTTAAAATAAGACTCATCACCTAAAAATTAACTTGTTTTTAGATCATTTTCATTTGTTTCAAACTCATTTTCACTTGAAATAAGTAGAAAAATCTGCCAGTGAAAGCAAGTTTTTTGTGCTGGTAATAAGGAAGAAAAACTTGATCAACTGTCAGATTTTTCTACTTATTTCAAGTGAAAATCTAAATGAAAGAAGTAAAAAGTGTCTAAAAACAAGCTACTTTTTAATGTGATGAGTCTTATTTTAAGTAGAATTAGATTTGTTTTGACTAGAAACGATATTTTGACTAGAAATAAGACAAATATTCTTGGTAAGATTTTGAGTTTTTGCAGTGCGGGAGGCCGGTTCCTAGTCCAACCAAAACTTTATATGAGAGTAATAGGGCCCGACACACAAACATCCATAAAACTACACAAAAACCATTTAATATTCCTCCACACTGCTCGTCCACTGCAATCCAAGTGTCCTGAAGGGAGATAGTCCAGAGTTGACTGGAAACTACTACTATCATTTAGGACATTTTTACAGCCTAAACAGTCCTGTATCGCAGCAGGCAAATTCAATCCAGGACTGTTTAGGCTGTAAAAATGTCCTAAATGACGTAGTTTCCAGTAAACTCTGGTCCTAATACTCTCATAAATAATAAAGTTTTGGTTGGACTAGGAACCGGCCTCCCGGGTCTCCAGATTCACTTTGAGGAATAAAAAACTACTCCGTAGTATTCATCAGCATTTCATTTTTTGGTGAACTATTCCTTTAAATAAGTCAAGTCAAGTCCTGCAGCCTCATGTGACAGAGACGGAGACTGAGCTTTTGTTTCTTATTTTGTCCCATGCATTCTGTTAGTTAGTTAGTTAGTTAGTTAGTTAGTTACAGTAGTTAGTTAGTTAGTTAATTAGTTAGTTAGTTAGTTAGTTACAGTAGTTAGTTAGTTAGTTAATTAGTTAGTTAGTTAGTTACAGTAGTTAGTTAGTTAGTTAGTTAGTTAGTTAGTTAGTTAGTTACAGTAGTTAGTTAGTTAGTTAATTAGTTAGTTAGTTAGTTAGTTACAGTAGTTAGTTAGTTAGTTAATTAGTTAGTTAGTTAGTTACAGTAGTTAGTTAGTTAGTTAGTTAGTTAGTTAGTTACAGTAGTTAGTTAGTTAGTTAATTAATTAATTAATTAATTAAGTGGTTAGTTAGTTAGTTACAGTAGTTAGTTAGTTAGTTAATTAGTTAGTTAGTTAGTTAGTTACAGTAGTTAGTTAGTTAGTTAGTTACAGTAGTTAGTTAGTTAATTAGTTAGTTAGTTAGTTACAGTAGTTAGTTAGTTAGTTACAGTAGTTAGTTAGTTAGTTAGTTAGTTAGTTAGTTAGTTAGTTAATTAATTAATTAATTAATTAAGTAAGTAAGTTACAGTAGTTAGTTAGTTAGTTAGTTAGTTAGTTAGTTACAGTAGTCAGTAAGTTAGTTAGTTAGTTAGTTTGTTACAGTAGTTAGTTAGTTAGTTAGTTAGTTAGTCAGTTCTTCCTCTGTCTCCTTCAGTCATAATGAAACATGGTGATGCTCAGTGTAGTGGAAGTGCTCCTCCTTTTCCCTGCAGACTGTAATAATCTACATGCATTATTCACATTTTAACCATAGAAACACTAAAGATTTGTGTTTTGTTTTTCATTACGGCTGCGTGATGCGGTCGCTCGCGCTAATGAATTAATAAGTAAATAAATAAATAAAGCGACTGAATTACTTACAATTTGAACTTCACCATTACTCTTTTATCAAGCAAGTAACCAGTTTTGGTAACTCAGTTTTGACAAATAAAATGAGTTATTTAAGTTTAAGCTAAGTTTTATACGTTTAGAATAAGTTTTTTTTTTTTATGTAATCAATACATATTCCTTTAACTTTATCTGTGTGTTTTTATATATTTCATATAATATTTTGGAAACATTATTACATTCGAAGGGTGAATAACAATATTTGGTAACTTGACCTTGATTTGCGCTTAAAAACAGTAAAAGCTCAGACAAAATGTGCAAAGATTAAAGGAATTTAATTGATTTAAAATAAAGTTTACATCCATATAAAGTCAGATTTATGAGTGTGTGTGTGTGTGTGTGTGTGTGTGTGTGTGTGTGTTTGGAAGTTGAAGCAAAACTAAATCACCTCTTCCTCCTGTGAGGCGTTCAGGGTCGATCGGCCGCTGCCCAGACCGGGTCGTCGTCGTCGTGAGGTCGCTGTGAGTGTCTCGAAAAAAAAAAAAAAGTTTGAGGAGCTGTTGTCGTCGTGGCGACAGCAGTGAATCACCACGACGACGGTGGACGGGTGGGTGGGTCGCCACGGGTCAGGAAGTTTAGTTGTTGCTGATGAAGTGAAACTGTCGTGTTTATTTAGTTTTTTTTGAGGACTTTAAAGAGCAGATCGGTGTTTGGTGCGTTTAAAGACACCATGTGGTGTTTGAAGATGAAGAGACACCGGACAGACGGATACTAATTAAATACAGGGAGGAGGTGGGAGAGGAGGAGGGGGAGGAGGGGGGAGGGGGGGTAAAGTAAACTGTGTGTGTGTGTGTGTTTGTCCAAAGAGTGTGAACAATTAGAGAGTGATTGATGAAGAGGAAGAAGCAGAAAGAAGAAAGAAAGTGTGAGAGAGAGAGAGAGAGATTCAGGTTTAACAGCCTGACGGAGGGAAGGAGGGGGGAGGGGTCACACCTGCTCCTAGGAGACAAGGGAAGGAGGCGAGGAGGTGAGGAGATAAGGACCTGAAGTCGTCGTCATCGTCTGGTTTTGCTCCGTGATGCGTTCAGGTGCTTTGAATTAAAAACATAAAAGGCTTTTTATGTTTTTGTCCGAGCTGCACTTTAATTTCGCTTTAACTTCGCTGCATAAAATCAGCTGATGATGCTGCAGCTGCACAGGTGTCCGGGGGTTTTAATGTCGCCGTGGTAACAATGTTACTTCCTTCACACACACACGCACGCACACACACACACAGACACACAGGTGCACAGACTCAGCATGAACACACACACGACACATCTCTGAGTCCATGCAAAGTGAGTCTGCACTGCAAAAACTCAAAATCTTTCCAAGAATATTTGTCTTATTTCTTGTCAAAATGTCTCATTTCTAGTCAAAACTAATCTCTTTCCACTTAAAATAAGACTAATCACCTACAAATGAACTTGTTTTTAGATCATTTCCACTTGTTTCAAACACATTTTGTCAAAACAAATCTCATTATACTTAAAATAAAACTCATCACATAAAAATGTGCTTGTTTTTAGACACTTTTTACTTGTTTCAAACATATTTTCACTTGAAATAAGTAGAAAAATCTGCCAGTGAAAGCAAGTTTTTTGAGCTTGTAATGAAAAACTTGCCCCACTATCAGATTTTTCTACTTAATTCAAGTGAAAATATGTTTGAAATAAGTAAAAAGTGTCTAAAAACAAGCAAATTTGTATGTGATGAGTCTTATTTTAAGTATAATGAGATTAGTTTTGATTAGAAATGACATTTTGACTAGAAATAAGACAAATATTCTTGGTAACAGTTTGAGTTTTTGCAGTGTGAGCTGTGTGGATCTACTTCCTGTCTCACCTGCACACATCCACACACACACACACACTTCCTGAGCCGTGACACATCCCATAATGCAACGGTGCCGTCCTGTCATCCGCCTCAACGTCTCCACGTCTAATTTTTTTACCTACGGTGACACTCATTGGCTGACAGTTTGATTGACAGGGGCCTGACAGGAAACGTTTGTCGCCGTCGTGTCTGCGCGGGCGTCGCTGTCGTCTTTAATTTCCTTCCCCCCCATCCTCATCGCCGTGACAACACGCCGGGGCACCTTACATCTGTTTTACACGCCGCGCAGCGAAAGGCAGCAGCGTTGTCTTCGTCCTTGTCTGCAAACAGCTGCAGGTGAAGGACTTGAACGCATCATGCAGATCAAACAGGACAGAGATGAGAAACCAGTTGTTAGTGTGTTATCATAGTTGTTGTTGTTGTTGAGGTTTTGGGCTATTTTTCTTCTTTAACATGTATTCTTTCAGAAAAGTGGAAAAGAAATGGTAGAAAATCCACATTAAGGTTTTTATTTTACTTCATTTTGTCTCTTCTGTCTGTAGATTTCTCCTAAATTCACCAGAAGTTAGTCTGTCCCATGTCATGTCAGGTGTCATTGTAAAGCTCTCTCTCTCCTGAACAATTACACTGCAAAAACTCAAAACCTTTCCCACAATATTTGTCTTATTTCTTGTCAAAATGTCTCATTTCTAGTCAAAACTAATCCCTAATCTTGTTTTTAGATCATTTTCACTTGTTTCAAACTAATTTTCACTTGAAATAAGTAGAAAAATCTGCCAGTGGAAGCAAGTTTTTTGTGCTTGTAATAAGGAAGAAAAACTTGCTCCACCAGAGGTGAATAGGGTAAAAAAAAAAAATTAACTAACAGATATCACCATGAAACCTCCCAAGTTTATCACTCACATTAAGACAAATATTTTTTGTATTACAAGTTTTGTCAAATTGTATGTTTAAATATGTAAATGAGGCATGTCTAATTAAATATGCACTAATTTGCATATTAGGCGGGTGCATATATGAAAAAAAAACACCTAACCCTAAAAAATTTCTAACAAAAGGTTTCTCAGCTGTTTTTTATACTATTAGATGTCCTTAATAACATACTAAAAGTTTACCAAAGTTTGACCACTAGAAAGGTGTTATTTTCAAGATGGCGTCCAAGATGGATGGTGTCTCCCCAGGCTTCCTATCCATCTTGGACGCCATAAAACTATACTATAAAAAACAGCTGAGAAACCTTTTGTTAGAATTTTTTTAGGGTTAGGTGTTTTTTTTTCATATATGCACCCGTCTAATATGCAAATTAGTGCATATTTAATTAGACAAGCCTCATTTACATATTTAAACATACAATTTGACAAAACTTGTAATACAATAAATATTTGTCTTAAAGTGAGTGATAAACTTGGGAGGTTTCATGGTGATATCTGTTAGTTAATTTTTTTTTTTTTACCCTATTCACCTCTGGTGTCTCCCCAGGCTTCCTATCCATCTTGGACGCCATCTTGAAAATAACACCTTTCTAGTGGTCAAACTTTGGTAAACTTTTAGTATGTTATTAAGGACATCTAATACTATAAAAAAACAGCTGAGAAACCTCTTGTTAGAGTTTTTTTAGGTGTTTTTTTTTCATATATGCACCCGCCTAATATGCAAATTAGTGCATATTTAATTAGATATGGCCTCATTTACATATTTAAACACACAATTTGACAAAACTTGTAATACAAAAAATATTTGTCTTAATGTGAGTGATAAACTTGGGAGGTTTCTTGGTGATATCTGTTAGTTAATTTTTTTTTTTTACCCTATTCACCTCTGGTGTCTCCCCAGGCTTCCTATCCATCTTGGACGCCATCTTGAAAATGACACCTTTCTAGTGGTCAAACTTTGGTAAACTTTTAGTATGTTATTAAGGACAACTAATACTATAAAAAACAGCTGAGAAACCTTTTGTTAGAATTTTTTTAGGGTTAGGTGTTTTTTTTTCATATATGCACCCGCCTAATATGCAAATTAGTGCATATTTAATTAGACATGCCTCATTTACATATTTAAACATACAATTTGACAAAACTTGTAATACAAAAAATATTTGTCTTAATGTGAGGGATAAACTTGGGAGGTTTCATGGTGATATCTGTTAGTTCATTTTTTTTTTTACCCTATTCACCTGCAGTGTCTCAGAATTTTTATTTAATGAAAACATGTGTGAGGTTTCTGAACAGAGGACGAAAAATCTGAGAACGTCTTCATTTAGCTCGGATTATACACACACACACACACACACACACACACACACACACACACGTAGCATTTCAGATACATTTCTCTCTCTCTCTCTCTCTCTCTGTCTGTCTGAACTCTGAGGCCTTGAGATGAATTTTTAAGAGCTGCATATTCAAAAGAGAGAGAGAGAGAGGTTTCAGCCGGGTTTCGCCAGCCTTCGCCCAGCCTTCCTCAGCCTTCCCGCCCGCCCGCCTGCCTGCCTGCATGCCCAGATGACTCCAGAGGCCCGCCGTGACCCGGCAGCGGCGAGACTAAAGGTCACGGCGGTGAGCGTCGAGCCGCGCATCCTGATTACCCACAACCCCCCTCTTCTCTCCCTCTCTGCCTCTCTCTGACTGACTTCCTGTGAGGTCCGCCAGGTTCATTAGCGGTGGGAATAACTGCAGAGAAGGAGAGATGGACGGAGGGAGGGAGGGAGGGAGGAGTAGAGGAGTAGAGGAGGTCTGAACCAATAAACGAAGTGTCCAGAGAGCGAAAGAATGAAAGAAAAAAAAGAAAGAAAGAAAGGGGGGGGGGGGGAAGACGAGTGAAAGAAAGGAAAAAAAGAAGAAATAAAGAAGGACGGACGGAGGAGGAATGAAATAGAAAAAAGAAAGAAAGAAAGAGAGACGGAGGAAAGGAGGATGAAAGAAAGGAAGAAGGATGGAAAAAGAAAGAAAGGATGGAGGAAGGATGAGATGAAGGAAAGAAAGAAAGAAAGAAAGACGGAGGAGGAAAGAAATAGAAAGAAAGAAAGAAAGAAAGACGGAGGAAAGGAGGATGAAAGGAAGAAGGAAGGAAAAAGAAAGAAAGGATGGAGGAAGGATGAGATGAAGGAAAGAAAGAAAGAAAGAAAGAAAGAAAGAAAGAAAGAAAGACGGAGGAGGAAAGAAATAGAAAGAAGAAAGAAAGAAAGAAAGAAAGAAAGAAAGAAAGACAGAGGAAAGGAGGATGAAAGAAAGGAAGAAGGAAGGAAAAAGAAAGAAAGGATGGAGGAAGGATGAGATGAAAGAAAGAAAGAAAGACGGAGGAGGAAAGAAATAGAAAGAAGAAAGAAAGAAAGAAAGAAAGACGGAGGAAAGGAGGATGAAAGGAAGAAGGAAGGAAAAAGAAAGAAAGGATGGAGGAAGGATGAAGGAAAGAAAGGAGGATGAAAGAAAGGAAAAAGAAGAAATAAAGAAGGACAGATAATGGAGGGAAGGAGGAAGGAAGGAAGAAAGAAGGATGGAGGAAAGGAGGATGAAAGAAAGAAGGATGGAGGAAATGAGGATGAAAGAAAGAAAGATGAAGGATTGGAGGATGAGGAAAGAATGAAAGAAAAAAAAGAAAGAAAGGGGGAGTGGAAAAAAAAGGAGTGCGGGGTGGTATTATTTATGCAGTCAATAGGCCGCCGCTTGTCTGCATCGCTAATTGTTTGATTTCATAGGCGGGACGGCTCTTTAAACAAACACGCTCTTATGCTAATGGCGGCGGGACGCTAACCCTCCTGACAGGGCGGACTGGGGGATTATGGGAGTTTTCTCTTTCTTTTCTTCTTTTTTTTTCGAGGATGGAGGGAGGGAGGGAGGAGGAAAAGAGGGAGGGAGAGGAGGGGGGGGGCAAACGTATGAAGCTGAATATGATTTGGATAATTAAAAATGACAGAGGAAATGGTCCACACACACACACATGAACCACTTTGTCTTGACAGGTGGAAGGGGAGAAGAGGGGGAGGGAGGGAGGGGGGAAGAGGGGAAGAGGGGGAGGAAGAGGGGGAGGGGGGAGGAGGTTGGTTAGTCCTGATTGCTGTCAGTCAAAGCGTCCGGTGGGACGACCCCGCAGGCGGGAGGATCGCCGTGAACTTTGACCCCCCAGCCATGGCCGACGTGATGCTGATGAGAGAGAGAGAGGAGGAGAGAGAGAGAGAGAGAGATAACAACCTTGAGAGAGGGACTGAATTTCAACAGAGAAAGAAAAGAAAGAAAGGAAGGAAGGAAGAAAGAAAGAAAAAGAAGAAAGAATGAATGGACGATGGAGGAAGGAAGAAAGAATTAAAGAAAAAAGAAAGAAAGAAGGATGAATAGAGGAAAGGTGGAGGAAAGAAA
>NC_140928.1:2769032-2789032 GCF_045865225.1 Trachurus japonicus | reverse complement strand
AGTCTGGTCTGGTTTGGTTCAGTTTGGCTTAGTCTGGTTTGTTTAAGTCTGGTCTGGTCTGGTTTAGTCTGGTCTGCTTTGGTTCAGTTTGTTTCAGTCTGGTCTGGTTTGGTTTGGTTCAGTTTGGTCTGGTCTGGTCTGGTCTGGTTTAGTCTGGTTTGTCTGGTCTGGTTTGGTTGGGTTCAGTTTGGTTTTGTCCGGTCTGGTCTGGTTTGGTTCAGTTTGGTCTGGTCTGGTCTGGTCTGGTTTAGTCTGGTTTGTTTAAGTCTGGTCTGGTCTGGTCTGGTCTGGTCTGCTTTGGTTCAGTTTGTTTCAGTCTGGTCTGGTTTGGTTTGGTTCAGTTTGGTCTGGTCTGGTCTGGTCTGGTTTAGTCTGGTCTGCTTTGGTTCAGTTTGTTTCAGTCTGGACTGGTTTGGTTTGGTTCAGTTTGGTCTGGTTTAGTCTGGTTTGTCTGGTCTGGTTTGGTTGGGTTCAGTTTGGTTTTGTCCGGTCTGGTCTGGTTTGGTTTAGTCTGGGTTGTTTAAGTCTGGTCTATTTTGGTTTAGTCTGGTCTGGTTTGGTTCAGTTTGGCTTAGTCTGGTTTGTTTAAGTCTGGTCTGGTCTGGTTTAGTCTGGTCTGCTTTGGTTCAGTTTGTTTCAGTCTGGTCTGGTTTGGTTTGGTTCAGTTTGGTCTGGTCTGGTCTGGTCTGGTTTAGTCTGGTTTGTCTGGTCTGGTTTGGTTGGGTTCAGTTTGGTTTTGTCCGGTCTGGTCTGGTTTGTTTCAGTCTGGTCTGGTTTGGTTTAGTCTGGTTTGTTTAAGTCTGGTCTGGTCTGGTTTAGTCTGGTCTGCTTTGGTTCAGTTTGGTTTAGTCTGGTCTGGTCTGGTTTGGTTTGGTTCAGTCTGGGCTGGTCTGGTTTGGTTTAGTCTGGTTTGGTTTAGTCTGGTCTGGTTTTGTCTGGTTTGGGTTGGTTCAGTCTGGTTTTGTCTGGTCTACTCTGGTTTAGTCTGGTCTGGTCTGGTCTGGTCTGGTCTGGTTTAGTCTGGTCTGGTCTGGTCTGGTCTGGTCTGGTTTAGTCTGGTTTGGTCCAGTTCAGGTGGTGGTTTAGTCTGGTCTGGTTTGGTCTGGTTCAGTCTAGTCTTGTTTGGTTTACTTCAGTTTCGTCTGGTTTGGTCCAGTTCAGGTGGTGGTTTGGTCACAGTGAGATCCTCCTTCACCCTGGTCTGGTCTGTTGTGGTGTGTTTGTTTCTCTCTGCCAGCAGCAGCAGCCGGGTGGAGTTTCCTGCTGCTGTTGGACTCTGGGTCTCTGCAGACTCCTCGTGTCCTCCAGGTGTCGGCCGCCCGCTGGAAACTCCGTCTCTTTACGTCTTTACCCTGAGAGTCTTTGGCGTGTCCAACATCCAACATCGAACCTCGCCTCGGCCTCGGCCCGCTGCTGCTGCTGCTGCTGCTGGAGGAGCTGTTTGTTTTCCACTCCAGTACGTGCCTCAGCACTAAATCAGCTGGTTAGAGGCTGGAGAAGGAGAAACTGAAGCTGAGGCTGTTTACCTGCAAGTGTGTGTGTCTGTGTATGTGTGTGTTATTGCGATGTTACACCTTCATACATACCTGTGACTACTGTGTGTGCACATGATTTCACATCTGTATTCCTGTGTGCGTCGAAACTCAGCGCGCTTTAGGAGGAAAACTGCAGCGAGACAAGTGGAAATAACAATAAAAGCAGCAGGAGGAGGAGGAGGAGAGGAGGGGAGGCATGTCCAGAAAAAAGAAAGAAAGAAACATGAAGCAATGAAGAGGAAGAAACACGAGGGAAAGAATCAGAGTAATGAGATTTATGGAAAAAAAAAGAAAGATACAAAAAGAAAGAAAAGGAAATCATTTTCAATCTGGGAGCAGAAAAATATAGAGAGGAATCATTAACGAGGAGGAAACAGACAGAGCTGCTGCTTCATGGATTAATAACTGGAAGACAGAGAGAAAAAACAGAAAACATCAATACGAGTGCATTTGTTAAAGTGGTAACGAGATGTGGATAGAGAGATGGAGAGAGAGAGAGAGAAGGTCAAGAAGGACACGGTTTCACAGAAGAAGTAAAATCTCAGTGGTAGAAACATGTTGGAGCTGAAAGGTCGAGTTAATTAAAAAAACACTGATATGATTTCTGATTTTTTTTTTCTTTTTCAGTGAGAATATGAAACTCATGTCTCTGTATCAAAGCTCCTTCAGAATAAAGGTAGATGTTTGTGTTAAAGCTCCTTCAGAATAAAGGTAGCTGTTTGTATTAAAGCTCCTTCAGAATAAAGGTAGCTGTTTGTATTAAAGCTCCTTCAGAATAAAGGTAGACGTTTGTATTAAAGCTCCTTCAGAATAAAGGTAGACGTTTGTATTAAAGCTCCTTCAGAATAAAGGTAGATGTTTGTATTAAAGCGTTAAAACCAGCCGTCAGCACTTCCTGACACTTTGTGATGTCACAACTAAGCCCTGCCCCCTCACCACCACCTGGACCCACCATCCAACAACACTTTGGCAGGATTTGGTTTCTCTGAGTGTTTTATTCTGAAATCGGCTCTGTTTTTTTTTTTTATTGGATCACTCTAGAAAACAGTCAGCCAATCAGAAGAGAGGCTCAGAGCCTCCTCCTCTCTTCTGATTGGCTGACACCAGCCTTTTGTTAGAACTCCAGAGAGAAGCTGGAAGAGAGAGGAGATGGAAAACTACACCAAGATGTTTTTTAGATCTTTAGATCATGGATCAACCCTTCAAAATAAAAGCACAAGCGAAGAATAAGACAAAAATGATTCTTGGTTAGCCTAGCTTAGCATAAAGACTAGAAACAGTGTCATCCTAATAGAAACCTGAGAAACAGAAATGGGAAATATGTCTGAGGCTCAGTGTGTGTGTGTGTGTGTGTGTGTGTTGTGTAAAGTACATTGACCTTCCTTCATCTCCCTGTGAGCAGGACAAATATTTAAAATAGATGTCATGTTCCCCCGGACCTCCTCCCACTGTGTGTGTGTGTGTCTACGTGTGTGTGTTTCAGTGGTTGATTCCTTCGCCACCTATTATTGTTGAAAAACCAGAGCTTGTGCTTTTCCTCTCTTCCCATCACTCCCTGTTGTTGTTCCTCTCTCTCTCTCTCTCTTTCTCTCCGACAGCCACTAATAATAACGCATGAAGGCAGTCACGCCAAATGAAGACAAATGCCGTCCGCTGCTTTGGAATCATAATCTCTTTCTCTCTCTCTTTCTCTCTCTCCGCCCGGCCGTGGAGTGGTGGGACGTCTCTATACAAACACACAGTTAGAGTTCAGGTGTGTTTGGAGACGACGTGTCCTTCACACTGATCGGCGGCTTTTTCTCACGTTAATATTTTATCACAGAAAAAATAAAAAACAAGTAGCTGCTCGTTCATTGACATAAATACCCATCTGATATATATCTTCTATTATTTAAGGCAGGGCAGAGACGTAATGTCTTATTTAACTGTAAAATCGTAATTTTTTTACTTCAATGTGACTGTTGTGGTTCATTCAGAGGACGAAGAGAAAATACTTAAAATTCCAATGCTTTTATTTTGTAGGAGCACTTAATTTTGCCTTTTTTGTCACTGTACTGATGCTCTACAGTGGTAACACAACACATCGACCTCCAAGTTCTTTGAGCAGCTGTTTCATCGCACTGTGACGTGACCTTTATTTAATCTACTGGAGACGGTAGATTTACTCCACAACTTTATTTAAAAGTTCATTCCTGACAAAAGGAGACAGACGCACAAAATACAGAAACAAACTCACCTCAGTGTCTAGTTTAACGGGCATTCTGGAGCTTTGTGATCTAGAACTCGGCCCAGTTGTTGAAAGCAAAGTATATACAGTATAAAAGCAAATCTACATTACTCCAACACATTGTGAATTAATGAAATTGTTTCAAATTCAAAATAAAATTTAAATGTCCACTAGTATGGGAAAAAACATTCAGAATTCTTAATTTGTTGAATAATCAAAAGTTACTCCTACAGCTATGAATTAGCTTTCTCATAGAGAATGAATGGGAGGAGGTCAAAACATTAACAAATCATTGGACTTTTCGTACTGCCTACTGCTGTCAACTGCTCCGTTATACTTTCACCTAGAGACTCCATTTAAACTTGAAACTGTAGACACAAGTCTTGTGTATTGGTGTATTAATCCATGTTTCGATAGGTCATATAATTTTTGATCAATTCCCTGATCAATGACCATGATGATTTTTGGAGAAATTTTGAGATTATAATGGGTGTGTATTGCACGGAATGTTCGTGTCAGAGTGCGTGACATCATCGGTTAGAGTGGGAGAGAGCCCAAAAAAAATTCCAGATTTTTTCTCTTTCCACACTCCTCCCGGCCACAACTTACACTCTACACACATGATTTTTTCCAAATTTGTAGACAAATTTGTTCTCTCTCTCACAATGTGCTCAAAAAATCAGAGAGACTTACAGAATTTGAATTGTCAGCCTCTAAGTGCAGCCACGTCTGTCTCTGCTCCTCATTGACTCCAATACAAAGATTTTCTGAGAGAAGCAGAACGGACCCCTGTTTTAAACTCGCAAGTGTCTCCAAAATATTTACCGTAGAAACACCAAAATCATACAAAGTCGTTCAGGAAGTCCTTACAGCGATGATGGTCTGTGTTGTTTTCTGATAGGAGTTACCGTTTTGTCAGAGTAAGCCCAAATGTGAGACCAGTGCAGAGGCAGAAAATCGCTCTTTTTCTCCACGTTTCTGTCTGCCTCAGCCTGGGGGGCCTCTATCGTCATGGGCAACCACCTCAAGTTGCCGTGGTAACCTCTGAGCCTCAGGCCAGAGCTCGTTAAGGTTTATAAACAATCCACCTGGAGCTCATTAACATGTTTATAAACATTCAACTTCAGCCTAGCGCTCGTTAACACATTTTGTTCCTGAATCCACCAAACCGCTGAGATCAGAATAATCCAGATTTTTTGGATCAAAGTTTTCCTGATCCAACCGAAAAGTTTTAAACAACACAAAATGAGGATTTGATCCAGATAAAAACCAAGACTGGATTACATCATCTAATCTGATTCAGAGTCTGTTTTTTTTGTTTTAGAAACAACTCATTTTCAAGATTTGATCCAACCCATTATCCAAAATCCAATCAGATTACTTTTAGACAAGTGGGTCCTGTTGACCTAGGTGTGTAGGAGAGACACTGATGTCATGGTTATGGGGGTGATAATACAGTTAAATATAATCATAAAGTTAAACTTGTTCTTTATGAACTTCTCAAAAGGAGCTGTCGTTTTCGTTCTCGTCGTCATCACAGCGAACAGAGCGAGGCCGATGCCGTTCAAGATGAAATTAGGACGAACAAACCTCTTCATTAAACTGTAAAGTGCTAACGATCATTTGCATGTATTTTGCAAATGATGAATCATGATTGCAGCGACTTCCATTCGTTTCTCTCCTCTCTCTCTCTCCACCATGATGAAATAAAAACCATTTCCACCACCACCGCCACAAATTAACAAATACACGGCTGGATGGTAATGTTCGCACCATAACTGCGGGGATAATTGATTAAATGAGCATTGTAATTACATTTTCTCTTCCTAATATTGAAGATGTTATCAGTGTATCTTTTATCATTAAGTTAATCAGGAACTAAGACGACATTAAAGAGAATGAGCGAGCATGTGATTAGCCAGAGAGAGAGAGAGAGACTGTGTGTGTGTGTGTGTGTGTGTGTGTGTGTGTGTGTAAATGTTTTATTCAGTATTTATTGTTTTTAGGCATTTAAACGTGTGTGTGTGTCTCTCTGTTTATTGACCTGAGCCCCCTAGTGGTCAGACAGAGACACAGCACCAACACTGGTTGTATCCAGTTAGATCTCAGCATACTGTTTTTTATTTATTTTTATTTTATTTTATTATGGGCAACGGTGGTAGAAGCCCAATGTTTGTATTATATTATTAGTACTGTAGTACCTGGGCTTTTCAAAATAAAAGCCCTAAAATCCATACAGCAGAATCTGGAATACATTGTACTGTATATTAAAGCAGGAGTAAGCGATCCAGTGGTTTTGGCTAACTTCCTGTCAGCCGATGGAGATAGCAGTCCCCGCCCTCGTCCCTACGTCACCACATTCACGCGCATCCCTTGGCTGCACACACAGAGAGGACCGCCCCTTTATGCCGTTCTTCTCTCTCCTCATTGGATAAAGGTTGTAGGATACAAGGAAAGTTTTCTCCTCGGCTTACAGCAGAGCAGAGTGACTGACAGACCCGTGTTTCAGACCAAACACTCTATAGAAGTGATTGCTGTCGGAAGATACAACTATTTAAGACTTATATTAACACAAATATTTCGCTTACTTCTGCTTTAATGGCCTGTAAATTCTGCTTTAACTCAGGAATTTAACATGAATGCACAATAATCAGCTCTTTTTTTTGGTCCATCGTCATAAACAACATTAATGTTCATTAGTTGTAAATGATGTTGGATCCAAAATTGTTCCAAACCTTTAGTTGTTTCTACTCTTTACCGCGCAGCAAACTGAATCTGAATCTGATTCCCTTGCAGCAATGCATTCTGGGATTTGTAGTTCCAAGCGTCCTGAACGCAGCAGCTCAGTCTGAACCTGAAACAGTTTCTGTTTGCACTGGACCAGAACAGACCAGAGCAGATCCAGGGGGAGCTGGAGATCCTGACGTCTGTGCATCTGCTGTGTGTCGCATGTGTGTGTGTGTGTGTGTGTGTTGCATGCATGTGTGTGTGTGTGTGTGTGTGTGTGTGTGTTGCATGCGTGTGTGTGTTTTGGAAGGGTATCCTAAGGTTAAACTGCAGAGTAACAGCATCCATCTGGAGAGCATTAAAAAGATCCATCAACACTTCTGTCCTTGGATCATACAACATATTGTGCGTGTGTGTGTGTGTGTAAATAAATGTGTCGATGTGTGTGTGTGTGTGTGTTAGAGCACGCCCACTCGTTTGTCGTGAGGAAGTCAAGTCACCACGTCTCGTCTCCATGGCAACAGATCGGAGATTCGGAGAGTCGCAGGCCAACAGGGAAACTCCCCGACAAAACAAACTGTCGCACAACAAGATGAAGTAGATGACGACTTGTTCGTGGTTGAGAGCTGTAAAAAAAAACTCAGTAAGGCGACATTGAGTAGGGAGCAACTAGAATACAACAGAAGTAAAAGACTCCAGGCGTCGTAGGTAGGGACTCTGTGTGGTTTATGTCACTGGGTTGAAGACAAACCACAGTTAATCCTCGTTTATGTGATAGGTCAGTTGTTATTTTGGTTTTAATCTGTGTAGTTTTGGGTTTATTAAAGGGATACTTCACCCAAAATTGATAGTTTACCAATTTTTTACTTACCATCATACCATGGAAGGGTTTGGAGAACTTTCAGAGTCATCAATTCAATTCAATTTATTTAAAGTGGGACAATGCAAGTTCATGAACGAAACAAAATCGTAAACAAGCCGGATTGTAGCCACAGGCTAATTTCCATCCGCTGTCCCATACATAGATGTTCCCTGGTACAAAAAATACAATGAATAAAAACAAAAGCATGTTATAAAATAGCAGCAGTCAGTTTACAGTAGATAATAATACAGATTCAGACAGTACAAAAGTGCGACCGTGTCATGATAAAGTGCTTACAATCATCAAAGTGCTTGGAAGGTCCTGGGAGTAATATCTAATTGAGCTGTGTTACAATGATAGGTCTAAGGATATCATTTAATCACTTGCACTGCTATGAATAACTAAAAGTTCTATAATAATATAAGTGATAATACTATTGAAAACTCTTTAGGAGTTCCAGGGGGGGGCCGGCTGGCAACGGGTCTTCATATAATGGCGGCGGATAGAGTTCACTTTTTAATCGTCCAAAACACACACTATGAAACCTCCAGATACCTCCATACTGGTCGTCTGTACTGACCCAAGTGTCCTGAAGCCGCCACATGGAAAAGTTGTTGAGAAAAACTCAATGTGATCTCTGTTTGTAGCCTTGTTGTAGCAGTAGCTCCCAGTGGCTCTGTTGATGCTTGTGCACATGCACAAGATTTGCTGCCAGATGTTGGTTCGTCGTTGTAAACCATTGGATGTGTGATGTAAACACATGAGAACATCTCACGCAGCCACTGGGAGCTACTGCTACAAGAAGGCTAAAAACAGAGATCACATTATATTTTTTCTCAACAATTTTTCCATGTGGCGGCTTCAGGACACTTGGGTCAGTACAGACGAGCAGTATGGAGGTATCTGGATGTTTCATAGTGTTTTGGACCAATCAAAAGTGAACTCTATCCACCGCCGTTATATGAAAATCTGACAAGTTGTGACCTGCTTGATGAAAAACTGTCCCTGAAGGCAACGTGCATCAGTGGTTTTGCATGAATTTCCCTCTAAAACAACTCTGTGTGGTAACGTGTTGTTATCTCATAGCGTGGTGAATGTGCAGCTCACAACTTGTCCACCAGAGCGTTGTGGAGTTGTTGGATTGTGTATTTGATGAGTTTGATGAAGGGAAACCAAGAAATCCCATAATGAGCCTCTGTAGCGTAGCTCTGAGCGGCTCACGGCTCTGCTCCGCCGTTCTAAAAATAGCTTGCACCGACAATTAAAGGTAACAAACCTACTGCTATGACTATAGGGATTATGGCAATGGGCCATTTTGCCAAAATGTTGAACTATCCCTTTAACACGAGCCTTCTTCTTCACCATGACTCAACAGAGTTTTGTTTGTCTGTTGTGCGACTTGTCATGAGTGTAAAGTCAGTTACAGGAGCTGTGAGGCTGCAGCTGTTACAGATGTTATTGTGTCTTTATTGGGGAGAAATGGTTTTAACATCTGCATTGTACAGCTGTGACTGAACCACACACACACACACACACACAGAGGAAGAGGAGGAGGAGGAAGGAGCAGGTCAGAGCTGGACCTCCACACTGAGTGGATTGGGACCCCTAACACACACACACACACACACACACACACACACTCCTCTTGAGGGAATTAAAGTGATATTGAGCTCTGAGCAATAACTGGAAGAGTGGAATTATTACTCCAGAGCTGTCAGTGTGTGTGTGTGTGTGTGTGTGTGTGTGTGTGTGTGTGTGTGTGTGTGTGTGTGTGTGTGTGTGTGTGTGTGTGTGTGTGCGTGTGTGTGTGCGGTCACCTGTCCACATGTCGATTGTTGCTTTTGATTAAAAAGGAGGAGCAGCGACAGCTCAGAGTGTCTGCTGCAATATCACACTGATGCTGTTATCTCTCTCTCTCTCTCTCTCTCTCTCTCTCTCTCTTTCTCTCTCTCTATCTTTCTTTTAAAAAAGAAGTTAAATCAAATGTTAACTCTCATTTCTACACTCTCGCAATCACACGGGAGAATAAAACGTGAACTTTTTTAGTTTTTTTGTTGTAGCTGGAAACAGTTTTTTTTCCCACAGAACTTCAGGAGAAAGTGGCGTTGCCTTCAGGGTGCGTGGGACAGAGCAGCTCACCGTGTGTCCTTCAAATACACGTCACACTGTAGGAAATGACTGAGTTTTGGCAGCGCTGTGTTTTTACGGTTCAGTTCGGTTAAAAGTGAGCTGGACTCGCTTCGTTAAAGGAACAGTTCACTAAAAAAAAAAATGAAATTCAGTCATTGTTGACTCACCCCCTCATTCTGATGAATACTCCAGAGTAGTTTTTTATTCCTCAAAGTGCATCTGGAGACCCGGGAGGCCGGTTCCTAGTCCAACCAAAACTTTATATGAGAGTAGTAGGGCCCGACACAAAATCTAAGTCCATAAAACTACACAAAAACCATTTAATATTCCTCCACACTGCTCGTCCACTGCAATCCAAGTGTCCTGAAGGGAGATAGTCCAGAGGCAAATTCAATCCAGGACTGTTGAGGCTGTAAAAATGTCCTAAATGAGGTAGTTTCCAGTAAACTCTGGACTATCTCCCTTCAGGACACTTGGATTGCAGTGGACGAGCAGTGTGGAGGAATATTAAATGGTTTTTGTGTAGTTTTATGGACTTAGTTTTTGTGTCGGTCCCTATTACTCTCATATAAAGTTTTGGTTGGACTAGGAACCGGCCTCCCGGGTCTCCAGATGCACTTTGGGGAATAAAAAACTACTCCGGAGTATTCATCATCAGCTATGAGGGGGAGTCACTAATGACTGGATTCCATTTTTTGGTGAACTATTCCTTTAACAGGGCGCAGGTTTCTGTATCAGGCTGAAAAACGATGCGTTCAAGGTTAAAATCCCAACTCGGATTTTGGAAATTCCAACTTCTGAGTACGACTAGAACACATCATCATTAACCCTTCTGTTGTCCTCCTGGATCAAGGAAGGAAGGAAGGAAGGATGGAAGGATGAAGGGAAAGAAGGAAGGAAGGAAGGAAGGAAGGAAGGACAAAGGCATAGAAGGAAGGAAGGAAGGAAGGAAGGAAGGACGGACAAAGGGAAATATTGGAAGGAATGGAAAAAAGAAAGGAAAGATAGATGTAATGGGGGAGGGAACAGATTGGGTCAATTGGGTCAAAAAAGAAGGAAGAAGAAGTAAGGACAAAGGGAACGAAGGAAGGAAGGACGGAAGGAAAGAAGGAAGGAAGGAAGGAAGGACGGGTAAAAAGGAAGGAAAGAAAAATGAAGGAAAGGAAATGATTAGGTCAAGGAAGGAAGCAGAAGGACGGACGAAGAAAAAGAAGGGAGGAAGGAAGGAAGGAAGGGAAAAAGGATTGTGGAAAGAAGGAAGAGGGAAAGGAAGGAAGGAAGGAAGGAAAGAAGGAAGGATGGAGGAAGGGAGCAGGAAGTGGCGACGGTGATGAGGAATCTGAGTTCAGAGATGATCTCAGTTATTTGGCAGCTCTCTCTCTCTCTCTCTCTCTCTCTCTCTCCTTTATTGACATGTGTTGACCTTTCTGAACCCTCCTCTTCCCTCCCCTCCTCCCCCCTCTCCTCTCCTCTCCCTCCCTCCCTCCCTCTTTCTTCCCCTCTGTCCTCTTCCTCTCTTCCCTGTATTGACACGCTGACCTTTCTGCACCTTCCTCTTCCTACTTCCCCCCATCCTCTCATCTCTCTCTCCCCCACCTCCCCCTCTTCCTCCCCCTCTTCCTCCCCCTCCTCCTCCTCCTCTTCCCTCCTCCCTCCTCCCTCCTCCCTCCTCCTTCTGGCTATTGATTGGTTCATTTGATAGTTCTATCACCAATCAGCATGAAGTTGACCTTTTGGACTTGGCAATGATAGCAAGACGTTGTGTGTGCGTATGTGTGTGTGTGTTTGTCGTTATAAGGATGTATGCATTTCAGTGTGTGTGTGTGTGTGTGTGTGTGTGTGTGTGTGTTGACCTTTGCAGGCAGAATGTCAGCCTGACTCTTGATGCAGCTTGTCAGTACATTAGTTGGACAGGAAGCAGTTCAGCTGCGTAACAGGAAGTCCACCGAGCTCCGCCTGTGATTGGCGGCAGCGAGCGAGTGGGCGGGACCAAGTGATGACCTCATAGTCGCTCTGTTTTATAACGATTAATGGTTAAATTAATATTTCATATCAGTTGACAGCCCAAATAAATATATAATATACAGTAGATGTGTAGCTATGTGGAGTTATAACGAAACGTTTCCTTCATGTAATAAAAAGGAGGATGGAAATGATCAATATTCTGCATCACATCAAATTTAAACTCCCGACAACAGCTGTTTAATTTAAATTGAATTTATTTTGGATGGATTTTTTATTCATTATCTCTTCACATATTGAATATATGTTGAGTAGTTACAACATAAAAAACATCTTGTAGCGCTGCATTATGTAATAATGTAATACATTTTTGCCTCATGGTGTAGTAACGCTGCATTTTGTAATAAAATTCTTGAATGCAATAAGCCGCATTTTGTAATAAGTTGTTACATAATGAAACAAATTATTACAAAATGCGAGTGTTGCATTTTTTTAATGAAAAAATGTAATAATTCGGTGCATTATGTAACAACTTATTACAAAATGCGGCAAAGTTTATTACATATTGTGTTCAAGAATTTCATTACAAAATGTGGCATTATTACATCATTAGGTGAAAATGTATTACATTGTTACATAATGCAGCGCTTCAAGATGTTTTTTTATGTTCAATATTCAATATCTGAAGTGATAATAAATATAAAATCCAATCGAAATTAATTCAGGATTTTAAATTTGATGTGATGCAGAATATTGAATATTTTATCTCAATCAACTTCTGCTGATCATTTCCATCCTCCTTTTTATTGCACGTAGGAAACGTTGTTGTGATTCAAACAGCTTCGTTATAACATTCAGAGCTGTTGTTATTGAAATTAATGTGAGTGTGAGATTCAAGGTGAAATTAATGTATATTTAAAAAAAAGAAACAGCTAGTTGAAAAGGTGAACTTCCTGTGCTCTGAGCTCGACCTGAACAGGAATATTTATATTTGCAGCTGATAATCGTCGGCTGGCTTCGGTCCAGCGCAGCAGTGAGCAGCTTTACACACACAAACACAAACATGCACACACACACACAGAAAGAAGCAGGTGATGAAAATAAAACCAAGCAAATATTGTGTTTAGTGGCGCCGGGGGAGAGCGGCTTTACGGTCCCGCTGCAGCCGAGGATCTGCTGCTCCAGTTGTTCCAGTTGTTGTTAATGTGTGAACTGGGAGCAAACTGGGAACTGAATGAGCGGAGTGTGCCTTTAAAAACCCAGCGGCTCCGACTGTAAAGAGCCATATGCTGGATGGAGGACACACACACACACACACACACAGGCTGCTGCAGCCACATTTACTGATGTTTATGGTTTCATGTTTACACCTCAGGGCGAGTTTGTAAAAAAAATAAAATAAAAACAGTGAAACGACCGGAACAAACTCGTCAAAATCTTTGTCAAACTCTCACACTGCAAAAAGTCAATATCTTACCAAGAATATTTGTCTTATTTCTAGTCAAAATGTCATTTCTAGTCAAAACAAATCTCATTCTACTTAAAATAAGACTCATCACATAAAAAGTAACTTGTTTTTAGACACTTTTTACTTCTTTCAAGCAGATTTTCACTTGAAATAAGTAGAAAAATCTGATAGTGGAGCAAGTTTTTCTTCCTTAATACAAGCACAAAAAACTTTACTGTCTTTGGCAGATTTTTCTACTTATTTCAATTGAAAATCTGTTTGAAACAAATGAAAATGATCTAAAAACAAGTTAATTTTTAGGTGATGAGTCTTATTTTAAGTGGAAAGAGATTAGTTTTGACTAGAAATGAGACATTTGGACAAGAAATGAGACAAATATTCTTGGAAAGATTTTGAGTTTTTGCAGTGCAGAGTCTCAGTCCAGAAAACAGAAAACTCTTATTGATTAAATATTGATATAAAATCATCTGTCAATGCCCATATAAAGAAAGTTAATGTTTCTATTAAAGCTCCATTAAAGCCTGTGACTTTGTGATGTCACAACAAAGCCCCGCCCCCTCACCACCACCTTGACGACACCATCCAATAACAACTACTGTATAGGCAGGGTTTGGTTTCTCTGAGTGTTTTATTTTGAAATCTGCTCTAATTTTTTTTAATTGGATCACTTTAGAAAACAGTCAGCCAATCAGAAGAGAGGCTCAGAGGCTCCTCCTCCTCCTCCTCTCTTCTGATTGGCTGACACCGACCTGTTGTTACTAGAGCTCCAGAGAGAAGCTGAATGATGAATTTTAGATCTTTAGATCAGGGATCAACCCTTCAAAATAAAAGTTAGAGGAAGAAGAAAGACAGTTTCCTCAAGCTTTCTCTCTCTTCTGATTGGCTGAAACGAACCTGTTGTTATTGGCTGAGAGAGGAGATGGTTTCCAGATCTTTATATCATGGATCAACCCTTCAAAATAAAAGTTAGAGGAAGAATAAAGACAGTCTCCTTATCGTCGTTAACTCTTAACTCCAAATTCACCAAAGTAAAAGTGTTCACCTACATAAAACTTATAAAATAGACATTAACTTGTAATACAATAGAAGCAAAATGTTAACTTAATGGCTTAATGGGACTTTCTTGTAAATTATATTCCTTAAATTAAAGAGTTTCACCGCATTTTATGAGCTTGGTGCTTTTATTTTGACAGAAAGGCCTGTCTCTCTCGCCCATCCTTACCAAAACAGCGAGTCAACGGCCCCAGACTACAGTTTCCTCAAGTTTTCTCTCTCTTCTGATTGGCTGAAACGAAACTATTATTATTGGCTGAGAGAGGAGGTGGTTTCCACATCTTTACATCATGGATCAACCTTTCAAAATAAAACAGGAAGTGTAATCGGCTAATTGGAGCCTTAGCATTTAGCTGATGTGTTCAGTGTCGACCAGATTTGCTAATTAGCGCGTCTTCATTATATGTTCTTGTGTGTTTTTTGTGTATTTTCAGAGTGGAGGTTGTGTAGGAACCATATAGTATTAAATATATACGACCCGTCAGACCATGTAGTGTTTATAGCTTTTTAAAACCACCTCTCCTGCTCTCTTTCTAATCTGTTTTTTTTTTTTCCTCTTTGCTTTTCTATTTTTCTCCAAATCTCTTTGTTTTTTTTTCTCCTTCTCCTCCCTGGATCTCTTCCTCTCCTCCCTCTGAGCCTCTAATTTCTTTCTCTCTATTGCTTTTTAATCACTTTCCCTCCCTCCCTCCCTCCCTCCCTCTTTCTTTCTATCTCCATCTCTTTGTTTCATGATTTCTTTATTTGTCGTTTTCCTATTTATCACCCGGCTCTCCCCCATTTTTCTGTCCTCTTTACAATTCATTTGTTCTCTACCTCTCTCTTTCTTTCTTTTTTCTTTCTTTCTTTCTCTCGCCTCTCCCTCCCTCAGACGCACACACACACACACACACACACACAAACGCACACACACAGTCTGTTTTTCCATTTGTCATTAAGAGGCAGAGAGGTAGACAGTAACATTTAAACCGCCCGTTCTGAATGGTTAAAAGATGGCCTTTTCTGTGTGTGTGTGAGTCAGTGTGTGTGTGTGTGTGTGTGTGTGTGTGTGTGGGCGATCGATGCAGTAATCTGCAGGAGGTGGAAAGCAGAGGGAGCGAGCCATTCAGCAGCGCTCACTAATCAATTGCAATTCTTTCTTTTACTGTCTGAACGCCCAGATTTAGACATTTGTGTGGGTGCGTGTGTGTGTGAGAGAGAGAGTGTGTGTGTGTGTGTGTGTGTGTGTGTGTGTGTGTGTTGTTAATTCTTTCTTTTACTGTCTTTGGCCTTTATATGTGTTTGTGTGTATCGTATCGGCCTTTCTACTCCTTATAGGTTTCTCTAAGTGTGTGTCTGTGTGTGCGTATACAGTCCGTCCTGAGGGGGGCGCTACAGGTCATGGGGGCCATTATAGTATTAATGTTTTTTAGAAAATAGATTAAATAAACTAATTATACATCAATAATTCACTTCCTGTTAAACAGAGATCGTCTGCACCACAGGTCTGCGAGTGTTAACGTCCATTTTTACAAGCTTTTTTACCAGGTCTTTAAACACATCACATGGTGAAAGTTGAAGATCAGTGATTTGATGAAATAATCTGAGCTCAATCTCCACAAAAAGAGTCATTATCTTCCTCATAACATAATATAAAGTAATTTAAAGGGATAGTTCACCCTAGAATGATATTTCGCTCATTATCTACTCACCCTCATGTTGACTAAGGGCTGGAAGAAGTTTCAGATTCCTCCGTGGCTTCTCTGAGTTACAGGGGGTCTCGGCATAGCAGTGCATGTCCATATAACGGTTGCAAAGGGACACCGGAGCTCTTCGTAAAAAAACACACACAAAAAAACATCCAAATACCTCCATGATGCTCGTATGTAATGTCCGTCTTGTGCTGAAGCCCCAAATTGCGTAATTGTCCCGAAAAAAATTAAATAAGTCTATATTTTAAGCTTGTTTGTAGCGGAAGCTTCTCGAAGCTCCTCTTCCTGGTCCGTCCAAATCTCGCGTGATTCGCAGTAACCGCACTGACGCATGCTGACGCCGGCGCAAATCACGCGAGATTTGGACGGACCAGGAAGAGGAGCTTCGAGAAGCTTCCGCTACAAACTGATTGGTCTGCTGATCCACCAATCAGAGCGCTTCTCCCCATGCCACGAGTTGTGCAACTTACTATGGTTGGACAACCGAACCCTGGGATGAAACCCTATAAAACGAGATAAATAGACAGCTATTTTTTCAGCAAAAACTACTTTTTAATTTTTCAATACACTGCAAAAACTCAAAATCTTACCAAGAATATTTATCCTATTTCTAGTCAAAACAAATCTAATTATAGCCTACCTAAAATGAGACTCACCACATAAAAAGTAGCTTGTTTTTAGACACTTTTTACTTCTTTCAAGCAGATTTTCACTTGAAATAGGTAGAAAAATCTTATAATGGAGCAAGTTTTTCTTTCTTATTACAAGCACAAAAAACTTGCTTTGACTGGCAGATTTTTCTACTTATTTCAAGTGAAAATTAGTTTCAAACAAGTGAAAATATCTAAAAACACGTTAATTTTTAGGTGATGAGTGGAAAGAGTTTAGTTTTGACTAGAAATGAGACATTTTGACAAAAAAATAAGACAAATATTCTTGGAAAGATTTAGAGTTTTTGCAGTGTAGGCTATGGTTAAAATGTGCCTGGGGTTCCTGCAATAGCGACTCACGATATCCGGAACGTATTCCCGGAGTCATTTTTATCCCATTCCCCAAACCCAAGACATCAATAAACATATTTATATAGGCTATATAACATGTTACTTGTTATCTAGCAAATGTAACATTACCGTAGCTAATGTCTTTTGAACTTTGTGAAGTTTCACGAGGAGAAACGGGAGGTCGGCGGAGATTAAGCGTTAGTTTGTAGTGAACATTAGCTAGCGTTGTTAGCTACTAGCTAGTGAGTGACTAAAACATAGATTTTTCCCCATTTTTCGGAAAAGTCATGTAGCCTAACGCCCATTCACTCGCTCTTTAGCCACATCTGTCTTCTAGCACGGACACCATTTTTCTGATATATAAGTTAATTCAAATTTGCCCATTTAGGTGTATGCAACATAAAGGTACCAAAAATAGAATAGAATAATTAAAATATTCTAGTGCAAAAGATACGCATACTATATTTATGCAAATAGATACACATACGATTATGCAAAAAAATATGCATATACTATAAATACACATATACTATATTAAAGAATAGAATAAAGATATATACAAAGTACTACTAAATAAGTTATTGTGCAAATTGTTGTTGTATAGTGCAGAGTGACTGTTGCTAGGTTTAGGGTTATTTAGGGGGAACTACTGGGGCATTGTTGTTTTCCAGTGGTTTCCAATGGGAGTTAATTAACCCTTTCAGTGACCATTGTTTGTCCAGCCTAGCAACAGTAACCGTGGAGGGCGGGAACTTGACAAAGGGGTCAATTAATTGATCTAAAAAAAAAATCCCATTAAAAGTCGTGACTTTAACTTTAACAGGTGAGTTGATGTGAAACTCTGCAGTCAGACACAGTTACATCCTGGTTAATAGAACAAAACATTTCATTATGACGGAGGACTGAGAGACAGGACACACACACACACACACACACACACACATACACAGACACACACTAACCTCCCACCTCAGCTGCCATCCACACACACACACACAAAAACATACACACACAGAGAATAAAATAAATAAATGTACAATCAAAATTGCAATTACCTGCAGAATTTGTGAAGGGTAAACAAATCTGTGCCTCCCCCCACACACACCACACACTCACACACACACACACACACACACACACACACACAGACACACACACAGACACACACGCACACGCCAGAAATGCAGAGCGTAGCGTTAGCGTTCTAGTTAGCATGCTGAAATGAATACAGTTAGATCCAAAGCAATTTCCTTTTATTTATCTTAGCAGCCGCGCATAAATAAAGGCAAGGGCATCCAGGCAATTAGCATAATTACTATGAGGCGGTCAGAGACACACAACACACACACAACACGCACAAGCTGCCGCCACAGGGTGTGTGTATGTGTGTGTGTGTGTGTGTGTGTGTGTGTGAGTTAGAGAGAGACACAGAGAAGAGATAGAGACAATGACTGTGTGTGTGCGTGTGAGTTTAAGTGTGTTTTCTACATGTTAGTTTGTATTGTTGCTTCATATTCTGCATGTGAGTCAGTCTGTGTGTGTGTGTGTGTGTGTGTGTGTGTGTGTGTGTGTGTGTTGTTGTTGTCCTTGGTGTGTCTGAACCACACACACACACACACGCACACTAATAAACAGGCAAAAAGATACACACACACACATACACACACACACTGATCTAAAGTCCCAGTGTGTGTGTTTTTGTTATTAATATGCAAATACCAGTGAAACACAACAAAGGGCAGAAAACCAGTTCCCAGGCCGAGGTCGACTGGTCTGAACCGGTTTACCTGCTCGTCGCTCGCCGTCTGGACTCAGAAAACGCTTGTGCTCCTCTTCTTCGTTCTTCCTCTTCTTGCTCTTCTTCCTTCCTCCTCCTCTTCCTCCTCCTCCTCTTCTTCTTCTTCCTGCTCTTCTTCTTCTTCCTTCCTCCTCTTCCTCCTCCTCCTCCTCCTCCTTCATTTTCTTCCTTCCTCTTCCTCCTCTCCTTCCTCTTCCTCCTCTTCATCCTTCATCCTCTTCTTCCTACTTTGTCCTTCCTCCTCCTCTTCCTGCCTCTTCTTCCTTCTTCCTCCTCCTCTTCCTTCCTCCTCCTTCTCCTCTTCATCCTTCATCCTTCCTCCTCCTCTTCCGTTCTCCTCCTCCTCTTCATCCTTCCTCCTCTTCCTTCCTCTTCGTCCTTCCTCCTCCTCGTCCTTCCTCTTCCTTCTCTTCCTCCTTCCTCCTCCTCTTCGTCCTTCCTCTTCCTTCTCTTCCTCCTTCCTCCTCCTCTTCTTTCCTCTTCTTCCTTCCTCCTCCTCTTCCCTCCTCCTCCTCCTCTTCATCCTTCCTCCTCCTCTTCCTGCCTCTTCTTCCTTCCTCTTCCTCCTCTTCTTCCTTCCTCCTCTTCGTCCTTCCTCCTCCTCTTCCTTCCTCTTCTTCCTTCCTCCTCTTCCTTTCTCTTCCTCCTCTTCGTCCTTATTCCTCCTCTTCCTTCTTCCTTCCTCCTCCTCCTCTTCCTCCTTACTCCTCCTCTTTTTCCTTCCTCCTCCTAATCCTTCCTCCTCTTTGTCCTTCCTCCTCCTCTTCTTCTTTCCTCCTCCTCCTCCTCTTCGTCCTTCCTCCTCCTCTTACTGCCTCTTCTTCCTCCCTTCTCCTTCTCCTCCTCCTCCTCTTCTTGCCTCTTCCTCCTCCTCTTCCTTCCTCCTCTTCTTCCTACTTCTTCCTCTTACTTCCTTCTCCTCCTCCTCTTCCTCCTCTTCCTTCCTCCTCCTCTTCCTTCCTCTTCCTCGTCTTCATCCTTACTCCTCCTCCTCTTCTTTCTTCCTCCTCCTCCTCCTCTTCCTTCCTCTTCGTCCTTCCTTCCTGCTCCTCTTCCTTCTTCCTTCCTCCTCCTCCTCTCCCTCCTTCCTTCCTCCTCTTTTTCCTTCCTCCTTATCCTCCCTTTTCTTCCTTCCTCCTCCACTTCATCCTTCCTCCTTCTCTTCCTTCCTCCTCCTAATCCTCTTCCTCCTCCTCTTCCTTCCTTCCTTCTCCTTCTCCTCCTCCTCCTCCTCGTCTTCGTCCTTCATCTTCTTCCTTCCTTCCTTCTCCTTCTCCTCCTCCTCCTCCTCGTCTTCGTCCTTCCTCCTCCTCTTCCTTCCTCCTGCCTCTTCTCCCTTCCTCCTCCTCCTCTTTTTCCTTCCTCCTCCTCTTCCTTCCTCCACCTCTTCCTCCTTCCTCCTCCTCTTCCTGACTCAGAAATCGCTCGTGCACCAATTTTTTCCCGAGCACCTGAACGCCTCGTGGGTTCATCTGGTTGTTTTTACCTTTAATGAGTGTGTTGTGTTGTGTTGTGTTGTGTGTGTTGTGTTTTTTTGTTTTTTTTA
>NC_140928.1:2719032-2764032 GCF_045865225.1 Trachurus japonicus | reverse complement strand
GTTTTGTTTCGTCCTGGTTGTCAATAAAGTTTTGTTTTTTGTTGTTTTCAAAGCTCTCAGGCAGGTTTGTTAGCAACAATGCAATTGATTCGTAGCCTGGGTTTACCCATGATGCCTTGCGCCCAAATTTATTCGCTCTGCAAGTCGGCCTGGAAACCATGGACCCAATTTTCCCCTCAACGAGGAGGGAGCCAATCACAGGACAGCAAGACGATGACGACACACCGAAGAGACTTTGTTGATAGCTTGTCAATCCAACATGGCGGCAGACGCTTTACCGTTTGATGCAGCGTTAAAAAAGTGTTTTAAGTAGTTTAGACCACAAGTTTATTTTGAAGAAAGTGCAACGTTTAGTGTTTTTTTTCCATCGTATTTCTGTCGCTCGGATATGATTGATACGATTGGCTAAAAGCTATGTACAGATGCATTTGATAGACATTTGAACACCCAATAAACAGCTCTGGGCTTTCGTAACCAGACCTCAGTCTGGTGTTAGCCAGGCTGGATGATTTGTGCCAAAAACCTCTAAAATAATAGAGTAATAGTTACTATTATAGCAGGAGGAGGAGGAGGTACGGTGGCTGGGAAGGTTCAATCTGAAGGAGAACGAGTGTGTTTCCCTTTGTCGCCATCTTTGTTTCTGACTCTTCTCTGTCTAACGTGTGTGTGTGTTTGTGTTTGTGTGTTTTCAGTCTCTGGACGGGTTTGTATTTGCACTAAACAAGGAGGGACGATTCCTCTACATCTCTGAGACCGTGTCCATCTACCTGGGACTGTCACAGGTAAGACATGCACCTGTCTGTCTCTCTGTCTGTCTGTCTGTATGTCTGTGTATCAGCTTTATTGGCATGAACAGAAATGTGTTACAAAATATCTACACACATACATTACGATATTACAATTCATATTTAGTACAGTACAATACAATTTTATACAATTACATATGCATTTGGGATGTTATAGTGAGTCCCTCAGATACATATGTAGCTGCCAGAGGAGCTTATAGCAGAACTGACACTTTCTCTTCTGGGGTTAAACATGTGAAACTTCCTTATTTTCTTCTCTATTTCCCTGAAGTGAGAGTTTCTTTTTGGAGAATACTTGTCACAGTAGAGGAGGAAGTGCATCTCTGTCTCTATCTGTCCTGTGGAGCAGTGACCACATACACTCTCTACTGCTCTCTGCACTGCAAAAACTCAAAATATTTGCAAGAATATTTGTCTTATTTCTTGTCAAAATGTCTCATTTCTAGTCCAATCTCTTTCCACTTAGAATAAGACTCATCACCCAAAAATTAATTTGTTTTTAGATCATTTTCGCTTGTTTCAAACAAATCTTTTACTTAAAATAAGTAGAAAAATCTGCCAGTGAAAGCAAGTTTTTTGTGCTTGTAATAAAAAAGAAACACTTGCTCCACTATCAGATTTTTATATCGATTTTTCTACTTATTTCAAGTGAAAATCTGCTTGAAAGAAGTTAAAAAAGTGTCTAAAAACAAGCTGCTTTTTAATGTGATGAGCCTTATTTTAGTATATTGAGATTTGTTTTGACTAGAAATGACTTTTTGACTAGAAATAAGACAAATATTCTTGGTAAGATATTGAGTTTTGATGGATTGATGATGAGTTTTATTCTGTTGTGTTGTTTTGGGGCTGTGCTGATGGGAGCCTGCACTGCAAAACTTTTTTCAAGAATATGTGTCTTTTTTCTTGTCAAAATGTCTAATTTCTAGTCAGAACTAATTTCTTTCCACATAAAATAAGACTTATTACCCCTCTTGTTTCAAACAAATTTTTACTTAACTCATTGAGTGCCAACCACGTAATTTCTCGTTTTTTGTTCCCATGCGTTGAGTGCCAAAAACGAAATTTTTCGTTTTTTGCTTTTTTTTTTAATTATGAAAATAGACACTTTAATACACATTATATGTAAATTTGGGGACTCTACGACGAGGAGAACTGAAATAGATGACGATCAAAGTCACATGACAGCTCATGATCTGGAAGTTTTTATCATAACTCAGCTTCTGCAAACGGAGTTCTGCATGTGGATGCAGCAGCTGCTCCGCAGCTGCTCTGCTCTCACCCGCGAGGCTGCAGCAGCTGGGAGCTGAACCAGGAAGCTCTCAGCCCACTGTCCCGCCCGGTCTTCATCTGGAGCAACACCGTGTCCTCCCCAAAGTCCTCCCGCGGTAAAATCTGATGGTCTCTGGACCAAAGCAGATCGGTACCACCGACCCGTACCACAGAAGGACCGCGACCACCGGCGGGACCGGTGTTCGCGAGCCGCTGTGGCCGGCAGAACCTCACGTTCCGCGGCGAGAGGCTGTGACACGGCACGGTGCGTCTGTGTTATTGCTGTTTAGTGGCGCCCCCCCCGCCCCCGATGGTGGTTTTGTGAATAGAACAACAATTGTTGTGTATATTTATCTTATACGAGCCCTTTGATCCAGAAATGCGAGTGTCTGAAGAGCGACAGACACAAACAGCGCAGCTTTCATAAAAGACGCTCTATCTCCTTTTCTAGAAAAAAAGGAGGGATTTTGGTGAAACCCAGCCATGTTTAGCTTGACTTTTCTCAGGAACGGAGGCACGTAGAAACAAACGGTTTGTGGCCATTTGAAGGATAAAGTTAAACCTTTCAAATGAGCTACAGTATGTGTTGGTGGCAATAATATAGAATACACTATGGCTCTAAAATAAAAAGTCAAATATGGTCTAATTTGCCGGTACACTTGACTAAAACTTTGGAAAGGAGCGCGGCACTCAATGAGTTAAAATAAGTAGAAAAATCTGCCAGTGAAGTTTTTTTGTGCTGGTAATAAGAAAGAAAAACTTGATCCGCTATCAGATTTTTCTACTTATTTTAAGTGAAAATCTGCTTGAAAGAAGTAAAAAGTGTCTAAAAACAAGCTACTTTTTATGTGCCAAGTTTTATTTGAGTATAATTTGATTTGTTTTGACTAGAAATGAGATTTTGACTAGAAATAAGACAAATATTCTTGGTAAGATTTTGAGTTTTTGCAGTGTGGTTACTGTTTTCAGGGTTCAGCTCTTGGGTTTTTATTGTTTTAAATGGAAGTGTGTCTTTTGGACTTGTATTGGACATGTATATGTGTCTAAAATGTCATTGCCTGTTTAGCAGTAATGGGAACCGTCCCAGTTCTGCTCGGCAGGCGTTGTTTGGGTCGTTTCTCTCTCTCTCTGTTTATCTGTGATACAAATGAAGCTTCTCACAGTTCAGTCGCATTATTCTGATTTCCTACGTCTTATAAATTATCTTGGCTTTTTCTTCTCTTCTCTCTCTCTCTCTCTCTCTCTCCGTCTCTCTCTCCATCCCTCTCTCCTATCATTACCAAAGACAATTCCCAACAAATTAAGGCTCATTTAAAATCTCATCAACTCGTCGGACGGTTGTTGATTTGTGCAGCGAGCGACGACGCATATTTTATTGCTGTGTGTGAATGTGTGAGTGTGTGTGTGTATGTGTGTGTGTGTGTGTGTGTGTGTGTGTGTGTGTGTGTGTGTGTATGGGGGGGCGGGGGGGGGTGACTTCATTGTACTTTGTCAGCTTGGTAACGAGTTCTGCGTCTCAATTGGTTCACTCTCCACCAGTTCCTGTTAATAGAGACAGGCGTCCATCCTGAAGGTCGACACATCGACCTTGGAGGCGCTAATAAGTCGCTATTGACAAGCTCTGAGTGTGTGTGTGTGTCTGTGTGTGTGTGTTGCTGAATTATAAGATATTCAAACCATCTCAATCTCCAGAGTTCAATCTGACAGGATGTGCTGATAAAAAATAAAATAAAAACCAGGAAGTGGGAAAGACGTGAGCATGTGTGAGGCGTTCACAGTGGACGTCATGTTGTTATATATCATTGTCATGTGATATCGTCGTGCTTCAGGTGTCAGCAAATAGACGTTTCCTGTAAAAAAAAAGAAAAAGAAAAAGAAAGAAAATGGACGTTGTGTTAATCAGCTGAGCCTCGTGTGTTTGGGGATTCCCACGGTGCTTGAACGCACCACAGGACACAGGGACCAGCAGCTGCTTCCTTCACGTTGATGCTCCGAGTTTGTTCTCCTCCTCTTAAAGCTACAGTCACTTCCTGTGAGGTTCATCCAGGCATCTGAGGTTTTAGGAAGTTATTTGACAGTGAATGAAAGTCTGAAAAATACGACTAAGTGTTAGAGTCACATTGAGAAAAGACACTTTTTCACAGACTATTTTAACCTGTTGTTTTAGAGGAGAAAGAAAGAAGAAAGACCCAGAACAGCCTACTGTGTCCACTAACTGGTACAATTATGACTTTTTCCTCATAAATTTTCAACTTTATTCTCATAAAATTGCCACTTTTTATGCAAATTTATAACTTTTTCTCATAAAATTGCCACTTTTTATGCAAATGTATAACTTTTTCTCATAAAATTGCCACTTTTTATGCACATTTTCAACTTTATTCTCATAAAATTGCCACTTTTTATGCAAATGTATAACTTTTTCTCATAAAATTGCCACTTTTTATGCAAATTTACAACTTCATTATCATAAAATTGCCATTTTTTATGCAAATGTACGACTTTTTCTCATAATTGCCACTTTCTTCTCGTAAAACTATGACTTTATTCTCGAAGTCTGGCCCTAATACTAGGCTACTCAAAAAGCGTCTTAAAAGCCAGCGTTAATAGATCCATGCGTTTACCGCAACTATGACAACGACTGAAAACCATGGAAACGTAAACTTGTGGATAACCTCTTTCTTCCATGACACATCTCTGAGAGGAAAAAAGGGATTGAATTCAAATAATACAAATAGAGTAGAGAGTGTAGCCGCTTAACCGGTTCAACTCTGGTGCCTCCAAAGAAGTCAGAGCCACGCTCCTCATACAGAAGCTGCTCCCGTCTTAGCTGCTGCTACAGTTATAAACTGAAAATGAAAACCCGGTCCGACCTGCGAGTGTTGAACACCGGACCTGACATCTTGTTATCTCCTTGTTGTCTGCATTATTATGTCGTTTATACTGTATTACTATGTTTATTGTCACTGTACTGTTTTTATGTTATGGGACTCTGGATGGAAATTAGCATTGCTGTTATAATCCGGCACATTTCCATGTTTTTATAAGTTCATTAATGTGCACTGTCCCATCCAAATAAACAAATAAAGTAAAGTAAAGTAAAGTGGTCCATCTGATTAGCGATAACTCTCAGTCTAAACTCAGCTGAAAAAAGAAAAAAGGAGCCGCCGTCTTCGCTGCTGTTTTGATATTAGCGTTAGCTGCTATTAGCCAGGCTAACAAGCGGCTACTTAGCATTAACTGTGTTTAGCCTACATCGATTAGCAGATAAACAAACTCAATACGTATCGATGACGTCTCTGTATATAGCCTATACCAGGGTTCCTACAGATTAAGCCAGCTTAAATTTAAGACTTTTTAAGACGTTTTTAAAGCCACTTGAAATGAAATTTAAGACCGACTTCACAATAAACACAAATGCAAAAACAAAACAAAAATGTCACCACATCTATTACATAGGGTTAGGGACAATTTTACCCACTTTCCTATGTGGTCCAAGGTAAAGTGACTGCTACATGAATGATTGGGGGAAAAAATAAAAAACTGATTTGGGAGCTGGTGGCGGTAAGAAATTTAGCGGTCACGGCCGCCACTAACTTCTCTATGTCAGAATGTTACCAATTATTTTGAGATTTGAGACTAATTATAATCATAAAATACCACTTACCAAATGTTAACATTTTTAAGACGTTTGAAAAATTGATTTAAGACATTTTAATGCCAATTAAGGCCTTGTTTTTAGATTAATGATAATGAAGACTGCCTCTAGTGGTCAGGAGAGGAACTGTGACCGCTGCTCTGCGTGTTGTTGATGTTGTTGTTTTTTCTAGAAAGGGAAACCATTAGGTCTCTCTCTCTCTCTCTCTCTCTCTCTCTCTCTCTCTGTCTCTCTCTCTCTCTCTCTCTCCATTAGTTGAATGTGAACTCCTTGTCTCTGTAAATTAGATATAGGAAGCTCTCCGATACGGGAGCGCGGAAAAAAGGCCAATCAGTTTACCAAATTAAAGAGGAAGGCACATCACTCTTCCCCCCTCTCTCTCTCTCTCTCTCTCTCTCTCCTTCTCTGTCACTGTCACTCTCCCTCTCTCTCTCTCTCTCTTTCTCTCCCTCCCTCCCTCTCTTCCCTTGGATTAATTCCCCCCACCGAGATTGATTGATGATTTCTATCAAATAATTGATTAATTGTCAAATCGGGTCCCCTAAGCTTTTTTCCGCCTGCTCCGCCGAGCCGGTTATCTTGTTCTCTCGGCTTTTATCAGCTGCTGAAGAAGTGGCACGCCGATTTAAGAAAAAAAAAAAAAGTGAAAGACAGACAGAGAGAGAGAGAGAGATATAGAGAGAGAGAGAGATGGAGCTTGTCTTTGCCTGTAATCCTACATGTGTACACAGAGTTCGTCAACCTCCATCCTCTTAATTGCTCTCTCTTCCTCCTCTGCTCCTTTAATCACTGCCCGTCCCTCTTCTTCATTTTTGTTTAAAGAAGGAAAATATATCGCTAATTATTTTTCAACTTTAATTAGATCGTGGCGTGCAGGAGAAATGGCTCGGTGGTGGTGGTGGGGGGTTGTGTGTTTTTTTTCTAAGCCTTTTGACAAATTGACGAGGTTATGAATTTTCCCGCTCGGTGGCCGCGGCGCTCACACAATCTTCAGGCAGATTTATGTGTAAAGAGGATTTAGCAGTTTAACTCGTTTCCGCGGCGACTCGTCGGGGAGGCGGCAGACGTGTCCGGCCAATCAAACAGGCCCGTTAATAGAGTCATTAACAAAGAGCGCGGCTCTAATTAAACACGACCGCTGAGTAAAGTTAAAGTCCTCACACACACTTCCCTCCAACTCCCTCCAACTCCTCCTCCTCCTCCTCCTCTTCTTTTCCTTTTTTTGGACTCTCCATTTTTTGAATTTTAATTATTTGCAGTAAAGCGTTGACGAGCTGGAGTTCGCCATGGAGGTTTAATCACTTCCTTGTTCTGTATATAACGTCACTGCACCTCAGTAAAAACATTAAAAATCAACCACTACAGGAACTGAGCTGCTCATTCACAGAAGAACAAGAAACTTTATTGTCATTGTACAATGGGATTTAGAAAATAGAGATAAAATATAATGAATAACTGCATAAAAATAGAATCAAAATGTAAAACAAATACTGTATGATGCTGACTTGACTTGACGAGCGATCTCATCCAGAGAAACTGCAATAGACAAATTTGACTGAAAGGATTTTAACGGTATTTTCAGAGAAGATGGTTCAGCCCGGTGTGTTGCTTTGGACACCTGCAGTGAACAACAACATTGGCAAGGCAAGACAAAGCATCTTTTATATAGCACATTTCATATTGACTTCAGGCAATTCAATGTGCTTTACATAAAGACAAAACATTTAAAAAGAACAGCACAAAACAGCATAAAAACAAACAATAAAAAAAAAAAAAGTAAACATTTAACATAGAGTTAAAAGCAAGAGCAAAGAAGAATAAAAAAGTACATCAAGTTTAAAGTTCTTAAAAAGAGCTCAGCCATAAGCAAATGAAAAGAGAAATGTTTTTAACCTGGATTGAACTTGTTTGATTGAACTGTCTTGTTTTCATACAGCAGTGAGTTCACAAAGTCTTATAACACAGCTCAGTTAGTTAAAGCAGAAGTAAGTGATATTTTTGTGTTAATATAAGTCTTAAATAGTTGTATCTTCCGACAGCAATCACTTACATAGAGTGTTTGGACCGAAACACGGGTCTGTCAGTCACTCTGCTCTGCTCTGAGCCGAAGAGAAAACTTTTCTCGTATCCTACAAGTTTTATCCAATGAGGAGAGAGAACGGCATGAAGGGCTGTGTGTGCAGCCAAGGGATGCTCGTGAATGTGGTGACGTAGGGACGAGGACTGTTATGGTGCGTTCAAGGCAGCCCGTAACTCGTGTTTTTCCGACCTGTGAAGTCGTACCAGTTCGATCTGGTACGAGTTCACGGGTCGGAAGTTACGAGTGGCCGTTACAGTGACTTTCACCGGTAAAACAGGTTGGGAAAACACGAGTGGTTGTGACTTGAAGCTGTAATTTACGGTTTCAAAAGCCTGCCTGGAACGCAGCATTAGCCAAAACGACCGGATCGCTTACTTCTGCTTTAAAGCTCCACTTCCTGTCACTTTGTGATGTCACAACTAAGCCCCGCCCCCTCACCACCATCTGGACGACGCCATCCAGCAACATTTTGCAGGATTTGGTTTCTCTGAGTGTTTTATTCTGAAATCTACTCTTTTTTTATTTTAGAAAACAGTCAGCCAATCAGAAGAGAGGCTCAGTTCCTTACCTCCTCCTCCTCTCTTCTGATTGGCTGACAGCGACCTGTTGTTCCTAGAGCTCCAGAGAGAAGCTGAGTGTTATAAGGTGTGTTTACTTCCTGTTGGACATGTGACCTCTGTTGGTTTTGTTGCTGTTGTCGTTTTGTGGAAAATGAGCAGCAGCAAACAACCTGCTTCATCGACAGAAACTGTGTCCAGAAACTTTTGTGTGTGTGTGTGTATGTGTGTGTGTGTGTGTTTTGATGTAGTGCGTCGTCCTTTTTATTTGCTTTCATGTGCTAATTCATTCCAAACGCTGATGAAACAGGTGGATGGAAACGTTGTGTGTGTCTCTGTCCTGTCGTTCTCTGTAGAGGCCGCTCTCTCTCTCCGCAACACCCTGTTGATCCAACAACACAGTGTGTGTGTGTGTGTGTGTGTGTGTGTGTGTGGAGTGTGTATGTGTGTGTGTGTGTGGAGTGGAGTGGTTTGTGTACATAAATGTTTCGGTGTGTTTTTGTTAGAGTGTGTTTCTGTTTATGAGACCAGGCGATGCAGCTGCCCTCTTAGTGATCTAATTGAGACGTGTGTGTGTGTGTGTTAGTCTGTGTGTGTGTGTGTGTGTGTGTGTGTGTGTGTGTGTGTGTGTGCAGCAGATGGCTGTGTGTCCTCTGCCTGATGGTCCAGAGGAAAATAATAACTGCATCGTCCCGGCCAGACCCAAATTAGTCTGCTGGATTCTCGCCCGCTACGCCCAAACATGGTCGACGGCCAACGCTGCTTCCTGCCAGGTCGGCATATGCAGCGGCATGGGAGAGCGCACACACACACACACACACACACACACACACACTGGATACATGACACACAGGTGATACTAAGAGTTTATCTTTAAAATGGCGACTGTGTCGTCCTTCAGCTCCTAAAAAAAACTTCTACAACAGTATAATACTCTGATGACATCATGATAATACTCTAAAGATGCTTCTGATGATACATCAGTTGCGTTTCCATCCACCTTTTTTTATTCGCATTTTCAAAAATTGCGAATAAATACTTGAATGGAAACGCCAGAAATTCGAAAAAAGGCAGTACATGCGCATACAAGTTTCTACGCTTGGAGGGGGGGGATTAGTCAGCGTATCGATTAAAGGAAATGCGAGTTTTTGTGATGGAAACAGATTATGCGAATTAGCCGTGTTTCCACTGCAGGAGTTCCTGGTAAAGGGAGGGGGTAGGAACTTCTACAGGAACCGTCCTCTGCCCTCTCAGTGGTCGTGTTTCCACTGCAGAGTCGGACCCCACGGCGACGTCATGAGTTTCGATCGCCGCTTAATCGCAGGCAGGCAGGTCACAAGCACATGCACAAAAATCATAACAACAACGAAGAAGGATGGAAGGAGCTGAGGCGGTAGGCGCGTTTCTGGTTTGTGTGTTTGTGCACATGGCGGTTGATTGTAATCCTGCTTTAGTTTATTTATTTATTTATTTTTTACTTTTCACAGCATTGTTTTGCGGCGTGATGGATCCCCAGTGTGTCGAGGTGCGCTGATATTTTCATTTCGCCGCGATGACTCAAACCCCCTCTAAATCTCGGTGCCATCAAATGTCTGCACCTCACCGTCGGTCCATTTGTGTACATCTTCCTGCAGTTTTCTTGTTGTTTACAGCGGTGTCTGCTAGGCTAATGCTCCCCTTCTGCTCCCCCTTTTAAAAATGCTGGTTGTTTTGGTGCTTTCTGGTGGTGTCAGAGCCTGCTCTAGCTTTAGCCAATCAGCGCCGGGTTAACCTCGAGCCGCACCCAGGAGCTTTTCAGGGCCGAACGGAGTACCTACCCTGGAGTAGGTACTCCGTTGGCCCCCGTAAAAGTTACTGTAAATGACCCTGTGGGGGAGGTTCCTGCAGTGGAAACACGCACCAACGGGGCTGGCCCCGTAAAATTACACCGAAGTTCCTGCAGTGGAAACGCGCCTATTGAGGCAGAGTTTGTGGGTGAAGCTACTGGACTTCACCCAGCGACGCCCCGGTCTCCCAGCTCTCGTCTCTGCGGCACCGCAACACAAACGCGCTCCGTAACCCGTAATGTTTTGTTTATGACGGTTAAGACTACACAATCGCACGCCGTAACATCGTATATGTTATGTAACGTTATCCACCGCTCCATTTATTGATTTTTCACCGGCTTCGTATGTAAACAGATGCACATGGAGGAGAGGAGCGGAACCAAAACAGCGGAAAAGTGAGCAGACTGTCACAGTTCCTTACTGTCTTTCTGTGTAAATATCTCATGTTACAACATGAAAACCTGCAGCTTATATTCAAGTGCGGCCTATATATGTATTTTCTTTTAAAATGTAGCTGGTGCGGCTTATACAGGTGCCTCTATAGTCAGGAAAGTAGGTAAATTGTCCATGATGTTGAGTGTCAGCTGAGTGTCAACTGTTGTCATGGATACATTCACGCTCTCTTATGACGTAATCTCACGGCGCTCCACTCCTCCTCCTCTCCCAATAATCACAAAACAATAATTTCGCATTTGCTTTTTGCGCATTTTCACAAAATCCGCTTTTAAATTGGATACGACTTGGATGGAAACCCAACTACTGAGGATACTCATCACTGTATAAACATGTAGTATTATCATAGTGTTAGTGAAGTATCCTGGTTGTGTTATTATAAATAACATACAGTATATATCATAATATAACTGTAGTATAATTGTTGTATTATTATTGTAGTATTATACTAGTATTACAGTATGTTATCACAGTATTATTATAGTATTACTATACCAGTATCACCACAGTATCATAGTGGTTTTACACCACTATTATGTTGTATTAACACAGTATTATTGTAGTATTAATCCAGCAGTATCACAGTTCTACTGCAGTATTATTGTAATATTATACCACTGTGGCCAAAGTATTACTGCATAGTATTAAACCAGCACAATCCTAGTTAATATACCAGTATTATCACAGTATTATTGTAGTATTAATCCAGCGCTATCACAGTATTACTGTAGTATTATGTCAGTATTACTACAGTATCATTATAGTATTATGTCAGTTACCACAGTATTACAGTACTGTAGTTAATATAGCAGTTTTATTACAGTATTATTGTGGTATTATACCAGTATTATTGCTATCATAGTATTAGTGTAGTATTACCACAGTATTATTATAGTATTAAACCAACACCATCACAGTATTATTGTAGTTAATATGCCAGTATTATTACAGTATTATAGTAGTATTAATCCAGCGCTATCACAGTATTGCTGTAGTATTATATCAGTATTACTACAGTATCATTGTAGCATCATACCAGTATTACCACAGTATTACTGTAGTTAATACACCAGTATTATTATAGTATTAAACCAGCGCTATCACAGTATTATTGTAGTATTACCACAGTATTATTGTAGTATTAAACCATCGCTATCACAGTATTACTATCGTATTATCACAGTATTATTGTAGTTAATACACCAGTATTATTACAACATTATTATAGTATTAGACCAGCGCTATGACAGTATTACTGCAGTATTACCACAGTATTACTGTAGTATTATGACGCTGTAACAAAGCAAAGAAAAGTAAAATGACAGCACAACACTGACATGACAACGTCTGGTTGGTTGTTTGTTTATCAGTGAGGTCATCGATGGTAAACAAACAAACAAACAACCAACAACATTAATCTGCTGCTGCGGGCGATCGACATAGAGCCTCAACTACAACACACTCTCTCTCTCTCTCCTTTTGTTCACTGGATTGAGTCGGCCTGTTTCCAGACGACTGGTGTGTGTGTGTGTGTGTGTGTGTCTCCGTGTGTGTGTGTGTGTGTGTGTGTGTGTGTGTGTGTGTGTGTGTGTGTGTGTGTGTGTGTGTGTGTGTGTGTGTGTGTGTCAGAGGGGTGTGAAGCGATTTGTTTCTGTCTTTGTCATTTAAAGAGGTTCTCCAGTGTTCAGACCTGCCACCACACACACACACACACACACAGAGGCACGCAAGGTCATTTTTGCTCACACACACCAGTGCACACACACACACACACACACACACACACACACACACACACACACACACACACAGGGTCATTGGAAAGCGAGGCAGAGCCTGATCTCTGCTCTCTTTCACTCCAATCCACATTCCCTTAGAGAGAGCTGGCAGTAATACACACACGCACACACACACACACACACACACACACACACACACACACACACACACACACACACACACACACACACAGACACACAGACACACTCTCTCCTCCCAGTATTCCCAGTGGGAAGCTGCTGCTGGTCTGTAGGGGAGAACCTGAATGAATTAGCATTAAGCAGCTGAAGCAGACTGTCACACACACACACACACACATTCATCACAACCACACACACACACACACACGCACATACACACACACTATCCTATAACCACACACACACACACTGAGCACATTTCAGATGACAACAGTGATGATGTCACTTCCTGGAGGTAAAAACACTGAAACACAAAACCACCGAAGATAAAGAATAGAAATGATAAAAGTGAAGTGACAAACATGGCCGCCGGCGCCTTCTTCTTCCTCTTCTTCTTCCTGTTGTTCTGAGAGCTACGATTTCTTAATTTTCTTTCTTTTCTCCTTTTCTTTCACTGCTCCATCTTTCCTCTTCTCTTCTTTCTCTCTTTCTTCTCTCCATCACAGCAATCACACTGCACTCTTTATCCTTCTCGTTGTCTCTCTTTTATTTCATTTCATTTCTTATTATTTTATTAAGTGTAAAAAAATGTTTCATTTTGTTAATCCGTAATTTTACTCACTTTTTTCTTTATTTGTCGCAATTTGAAACCGTTTTATTTTTCATTTTCACTCAATTTTCATTTATAATTAGATTTTTTTTCTTACTTGATTTTTTTCTCCCATTGTTTGTTTTTCCATTTCATTAAATTTATTTTAATACGATAAATGGAGGCTAGTTTTCTTTTTCTTTGATTATGACTTCAGTTTTTATTCAGATTTAGCAAAATATTATTTGAATTTAATTTAATGTCTCTCTCACCTGGACTTCTTTCTTTCTTTCTTTCTTTCTTTCTTTATTTCTTTCTTTCTTTCTTTCTTTCTTTCTTTCTTTCTTTCTTTCCTTCTTTCTTTCTTACTTTCTTTCTTTCTTTCCTTCTTTCTTTCCTTCTTTCTTTCTTACTTTCTTTCTTTCTTTCTTTCTTTCGATTTTTTTGATTTGAAAAAAAAAATCATCTTTCTTTCCTTCTTTCTTTCTTTCCTTCTTTCTTTCTTTCTTTCTTTCTTTCTTTCTTTCTTTCTCTGTCATGTGTATCATTATAGTGGTATTGTAGTATTATACTAGTATTATTACATTATTACAGTAGTATCATACCTGTGTTTCTTTCTTTCTTACTTTCTTTCTTTCGATTTTTTTGATTTGAAAAAAAATCATCTTTCTTTCCTTCTTTCTTTCTTTCTTTCCTTCTTTCTTTCTTTCTTTCCTTCTTTCTTTCTTTCTTTCTTTCCTTCTTTCTTTCTTTCTTTCTTTCCTTCTTTCTTTCTTTCTTTCCTTCTTTCTTTCTTTCTTTCTTTCTTTCTTACTTTCTTTATTTCTTTCGATTCTTTTGATTTGAAAAAAAAATCATCTTTCTTTCCTTCTTTCTTTCTTTCTTTCCTTCTTTCTTTCTTTCTTTCTTTCTTTCTTTCCTTCTTTCTTTCTTTCTTTCTTTCTTTCTGTCTCTCTGTCTCTGTCATGTGTGATTGGAGGTCGGCCATTTGCATGAGGTCAGAGAGAGAGGTGCATTGTGGGACATGGAGGAGAGAGGAAGATGGGAGGATGGGAGGATGAGGGGGGGTGAGGATGATGATGATGATGGTGACGAGGAGGAAGGTCACGGTTAATTGAGCCGACCTGGTTCATTCATAATTGATTTGCAGTGACTCTGGAGCCGTCGTGTCATTCTGATAATATAACATCTATAATAACTCTAATAGGCGTCTGTGTGAGAGAATGATGGAGGGATGAGGAAGAAAAATGATGTTAGAGGAAGAAAAGTGGGAAAGTTTGGATGAAATGATAATATACGATGAGGGAAGGAGGGGGAGAAGAAAATAAGACAAACAGATTGTAAAGGGAGAGGAGGAGAGATAGAGGGATGGAAGACAGATGGAAGAAAAGAGAGAAAAGAGAAAAGTCGGATCAAATGGAGAAACAGAGATGAGGAAAGAGAGAGAGAGGGAGGACGGGCATGAAAACAAGGAGAGGGAGAGAGTGAGGAGGAGGAAGAGAGAGATTAGCAGAGGAAGAGAGAGGAGGAGGAGGAAGATGAGAGGGAGGAGGAGAGTAAGAGAGAAAGGAAGAGAAGGAGGAGGGGGAGGAAGAGGAAGAGAGAGAGGAGAAAGAAGAGGGGGAGGAGAGGGAGTGAGGAAGAGAGAGAGGAAGAGGAGAGGAAGGAATAGGAGGAGGAGAAGGAGAGAGAAAGGAGAAAGAAGAGGAGGGGGAGGAAGAGGAAGAGGAGAGGAGGAGAGGGAGAGAGAAAGGAGAAAGAAGAGGAGGGAGGAGGATGAGGAGAGGGAGGAAGGAAGAAAAGGAGGAGGAAGATGAAGAGAGGAGGAAGAGGAGGAGAGGAAGGAGGAGACGGCGAAGGATGGGAAGGAAGAGAGGAGAGAGAGAAGAGGAAGAAGAGGGAGGAAGAGGAGAGAGGAGGAGGAAGGGAAAGAGGGAAAAGGATGAGAGGATGATGATTGTGAAAAGAGAGAGAGAAATAAGGAGAAGAGGAGGATAAAAGATGGAGGGACAAAGAGGGAGGAGAGAAAGAAGAGGAAAGGAAACAGAAGTTTGTCATTTTTTGTTTCTCATCTTTACAAAAGACGTTCGTTCGCTGTGTCTGTGTGTGTGAGGTTATCGGAACCTCTCTCTCTGTGTCTTTCCCGCTCTTTTGTTCTCACTGATCGCCACGGCGACACACCAGGGGGATGATGGGATGTGGCGTCTGACAATGAGACGAGTCCCCGATGACGGGTCGTCACGGCGATTTGACTTTCCCAGACTTAACGAGAAAACTTCACTCATTAGAATATGTGACGAGTATAAATAATAGGTTTTAATATGTGTGATGGAGAGAGGAGAGGAGGAGGAGGAGGAGGAAGAGAGGAGGAGGAGAGAGAATGAGGAAGAGGAGGAGGAGGAGGGAGAGGAGGAGGAGGAGGAGGAGGAGGGAGAGGGAGAGGAGGAGAAGAGGAGAGGGAGGAGAGAGGAGGAAGAGAGAGAGGAGGAGGAGGATGAGAGGAAGAGGAAGAAGAACGGGAGGAGGAGAGGGAGGAAGAAGAGGATGAGAGGAAGAGGAGAGGAGAGGAAGGAGGAGGAAGAGGAAGAGAGGAGGAGGAGAGAGAGTGAGGAAGAGGAGGAGGAGGAAGAGAGGGAGAGGAGGGGAGAGAGAGGAAGAGGAGAGGGAGGAAGAGGAGGATGACGAAGAGGAGGAGAGGAAGGAAGAGAAGGAGGGGTAGGAGGACGAAGAGGGAGAGGAGGAGAGAGGAGGAGGAGAGAGAGAGAGAGTTAGGAGGAGGAGGGATAGGAAGAGGAAGAAGAGGAATAGAGAGAGGAGGAGGAGGAAGAGTAAACAGATTAAACCCTGGAGAAAGTGAAGATTAAAGTAAAGACAACACACACACACTGATGAAGACAAACAGATGCAAACACACTGACATTAATGAAGACAAACACACACACACACACACTGTAATCAGATAGTGACATCATCGTGGTGAGGTCACAGCTTCACGCCCTTCACTTCACTTCAGTCTGTGTGTGTGTGTGTGTGTTTAATAACAGTTACACACTTTATCAGATCTATATCACCTTTATATAGCTAATATAAACTGATTGATGCAGTCAAGTTGCATTGTGGGAAATGTAGGATATAGCTGCAGCTGCTTTAAATCCACAAACTCAGACTGAAACCAGATGAAGCTCAGATTCAAACCTGCGATGTTAAAGGGATAGTTCAACATTTTTGGCAAATTGTCCCATTGCCATAATAATCCCTATAGTCACAGCAGTAGGTTCGTTACCTTTAATTGTCGGTGCAAGCTGTTTTTAGAACGGCGGAGCAGAGCCGTGAGCTGCTCAGAGCTACGCTACGGAGGCTCATTATGGGATTTCTTAATTGGTTTCCCTCATCAAACTCATCAAATACACAATCCAACAACTCCACAACGCTCTGGTGGACAAGTTGTGACCTGCACATTCACCACACTATGAGATAATAACACAACGTTACCACACAGAGTTGTTTTAGAGGTAAATACAGAGACTGTTTGATGAAAAACTGTCCCTGAAGGCAACGTGCATCAGTGGTTTTGCATGAATTTCCCTCTAAAACAACTCTGTCTGGTAACGTTGTGTTATTATCTCATAGCGTGGTGAATGTGCAGGTCACAACTTGTCCACCAGAGCGTTGTGGAGTTGTTGGATTGTGTATTTGATGAGTTTGATGAGGGAAACCAAGAAATGTATTTTACTGTGATCTGTATTTCTCTGCGATCTGTATTTTATTGTGATTTGTATTGTGAGTTTTATGTTGGGACTACAGATGGCAATTAGCCCTAGTGGCTAAATCTGGTACAACCATCTCTTCTCTGTTCTAAAATGGATTAATGGTATTGTACACTCTCCTGTAATAATAAACTAAACAAAAAAAAAAAAAAACGGCTCTGCTCCGCCGTTCTAAAAATAGCTTGCACCGACAATTGACCTATGGCTAAGCCCCGCCCCCTCCACTCACTCGGACAAACATTTCACAGGAGGCAATTGATGGTTTTTGGAGACAGAAAGATTAAATATCATCTCGAAGTCACCAAAACTTCACTTAGCTTTACTGCTATGGCTGCCGTTTGCCGCGAAACGCCGATAGCGACGGGCTAACTTCTGTTAGCCTGTCTATGGAGTTTTGCATTATACGTTAGCATTAAGCTAGTGGACTTTATGCTTAGTTGTGATGCTGGCTAACATCTAAACATCTCTGACAATATGTTGCCTCAAATACGTTGTTGACTTAACTTAGAACAGATGTAGACATCCTTGTTAAGTTTATCCACGTTTAGTTGGTGTTGTGGTCTACTGCATAACTTTATCCAGAGCAGACACTTCTCTTGGTTGAGATGTGGCTTAGGAAAAGGTAAAAAAAAATCCCCCCCGTGGCCCAGCCTCTCAGGATACCTAGTGTCGGAGTTGCATGTACCCCATGCACACCGTTTGACCATTTTAAACTTAAAATGTCAAGAAAAAACATATAACAACGAATGAAAACTGACTAACTGCAATGCATTTCAATGGACGTGGAAGCAGAGAATGTCCGAGTGTATGGGCTAGCTATGCGCACTGTGATTGGCTCATCGTGTGTGGGGGCGTGGCTTAGCCATAGGTCAATTAAAGGTAACGAACCTACTGCTATGACTATAGGGGTTATGGCAATGGGCCAATTTGCCAAAAATGTTGAACTATCCCCTTAAAGATGAAGAAGATCACCGTTAAAAACAGTGGCCAGGTTTAAACACCCGATAAAGTGTGTGTGCATGTGTGTCTGTATGTGCGTGTGTGTGTGTGTGTCTGTATGTGCGTGTGTGTGTGTGCGTCTGCCATTGAAATGGATGAAGCCGCGCGGCGAGGTGCAGAGCGAGGTCAGAGGTGAAGCTCCGCCCGCACGGCGAGGATTTAAAGTCAAGAGGAGAAGCGTTCATACATTATAGAGACGGACAGAACAGACAGACAGACAGACAGACGGACAGCAGGAGGTGAAGCAGGGACTCTGACCTGCTGAAGGACACACACACACACACACACACACACACACACACACACACACATACACAGACGCTCCTCCTCATGCATTAGAGACGTGACGTGAGTGATGACCCCATCGCTCCGACCTCGCAGCATTAAAAACACTCCGACACGTCCGTTCACCACGTTCCCTTCATGCATTTCAGAGGGACTGGAGGTGAAGCTGAGGTATACGGCTTTACCTTCACAAGGTCAACGCCACCGCTGCTGAAAGGATTCAAATCAACAGTTTGAAGTTTTTATTTCATGATATGAAGGCAAAAAAAAAAAAATCCAGCCGCTCTGTGAGGAACAAATGAAAAAAAAAACACACACAGTGATATTATTATTAAAAACAAGTTCCAGCTGCTTCAGGAGTCAAAGGTCTCAAAGAGAAAACGTTCTGTTCTGTTCTGGTCTTTGTCTTCAGTCGACGACGCACAACGAGCTTCATTTTTTTTTTTTCTTTTTTTTTTTCAAAAGCTCCGACCTTCTCAAGGACACGTCACCCAAAAAAAAATAAAAACCTTTTATTTTGATAGTCCAAAACGTGAAGTTAATATAACTGTTTCGCTTTGTATGACGCAAGTATCGATATAGTTAAAGCTCCATACGGTATAAAGGTAGATGTTTGTAGTAAAGCCCCTTCAGAATAAAAGTAGATGTTTGTATTAAAGCTCCTTCAGAATAAAGGTAGACGTTTGTGTTAATGCTCCTTCAGAATAAAAGTAGATGTTTGTATTAAAGCTCCTTCAGAATAAAGGTAGACGTTTGTAGTAAAGCTCCTTCAGAATAAAGGTAGATGTTTGTGTTAAAGCTCCATACAGCATAAAAACTGAGCCTTAAAACCAGCCGTCAGGACTTCCTGTCACTTTGTCGCAACTAAGCCCCGCCCCCTATCCAACAACTTTCCATGGATCAGCTCTTCAAAACAAACATTTAAACCAATGTCCTGACCCATTTGGATCTGTGTCAGGGAGGAAACGGTGCTTTTGTTAGGGACTATTTTTAGCGGCGGATTAATCCACATTTGAGTATTTATAGCAGCAGGACTGTGTGTGTGTGTGTGTGTTTGTGTGTCAGTTAAATGAAGCCTTTTTTCTTCTAAATGTGAACAATGAATGATTTGAAAGTAACACTGTCAACACATACATCTCTCTGGAGCTCTTCATCCTCTCCTCCTCCTCCTCCTCCTCCTCCTCCTCCTCCTCGGGTTCAGATTTACAGCCGGCCATTACTTTGATGCCGTGGAAGCTGTAAAGAGATCAGCATCGCCGTCGGAGACCAGAATTGATGCTTGCTTTATTGAAGTGAGAGGGCAGAACAGTGTGTGTACATAAGTGCATGGTAGAGTGCTTCAGACTGTGTGTGTGTGTGTGTGTGTGTACATGTCTGATATATGGTGTTTATATGTCTATGTGTGTGTGTGTGTGTGTGTGTGTGTGTGAGGGAGGTGTGACTTTATTTCATCATGGATCAGAGGTGACGTGTGTTTAATGGCACGTCTACACACACACACACACACACACACACAGTTGTAGATCTAAACCTGCGAGGACTCGGATTCATTCATCAGCTCCAGAACTTCATGTGACGTGTGTGTCACCAAAAGTTTTTCTCCTCTAGAATGAATTAGTGGTATTATAACACTCCTAATGCACTTGTTTTATTTTTGTATTCTATTTTTTTTCCTTTACTTTTATAACAGAAGATGTTTTTTTAGTTTTGCATTAAATTAGTATCTGTTGTACTGAACCGTTACACCCCTATAGGATTCACTGAAACCTGTATCTGAGTGGAGGGGCTGTGAATAACTGAAAACCAGTGGCGTGCAATGGGTGGGGGGCAAGGGGGGCAGTCGCCCCCCCAAAGTGCCCCTGGGAGCCAAAACACGCCTTAAAGTGCCCTCTTGGAAGCCAAAACGCATGCTAAAGTGACCTCATTGGGGCCAAAACGTGTGCTAAAGTGCCCTCTAGGAGCCAAAACGTGTGCTAAAGTGCCCTCTTGAAAGCCAAAACGTGTGCTAAAGTGCCCTCTTGGAGCCAAAACGTGTGCTAAAGTGCCCTCTTGAAAGCCAAAACGTGTGCTAAAGTGCCCTCTAGGAGCCAAAACGTGTGCTAAAGTGCCCTCTTGAAAGCCAAAACGTGTGCTAAAGTGCCCTCTTGGAGCCAAAATGTGTGCTAAAGTGTCCTATTGGAGCCAAAACATGTGCTAAAGTGACCTCATGGGGGCCAAAACGTGTGCTAAAGTGCCCTCTATGAGCCAAAACGCGTGCTAAAGTGACCTCATGGGGGCCAAAATGTGTGCTAAAGTGCCCTCTAGGAGCCAAAACGCGTGCTATAGTGACCTCATGGGGGCCAAAATGTGTGCTAAAGTGCCCTCTAGGAGCCAAAACGCGTGCTATAGTGACCTCATGGGGGCCAAAACGTGTGCTAAAGTGCCCTCTAGGAGCCAAAACGCGTGCTATAGTGACCTCATGGGGGCCAAAACGTGTGCTAAAGTGCCCTCTTGGAGCCAAAACGTGTGCTAAAGTGCCCTCTTGGAGCCAAAACGTGTGCTAAAGTGTCCTATTGGAGCCAAAACATGTGCTAAAGTGCCCTCTTGGAGCCAAAACGTGTGCTAAAGTGCCCTCTTGGAGCCAAAACGTGTGCTAAAGTGTCCTATTGGAGCCAAAACATGTGCTAAAGTGTCCTATTGGAGCCAAAACGCGTGCTTAAGTGCCCTCTAGGAGCCAAAACGTGTGCTAAAGTGCCCTCTTGGAGCCAAAACGTGTGCTAAAGTGCCCTCTTGGAGCCAAAACGTGTGCTAAAGTGTCCTATTGGAGCCAAAACGCGTGCTATAGTGGCCTCATGGGGGCCAAAACATGTGCTAAAGTGCCCTCTTGGAGCCAAAACGTGTGCTAAAGTGCCCTCTTGGAGCCAAAACGTGTGCTAAAGTGTCCTATTGGAGCCAAAACGCGTGCTAAAGTGCCCTCTTCAGTGGTGAGAACGCGCTATATGTGCCCTTTTTTTCCCAATCGCCCCTGCCCTTCAAAAAGTCTGTGCACGCCACTGCTGAAAACTATAGATAAACTACCTGACATCCCATCACCTGGTTCTCTCCTCCTCTCTCACATTCACAGCAATAACAAACAATAACTGAAAACTATAGATAAACTACCTCACAACCTGAACTGTCTCACATCCACCACAGCTCTTCGTCCGTCAACATAATAATGGATTTCACATCATCGTTCTAAATTAAAAATTGTTAGAGTGTCGTCTGTCTCCATGTTGGTCTTCACAAACTCACATGTTGGAATTCAAAAAAGTGATAAGCTCCTCTGCTAATGATCGTACTACTTTTATTGGAATTAATTTATTTCACTTCTTTTTTTTATTTTATAAACGCTGCTTTTGTGATATCAGACTCTAGGACTCATTTAATTTATGTTTTGCTCGTGTGTTTAAAAAAGGTTTTCGGTTTTTCCATTTAATCATTCAGCAGCTGGTGGTGTGGACGAAAAAAATTACAAATATAGAGCAAGGTTGACCGGCTAATTATGTGCTGTTTTTTTTGTTTTTTTTGCCACGAGGGGAGAAATAATTTTTCGACTGATCTGACAGCAGAAGAACCTCCAGCACCTAAAACCGGCTCGTTGAGCGTCTCTCTCTCTCTCTGCTTTTTTATTATTATTATTAGACTGAGTTTATTTTATTTGGCTGTGAGATTGTAATTGCTCTTGACACGGAGGTTTGGTCCGTATGTTAATCTGAAGACATTTAAATTAGAGTCTTATTAACAAGACGAGATGTTAGAAATCCAAACCCAGGTGAGACCGACATGTAAGGATGGAGAGGAAGGAGAGAGGGAGGGAGGGAGGTGGAGAACAAAAGGAGGAGGAGGAAGGGGAGAAGAGGAAGAGAGGAGGAGAGAGAAGAGGAGGAGGAGGGGGAGAGGAGGAGGAGAAGAGAAAGAGAGGAGGAGGAGGAAGAGGAGGAGGAGAGAGAGAGGGAGTGAGGAAGAGGGGGAGGAGAGAGGAGAAGAGGAAGAGAGGAGGAGGAGAAAGAGAAAGAGAGGATGAGGAGGAGGAGGAAGAGGAGGAGAGGGAGGAAGGAAGAGATAGAAGATGAGGAGAACAGAGAGAGTGAGGAAGAGGAGGAGAAGAGAAAGAGAGGAGGAGGAGGAAGAGGAGGAGAGGGAGAGAGGAGGGGGAGAAGAGGAAGAGACCAGGAGGAGAGAGAGAGGGAGTGAGGAAGAGGGGGAGGAGAGAGGAGGAAGAGGGGGAGAGGAGGAGAAGAGGAAGATATAAGGAGGAAGAGGAGAAGAGGAAGAGAGGAGGAAGAGGAGGAGAGGGAGAGAGGAGGAGGAGAGGAAGAGAGGAGGAAGAGGAGGAGGAGAAGAGGAAGAGGAGGAGAACAGAGAGAGTGAGGAAGAGTAGGAGAGGGAGGGAGGAAGAAGAGGAGGAGGAGGAAGAGGAGAGGAAGGAGGAGAAGGAGTGTGTTTGCGCCCCACTAGGAATGTTAATTAAGATCATTAAATGCAAATAAACACATTGACGAGCGTTCATTTTTATCGACGGCGGTTGCAGATTGATTGACACGTTGCCATTCGGAGTTGAGGGTGAGGGGGTGAGGGGGGTGAGGGGGGGTGAGGGGGGGGGTCGAGCTGCCGATCGATAGAAAAACATATTGATCAGAAGAAGGTGAGAGTCGCAGACAGACGAAGACGAAGCTCCGAGTGATACTGACCTTCTGGAGTCTCGCGGTGCATTTAATGCCACGAGCAAATCGTTGGAAATGTGAAGAAACTTCTCTACACACACACACACACACTGCAGTCTGGGGAATAGAAAGTCCCGTGGTCCTTGAAGGCATCGTAACGTATAGACGCTGTAACGGTCTTTCCGTCAGTTTTTCCTTTTGTGTTTATTTGTTTAAAGGGATAGTTCGACATTTTGTCAAATTGGCCCATTGCCATAATAATCCCTATAGTCATAGCAGTAGGTTCGTTTCCTTTAATTGTCGGTGCAAGCTATTTTTAGAACGGCGTAGCAGAGCCGTGAGCTGCTCAGAGCTACGCTACGGAGGCTCATTATGGGATTTCTTGGTTTGCTCTCTCATCAAACTCATCAAATACACAATCCAACAACTCCACAACTAAACGCTCTGGTGGACAAGTTGTGACCTGCACATTCACCACGCTATGAGATAATAACACAACGTTGCCAGACAGAGTTGTTTTAGAGGGAAATACAAAGACTGCTTGATGAAAAACTGTCCCTGAAGGCAACGCGCATCAGCAGTTTTGCATAAATTTCCCTCTAAAACAACTCTGTGTGGTAACGTTGTGTTATTATCTCATAGCGTGGTGAATGTGCAGGTCACAACTTGTCCACCAGAGCGTTGTGGAGTTGTTGGATTGTGTATTTGATGAGTTTGATGAGGGAAACCAAGAAATCCCATGAGCCTCCGTAGCGTAGGTCTGAGCAGCTCACGGCTCTGCTCCGCCGTTCTAAAAACAGCTTGCACCGACAATTAAAGGTAACGAACCTACTGCTATGACTATAGGGATTATGGCAATGGGCCGATTTGCCAAAACTGTCCCTTTAAGGAGCTCCAGAAGTTTTCCAGTTCCAGGCTGTGGTTCAAAGGGTCAATGAGGGTTTTATTACAGACATTAACAGCTGCACATTGTCTTTAATGTGGTTTCATGAAACAACAACAGTGTTTAATTAGTGCAACTCCAGTTTATAAAGCTGCAAAAACTCAAAATCATTCCAAGAATATTTGTCTTATTTCTAGTCAAAATGTCATTTCTAGTCAAAACTAATCTCATTCTACTTAAAATAAGACTCATCACATTAAAAAGCAGCTTGTTTTTAGACACTTTTTACCTCTTTCAAGCAGATTTTCACTTGAAATAAGTAGAAAAATCTGATAGTGGAGCAAGTTTTTCTTTCTTATTACAAGCACAAAAAACTTGCTTTCACTGGCAGATTTGAAAATGATCTAAAAACAAGTTTATTTTTAGGTGATGAGTCTTATTTTAAGTGGAAAGAGATTAGTTTTGACTAGAAATGAGACATTTTGACAAGAAATAAGACAAATATTCTTGGAAAGATTTTGAGTTTTTGCAGTGTAAAGCTGCAGTTTGACTAGTGAGGAGAGGATGCTATCCAGCTGCATCATGGGAAACGTAGGACCGACGACACAGTGACGTTCAGACACGAAGCTGTTAAACACTTTAATCTGAGAAAACGTCATGTGAGGAACACACACACACACACACACACACACACACACACACACACACACACACACACACACACACACAGAGAGAGACAGACACACACACATTTAATCTAAGACCTTTACACTCCACACACTCTGTATTCTTGCTCGCTAATGACACAGACGCTAATTTCCTAATGCCTCCTGTCACCTCCATCACACACACACACACACACACACACACACACACACACACACACACACACACACACACACACACACACACACACACAAAGCAATACACAATGATTAATTCGGGTTTTCTAAATACTCCTCTTCCTCTATCTCTGGCTCACAAATCACACACCAACCAACTTTTTTCCTACACACACACACACACACCTACACTCTAATGACACATGGGCTAATTTGCTAATGTCCCCCTGTCCCCTAAACACACAAACATACACACACACACACACACACACACACACACACACACACACACACAGAGTCGCACAAACACAGACACACACACTCAGAGAGACACAGACGTCTAGTTTACGCCTCGGTGTGACTGATATCCCGACCATTACGGGCCCTTTATTTACACTGGCTTTACAAATGAGCCCTAATTACTGGGTCTTAATGATGTGGTTGGGGGTGAACGACGATGAGCGAGGGAGCAGCTCTGCAGAGAGATAACAAGAAGAGAGAGAGAGAGGGAGAAGGGGGGAGAAGAGGGGGGAGGAAGAGAGGGAGAGAGGGAAGGAGGCGTTTGCTGGGAGGGTTTTTTGTAAATGTCAAGAGCAAGAGAGTTGATGGCTTCATCAATCCTTTATCCCTGCAAAACACCTGGAGGAGGAGAGGAGAGGGGGAGGGAAAGGAGGGGGGAGGAGGGGAGGGAGAGGAGAGGGGGGAGATAAGTCAGGGAGAAGAGGAGGAGGAGGAGGAGGAGGAGGGAAAGAGGGATGGAGAGAGAGAGGCTAGAGGGAGAAGACGGAGGAGGGAGTGAGAGATCAGCCAAAGGGAGAAAGTTGGGGAGGATGAGAGATAGGACAGAAGAGGAGGAGGAGGAGGAGGAGGAGGAGGGGGAGGAGGAGGATGAGGAGGAGGATGAGAGATAGGAGAGAAGAGAAGGAGGAGGAGGAGGTAGAGAGGGATGGAGAGAGAGAGGCTAGATGGAGAAGACAGAGGAGGAGAGATAGGAGAGAAGAGGAGGAGGATGAGAGATAGGAGAGAAGAGGAGGAGGAGGAGGAGGGTGAGAGATAGGAGAGAAGAGAAGGAGGAGGAGGAGAGATAGGAGAGAAGAGGAGGAGGAGGAGAGAAGAGGAGGAGGAGGAGGAGGAGGAGGAGAGATAGGAGAGAAGAGAAGGAGGAGGAGGAGGAGGTAGAGAGGGATGGAGAGAGAGAGGCTAGATGGAGAAGACAGAGGAGGAGAGATAGGAGAGAAGAGGAGGAGGAGGAGAGATAGGAGAGAAGAGGAGGAGGAGGAGAGAAGAGGAGGAGGAGGAGAGAGGAGGAAGAGGAGGAGGAGGAGGAGGATGAGAGATAGGAGAAAAGAGGAGGAGGAGGATGAGAGATAGGAGAAAAGAGGAGGAGGAGAGATAGGAGAGAAGAGGAGGAGGAGGGAGTGAGAGATCAGCCAAAGGGAGAAAGTTGGGGAGGATGAGAGATAGGAGGAGAGAGGAGGAGGAGGAGGAGGATGAGAGATAGGAGAGAAGAGGAGGAGGAGGATGAGAGATAGGAGAGAAGAGGAGGAGGAGGATGAGAGATAGGAGAGAAGAGGAGGAGGAGGAGAGAAGAGGAGGAGGAGGACAACAGCACGGGAGGGGGGAGAGAGGAGGTGAGTAGACAAGAGGGGGAGGAAAGATAAAGAGCAGGAAGTAGGTGGAGGAGGGAGGGAGAGAGGGATGGAAACAGCTACACAGAGGAGAAGAGAGGAGGAAGTCGTTATTAAAATGAATATTTAAAATCAATATACGATCAAGTTCCCAATAGAAAATCAATGAGGACTCGTCTGACTGACTGAACTCCTTTAACTTCTTTAACTAATTTAACTTTGGCACAAACATTCACTTTGACTCGAGGACTTTAGAGGGAGTTAAAGGTCAAAGGTCAAAGGTCAAGCAGCTTTTCTCTGATTCTGAATAACAGGATGTAAAAGGGAACTAGTTTGAGGGGCGGAGGGATACGAGGATACGACCACGTGGAGGTGATTCTAGTTTTATTCTACATCCATGTGATTGTGTGTTGTTATTTCCTCTGTTATAAGACTGTTAAGAAGTTGTTTTTTTTACCAACTCAGTGACTAAAACCTCAGGATGAGGATGTGAAGATGAGAGGACATGGGGTTGAAGATGTGAGGAGTTGAGGATGAGGATAAGAGGATGTGAGCATAGATATATACACGTAGATGCCGCATTCGGGCTTGTCAGGAACGCCGTCGCGGCCGCCATCTTGAGGGGGAGTTCCTGTGGTAAAAATATATAGACATAGATGACGTCATGCATGTCGCGAACGGCAGTACGAGGTAAAACAAAACAAAACGCATTCACCTCGGCGCGGCGACGATCCGTTCCAGCAGCGTCAGAGGTGGCATCTACGTGTATCCACCACTTTCCGGAGAACGACGCTGGGTGACGCCATGACACTCCATTCATTACATTTTAGATTAACCATAGCTGGGCTAACCGTTAGCTGTTAGCCGTTAGCAGTGTCTTAAATAACTCAATAAACGGCCCATGAAAAAAATATTTTTTCCAGCGGATATCCTAGTTACAACATGACTGAGCTAACTGGAGTAGTTTCATGTCGTGTCCGACAACGGGAGGGTTTTAACAGCTGACGTCCTGATTAGCTTAGCTACTGCTGTTGTTAGCTGTCAGCAGCAGCAAAGCTAACAACTATGATAACCATGACTAATTACAAAAACGTGGACACAGAAATGGTAATGTTTGTTCAATAATTCGTTTTATAGACTTAACAAACATCAGATTTAGTCAAAACGGTTTTGGCAACCCAGAGCCCCCACATTTGGTGCCTACACCGGCGGCTAACGCTACCAGTTAGCCGCTAACGCTACTAGTTAGCCGCTAGCTAGAATGCTACTAAAACCGACTTCTGTTGTGGTGTGACGCAATGGATCATGGGAAAATAAAGTGGTGTATATTAGGGCTGTCAACGAATGGCAGAAATGAGGTTCGAATATCGCCTCTTTAAAAAAAACAGATATTCGAATAAAAATCGAATTTCTATTTTTTCATATTTTCTCCAGAAATCAATACAAAGAGATGGACTTTTATAGCGGTAGCCTGTATTTATTATCAGCGCATGTCAAACACGTTTTGAACAGCTTACATTACACAAAACAAACGGCTACACAATGCAAATCAGCAACGACATATTAATTTGTGAAAAAAGACCGCGTTTTACTCGGCCTTTATCAATGCATGACAAACGTTTTGTGATGACGCGAGCAAACAGCTCGGTCGGGAAACGGGATACGAGCCGGGATGTTTTATGCTGCGTTCAAGACAACTCGGAAGTCGGAAAAAAACGAGCTCCGAGTTGTAAAAAATGAATTGAACGGCGTCGAACTCAGAAATTACAGGTCGGGAACTCGGGTATCATATCAGAGCCCCGACTTTCCGACTTGACGTCACGACAACATCAAAACATGGCAGCCCTCGTCTTAAACAGTTAGAATTTAGACATTTTTATTTATTTGTTGAGGTTTTAATGCATATTTTTGTGTATTATTGCAGTAGCCTATATGAAATACGTTTATATTAAGGTGTGATTGTTGTATGGTGTGAAATTGCGGTCCTCGTTTGTGACGGAAATAACGTTTAACTGTTATCGAGGCTGTAACGTTACATGTGCACTCATCTGCGGCGTCTCCTCTCCTCCAAAATAAACATCATTTACTGCTGCATTTATCTTTCGTATTCAGCTATGAGCCACAATACGCCAAACTTCCTTAAGGTATCCATGTTTTTTTTCTCCCGAGTTCCTGCAGCGTGAACGCAATGATGTCGGAAGTCGGAAATTTCCAAGTTGGGAATCCCGACCTCCGAGTTGTTATGAACGCACCATTATTCCCACATCCAAGTAATGATCCTTATAACGCGGATCAAGTAACAGTCGTGATGAAGTGCAGAGGATCATCACAGCTCTCGGTGAACGGCACTATTTTTTTAACGCGCGATGAAAGCTGTCACTCGATAGTTTGGGAAAACAGAGAAGCTGCTTCTCTCCAGACGTGACCACACAGACAGGTGTGTGTCTGGGTGTGTGTGTGTGTGTGTGTTTGTCATTTTAAATTTCAAATATTAATTGACAGTCCTAGTGTATATATCTATGGATGTGAGGGCATGGGATTGAAGATGTGAGGATGAGGATGAGGTACAGGATGTTGGGACATGCATGTGTCCTGGTTCAGTACTGACCCTGCTGCTGTTTGCTGTTGGTCAGAAACAGAAACTAACTCTGGTCCTGTGATCCTCCTCCTCCTCCTCCTCCTCCTCCTCCTCCACCTCCTCCTCCTCCTCTGTTCCCTCTCTCCTTTCTCTCTCCTTTAACATCTTCCTCTCAGCTCCATCTCTCTCTCATTACAGATCCATTTCTTTCTCTTTATGCCTCCATCTCTCTCTCCATCTCTCTCTCTATCTCTCTCCTTCCTTCTGCTGCCGCTGCTGTCTGTCCTAATCCCCCCCTCCCTCCCTCCCCTCTCTCTTTCTCTCTCTCCTCTGCCCCGTCTCCTGTCATCCTCCTCCTTTCTTCTTGCCCTCCTCCTCCTCCTCCTCCTCCTCCTCCCTCTCTCATCCCCCTCTCATCCTCCTCAGTGTAATGCAGGATAAAGACATTGGGATCACATATGGCCGAGTGGTAATGGCGGCGCGCCACTTAAATCCACTCATTTAAGTGCAAATCGGTGTCATTCTGAAGCCGCCGAGCAGATGCTAGGCCATGTCAGCATAACTCGATGTGACCACTGCTGGCTTAGAGTGTGTGTGTGTGTGTGTGTGTGTGTGTGTGTGTGTGTGTGTGTGCGCGTGTGTGTGTGTGCTCTAGTCTGTAACCCCTATGGATTGTGATGAAACTACCTGCTCCTTAAATGCAGAAAACAGATAAATTGATAGGCGATTATAGCGAGCGATCTGTGCACATGGGTCTGTTTTAAAGCTCTCCTATATACAAGCGTGCGTGCGTGTGTGTCTGTGTGTGTGTGTGTGTGTGTGCATGTGTGTGTGTGTGTGTGTGTTTTAAAAGGCCTTGTGCCATGTGAATGTAACAAACAAGAAAGTAAAAAGCCTCTTAATCAGGAGGAATGGGAGGAGAAATGAAGGTATAGGAGGAGGAGGAATAAAAGCATCAATATCACAGAGCGATAAAAGCTGCTTTCACTCCTTCATTTACATAAAAGTAAATATGAGAGTACATTTCCAGAGTACATTTAAAGGGAACTTCGATATATATATATATATATATATATATATATAAAACAGAAACTTCCACTTGAGTGTTAATGATGCAGCGTTTAAGGTTCCTTATAGAGTGGGAATAAATAAAGGTTTGATTATAAAGCAGTTCTTAGGTTCTGTATTAATACTGAGAAATACACACATTCAGCAACTGAGCCTTAAAGGGATAGTTCAACATTTTGTCAAATTGGCCCATTGCCATAATAATCCCTATAGTCATAGCAGTAGGTTTGTTACCTTTAATTGTCGGTGCAAGCTGTTTTTAGAACGGTGGAGCAGAGCCGTGAGCTGCTCAGAGCTACGCTACGGAGGCTCATTATGGGATTTCTTGGTTTCCCTCATCAAACTCATCAAATTCACAATCCAACAACTCCAAAACGCTCTGGTGGACAAGTTGTGAGCTGCACATTCACCACGCTATGAGATAATAACACAACGTTACCACACAGAGTTGTTTTAGAGGGAAATTCATGCAAAACCGCTGATGCGCGTTGCCTTCAGGGACAGTTTTTCATCAACAGTCTCTGTATTTCCCTCTAAAACAACTCTGTCTGGTAACGTTGTGTTATTATCTCATAGCGTGGTGAATGTGCAGGTCACAACTTGTCCACCAGAGCGTTGTGGAGTTGTTGGATTGTGTATTTGATGAGTTTGATGAGGGAAACCAATGATGAAATCCCATGAGCCTCCGTAGCGTAGCTCTGAGCAGCTCACGGCTCTGCTCCGCCGTTCTAAAAACAGCTTGCACCGCCAATTAAAGGTAACGAACCTACTGCTATGACTATAGGGATTATGGCAATGGGCCAATTTTCCAAAATGTTGAACTATCCCTTTAAAACCAGCCCCGCCCACCACATAAAAATTCAGTACCTGGTGATATTTTGTAAAAGGAATTAACAAAAAATAAAAAATAAAGTTGGAAAAGTTGAAAGTCAGCTCAGATTAAAGGATTTCTCAAAGTTTGGAGAATTTATTTAAGATTTAATTAGTGATGAAGTTTGTGTGATTAATTTTAACTAACAGAAGTTACGATCAGATCTAATTAACGCGGTTACTGAACAGCATCTGCAAGTTAAGAAGCTGCTTCTTTTTCTCCGAGTGAAAACACTGAAGGTGGAGAAACATAAAAACACATAAAGAAAAATATACATATACTGTATATCATGATTGGAGATCTGCTGTCCTTGTCCCTTTCAAAATAAAACTTTAAATTCTCACTGCTCATTGAACACATATTTAGATTTATTACATTTTTGTCACAACTTTATTGTAAAGGATGTTTTTTTTTTTTTAATTGCATCTATTTATCTTGAAGCATCTGACCTGCAACACTTCCTTAGTTATTAGTTTATTATGATTTAATATATTTTCAGATGAGAAACCAGATTTTTAGAGTCGACACAGTCAGCGACTTCTCCGGTTATGAAAGTCACTTTTGTTTTATTCAATTAGAGATTAGAAAGTTTTCAGTGACAGTAAATCCTCCAAGTTTGAAACTTTGTGTCTTTTTTTCTTCTTGTTTTTTATGGGTTGAAAAGACTTTAAATTTCCTGAAAGTCTGGTCATGTTTCTGCCTCCTGATTGTTTCATAACTTTCTTGTTGCGGAGGTTTTTTTTAATTTTTTCTGTGTAAATGAAGTTTTTCCCCCCCGACACCTCGGTGATTCAGCCTCTCTCAGCCCCTCAGGTATACACACACACACACACACGATAAAAAAGCTCATTTTTATTCAGAGTCGGGGCGCGGGTCATATTTAAATCATAAATGTCATTACGGTTCACGTCTATCTATAATGGATCCACCATCAGAGGGAGATTAGCTGAATGTGTCGTGTCGTCTGCGCCCCAGTCCAGCTCGTTATTAGCGCCGTGATAACGCCGGTTAATTGTGATCATCAGTCGTTTGTGCAGCGACTCCTCCTCCGCTCGCTCTGTCTCTCTTTCTGTCTTTAAAGTTAAATGAAAGACGTTGTTTATTCTTTTGTCTTTTGTTTCATTTCCTACATTTCCCAGGATGCTTTTCACCATAGTTTGATTTAGAAAATGTTTTTTTTCTTTCAGATTCTGTATTATTTTAGAATATTTGTCTTATTTCTTGTCAAAATGTCTCATTTCTAGTCAAAACTGATCTCTTTCCACTTAAAATAAGACTCATCACCCAAAAATTAACTTGTTTTTAGATCATTTTCACTTGTTTCAAACTAATTTTCACGTGAAATAAGTAGAAAAATCTGCCAGTGCTTGTAGTAAGGAAGAAAAACTTGCTCCACTATCAGATTTTTCTACTTATTACAATTGAATATATGCTTGAAAGAAGGAAAAAGTGTCTAAAAACAAGCTACTTTTTATGTGATGAGTCTTACTGTACTTTAAGTAGAATAGGATTTGTTTTGACTAGAAATAAGACAAATATTCTTGGTATAGATATTTGAGTTTTTGCAGTGTAATTGTTCAATGTTTTACAAACTAAAATAACACAAATGCACCTTTAACCTGGTTTATCACTGTTTCCCTGGCAATCGGGATCAGATACTGTAACTTAAAATAAAACAAAAACAGAAACGCTTTTTTAAACCAACTCGTAATTAGATCAAATCTTAATTAACAAATCAAACAAAAGAATTATAATGAGATGAATTATGTGTCAAATGAATAGAATAAAAGATATTTATTTTAAAAAAAATGTAGAAAACAATGATGGGAAGTCACACACACAAGTGTAGCAGTCCTTCATAACTACAGAACAAATGTCATGTGAGTCTCCATCCTTCTCTTGACTTATTAACTCTGTGTGTGTGTGTGTGTGTGTGTGTGTGTGTGTGTGTGTGTGTGCGTCAATCGATGGTGTTTTTAATGCAACACATGGGCAGAGACAGGAGGACCGAAGCAGCTCATGTTTCTCAATGGCCACGGAGAGACCACACACACACACACACACACACACACAACTACACACACACACACACACGCCGGGTAAGAAAAAAAAGAAAAACACATTACAACAGGAGGAATATGATTTGTTTTCTCTTCCACAAATGAAAAACCTGCAGTCAAACTTTTCAAACGGTCCTCGAACGCATCACGGTGCTGCAGCTGATGGAGGGCAGCAGGTTCACACACACACACACACACACACAGACACACACATGCACTTCTGTTCTCATTCACAACCCCCTCCTCCCTCCTCCTCCCCCCTCTTCTCTCCATCAGTTGTTTTATTCCATTTAATAACTTCCTCCTCCCCCTCCTCCTCCTCTCTCTCTCTCTCTCAGTTGATTTTCATTCAGCTCAGTGATTCAACAACTTTTATTATAACGCACAAACTTTTTGTCTCCTGGTTTCATCTTAACGAAGCTGCTGAACGTCGTCGTCGCCGTGGCAACGGGAGGGAGGAATTTCCTCTTTTAGCTGTAGTTGTTCTTTTATTTATCGTACGTTATAACTAATAAATGTTCTCAGTAACACTTTACAATAAGGGTCCCTTAATTAACGTTAGTTAGTACATTATTAAGCATTAATATATAAACTAATGTGTTAATTAATGCTGAGTAATGTATACATAATGATAATTATTCAACTTTTATTATTACTTAATAATTTATTACCTAAACATTAATTAACTGCTCACTAATAGGCTACATTAATTCATGTGTTTCCTAACCCTAAGTAATACATAATAATGATTGTTAATATGTCTGTAAACAGTTAATTAATGCTTAATAATGTACTTACTAACGTTTGCACAGAAACAAAAACATGATGAATAATAATTTAAAAAAAAAAGCTTAACTCATCTCGGACCAGAAACTTTTCTGTTTAGTAAATGCAAAGAAAGTTACAATTCTTTATTATCTCATTGTTAAATCTAAAAGAATGTGAAATATAAAAACACATTCATTTTACATTAATCTGTTTAACTGTACAGCACAACGAGGTGTTTCAAGTCTGAGCCGGTGCGTCACTCTTTACTGTCCCCATGGAAACACTTCCTGTCCCTGTTGCTGCTCATCCACACTGCAAAAACTCAAAATCTTTCCAAGAATATTTGTCTTATTTCTTGTCAAAATGTCTAATTTCTAGTCAAAACTAACCTCTTTCCACTTAAAATAAGACTCATCACCTAAAAATTAACTTGTTTTTAGATCATTTTCACTTGTTTCAAACAAATTTTTATTTGAAATAAGTAGAAAAAGCAGTGAAAGCTAGTTTTTTGTGCTTGTAATATGAGAAAGAAAAACGTGCTCCACTATCAGATTATTTTAAGTGAAAATCTGCTTGAAAGAAGTAAAAAGTGTCTAAAAACAAGCTGCTTTTTAATGTGATGAGTCTAATTTTAAGTAGCCTATATTGAGATTAGTTTTGACTAGAAATGACATTTTGACCAGAAATAAGACAAATATTCTTAGAATTATTAGAATTATTAGAATTATTAGAATTTTTGCAGTGTGTCGTCAAACTGATGAAGACTTCTCTGTGTGTTTGTGTTGCACTGATCCCTCAGGGCCACCGTACCTTCCCCTTCTACTGGGGAATCTGTCTGTATTCATACACTGTAACACACCTTAGTTCTCTTCATCATCATCCTCATCCTCATCATCTCCCTCTGCTCGCTGGCAGGCCCGTCCGGGGCCGAAGGCGGCGTGCAGCAGCAGCAGCAGCAGCAGGGAGCGGCGGGGCGGCGAATCCAACGCACCCGGGCGTAAAAAAGAATCAGAGTTTACACAACGACGAGGCGGAGAAATTAAAGATGATTTTTATTTTCTTTATCTGGAGGAGAATTCATTACCTGGCAGAGGAGCAGAGCTGAGAGCTGTCAGCCAAGAATAATGACTTGTCTAACTGATAGGGAGACGCACGCACACACACACACACACACACACACACACACACACGCACATGCACATTTATAGATACACACAGGCTTTTATACACAAACACACACACAGTTTCGCTTATTCAAACACACAGCTGCAGCTACAACACATCCGCTCTCTTTACGCTGTGTATTTACAGTCGTCACCGTCAAACAGGACAAATATTGTAGTTTTTTTTTTACAGCTGCAAATAAAAATGTACAAATTTTATTGGTTTCTATTATTAAAATGGAAAAAAACAACAAAAAACACACAAAGAATCCACGTTAGAGAAGTTTATATTCATTGAGTAAAAATTGTTCCCTTTAGTAAAATAAGAATCTGTGAGTATTTGTGTCCGCTCAGGGCTTCTGTAGTTCTGTGACTTGTTCCTTTTTAAAAAAAAAAATATTTTTAATGCAAACAAAATAAATATTGATTATAATTGATCGGCTATTTATTCTCTCTCTTTTTTTTTTTTAGCACAAACTTTATATTATGAATCATATTTTTTCTCCAGACTCACAGTGAAGCTGCAGCGTTACTTCCTGGGTTTTAGTGTTATAAAATTAAACAGTTTGCATTGCATTATGGGAAATGTAGGATCCAGCATCTACAGTTTAATAACCTACACATTATTTAAAGGGATAGTTCAACATTTTGGCAAATTGGCTCATTGGCCCATAATCCCTTTAGTCATCATTGTCGGTGCAAACTCTTTTCAAATACACAGTCCAACAACTCCACAACGCTCTGGTGGACAAGTTGTGACCTGCACATTCACCACGCTATGAGATAATAACACAACATTACCAGACAGAGTTGTTTTAGAGGGAAATGCAGAGACTGTTGATGAAAAACTGTCCCTGAAGGAAACGCGCATCAGCGGTTTTGCATGAATTTCCCTCTAAAACAACTCTGTCTGGTAACGTTGTGTTATTATCTCATAGCGTGGTGAATGTGCAGGTCACAACTTGTCCACCAGAGCGTTGTGGAGTTGTTGGATTGTGTATTTGATGAGTTTGATGAGGGAAACCAAGAAAGAAATCCCATAATGAGCCTCCGTAGCGTAGCTCTGAGCAGCTCACGGCTCTTCTCCGCCGTTCTAAAAACAGCTTGCACCGACAATTAAAGGTAACGAACCTACTGCTATGACTATAGGGATTATTATGGCAATGGGCCAATTTGACAAAATGTTGAACTATCCCCTTAAATCTGACCTCTTGCAACATACACACAAACACACACACAGGACTCTGCTTTCTAAACATCCACACACACACAGTTTCAGTAATGCAGCACACACACACACACACACACACACACACACTCGGTCGGTAATAACCTCCCTGTGCCCCGATCCAGAGGAAATCAGCTGGAATGTGAAATTGAAAACAAACAGTCATTTCAGATAGCGAAGCGTGTCCGTCCGTCCCACAGATCATATCCAGATATACAGTAGAGCTCATGTTCCCTAAATCCCTATCTAATAGACAACTCATACATAATCAGCAGCGGCCGAGAGGCGGCGGCTTGTGCTGCGGATGCTGAGCTGCAGCTATATCGCCACGGTCACCGATGCATCTAAACAGGGCCGGCCCTAGGATTTTGGTGGCCCCCCCTAAACAAGATTTTTGTTTGTGGCCCTGCACTCTAAGCGCAAACACCAAATCACTGGTTAAAACTGAATACAGACATGTTTATGCCCTCTGAGGTTTGAGGCCATTTTCTCGACTTTAACATATTTTCTTACATTTATCTTTTTAAGATACTTGCAGATGTAACAATACTCAAGTGTTTTATGTCTAAATATTAGAACCTCCGCTGTAAGCACACTGAGGCCAGTTTGTCCTAGAACACTGTATGAAGAAATAATTTAGGCCAAATGCTGGAAATTTGAGGTCTGCTTTTGTAAAAATTTCAAATCCCTTGTGAAAACACACCTTCAGTCATGAGAATGAACTGTTTTGGTGCTTGAAATAGGATATGAATACAGTAATAATAGATAAGTGTAGAAAACAAGTCTAAAATGAAATTTTGTAAGATTGCTTTTTGAGCACAAATGTTGTCATTCTGCCGTTCTATTTTCACCAAATGTCTCAAATGTGAGATAAAAGAAGCTGAATATTGACTTCACATTACATATAAAGCTCATAGCTGCACGTGCAGACCTCAGGATGTTTTAAATGACCTGAATGAACCCCGGTACCTTTCTGATCCACCTGCTTCACCTGCATGCAGCAGACGAAACTTTTAACCTCTCTGAATTTAAACAGCAAGAAACAGAAAAATAAATGGAATTAATTATAAAATGTAAAATAATAATAACAACAACGACGACGACGACGACGACAAAAAAAAAGGCAATTACCGAAAAGAGAGAGAATAAGGAGGAAAGAAAAGAGAAAAGAAGCTTCACAATTATTTCTCACTCCACTTATCCAGGACTCAGTCGACTGGAACTCATTAATGTGTTGTCAGAGCGATGCTGGATTTTCCTACTGTCAACAAAGTAAACACCGCGTCTATACTGAGGAGGAAGTTCATATTTATGGTCATTTATTTATTCATTTATTTAATTCACTTTAACTAGACTCAGTCGTTTCCTTCTGACATTGACCACAGACTCAGTGTGGACATCTAGTGGCTGTTTTTGGTTCTAAAAGAGTCTCATATTAATGTGGATGAATCTACGTTACCACTTGTTAATGGGCCCATTGTAGATAGATATATGGTTTTGTCTTTATAGTTATATTGATATTATTATTTAGTGGTCACTCGTCCAGCATTTCGGTTTCACGGACGCTGCCCGGCGGGTCATGGGAATAACGCCGCCGAATCGCCGTTTATGGTCGGAACTACGACGGTATCTGATCGTCTTCCAACCTCCGACTTTCATTCTTGATTAATGAAAACATTCTTGGCAAATGTTTTCACTTTCGTCCGTCTTGCGCCGGTCCAAGAATTTCACGGTGCGCGCGGAGGCTCATGGGAAATGTAGTGTGAAAACGCTTTGTTTTCCAAAACTCTTCGTTGTCCCTTTAAGCCGCCATTTAAAGGGATAGTTCAACATTTTGGCAAATTGGCCCATTGCCATAATTGCTATAGTCATAGCAGTAGGTTCGTTACCTTTAATTGTAGGTGTAAGCTATTTTTAGTACAGCGGAGCGCAGCAGCAGGCTGCTCAGAGCTACGCTATGGAGGCTAACGGAATTTCTTGGTTTCCCTCATTAAACTCATCAAATACAAAATCCCAAAACTCCACAGCGCTTTTGTAGACAAGTTGTGAGCTGCACAACCACCATGCTATGAGATAATGACGGAACGATACGAAACGGAGCCGTTTTAGAGGTAAATTCATACAAAACCGCTGATGCGCGTTGCGTTCAGGGACAGTTTTTCAGCAAGCAGTCTCCGTATTTACCCTGTATTTACCTCGAAAACGGCTCCGTCTCGTATCGTTCCGTCATTATCTCATAGCGTGGTGGTTGTGCAGCTCACAACTTGTCTACAAAAGCGCTGTGGAGTTTTGGGATTTTGTATTTGATGAGTTTAATGAGGGAAACCAAGAAATTCCCTTAGCCTCCATAGCGTAGCTCTGAGCAGCCTGCTGCTGCGCTCCGCCGTACTGAAAATAGCTTACACCTACAATTAAAGGTAACGAACCTACTGCTATGACTATAGCAATTATGGCAATGGGCCAATTTGCCAAAATGTTGAACTATCCCTTTAAAACAAAGAATGAACTAGTATCAGGAAGGAAGGGAGAAAGAAAGAAAGAAAGAAAGAAAGAAAGAAAGAAAGAAAGAAAGAAAGAAAGAAAGAAAGAGACACTAATGAAAGTTTAAAAAACAGAGAGAGAGAGATGGATGTAGATGTATCCAATGTCATATCCGGCCCTCTGCGTTGTGTTTCTCTCGGTACGGCCTGCCCTAGGTGGGGTTCGAACCCCGGTGTCCTGTACGGCAGGCGACGATGCTAACCGCTTTGCCAAGAGGTTAGTAACCACTTGGCAGTTGGGTTAGCACGTCCTTTATGAGTGAGTGAGTGAGTGAGTGCACATCTGTTGCATAGAGGAGAAGAAGCAGAAGAGAAGGAGGTATGGAGAACAAGAAGAACAAGAGAGAGAGATGGAGGAAGAGAAGAAGGACAAGAAGAAGAAGCAGCAAAAGAAAGCCGTGGAGGTATAGAAGCAGAGAGAGGGATGAGGTGGAGGTATAGAAGCAGCAGCAGTTTGTGTTGTTTCTTGTCAAGGTCACAACAGCTGAATGTGGAGATCCTGAGGGAACTCCACTGTGTGCGTTTGTGTGTCTGTGTGTGCGACATGGCGCAATGTTTTTCCAGCATTTCTGTGTGTGTGTGTGTGTGTGTGTGTGTGTGTTTTGTCTTTGTGTGTGTGTGTGTGTGTGTGTGTGTGTGTGCATTTAAAGCCCTGTAGGGACTCACAACGGGCTGCAGCGACGCATTCCAATCGCTGCTCAATTAATTGCCCTGTAGACACACACACACACACACACACACACACACACACACACACACACACACACACACAGTCGTCCAGAGGAAACAGTATCAACACGTGAGGAGCAGACAAACACAAATACACACACACACATTCCCATTTATAGAAAATTAAAGCCAAATAAAAGAAGAGGAAAAAACAAAACGCACACAAACGCACACCTACACACACACACACACAGACACACACCTATGGACACACACACACACAGACACACACAGGTCCTTGTTGTTAACTTGTGTATTGATGAAGCTCTGACTTCTCTCAGCTTTGATGCTGGAGATGTTTTAATGAGTTATTTGGCTTTAACACACACACACACACACACACACACACACACACACACACACACACACACACACACGCACACATATACACATGCAGACACACACAGACACACACTTGCTGTCTGCTGCGGCGTGAAAGTTGTCGGTCTTGTGTTTTTTAATCAGTTCGTCTGATGTTGAATTAATATTGATTCCTCTGCAGTTCATTACAACAACAACTTCTTCACAACTCTTAAAGGGATAGTTCAACATTTTTTTGGCAAATTGGCCCATTGCCATAATAATCCCTATAGTCATAGCATTATAGGTTCGTTACCTTTAATTGTCAGTGCAAGCTGTTTTTAGAACGGCGGAGCAGAGCCGTGAGCTGCTCAGAGCTACGCTACGGAGGCTAATGGGATTTCTTGGTTTCCCTCATCAAACTCATCAAATACACAATCCAACAACTCCACAACAACGCTCTGGTGGACAAGTTGTGAGCTGCACATTCACCACGCTATGAGATAATAACAGAACGTTACCACACAGAGTTGTTGTAGAGGTAAATACAGAGACTGCTTGATGAAAAACTGTCCCTGAAGGCAACGCGCATCAGCTGTTTTGCATGAATTTCCCTCTAAAACAACCAAAATTCTGACATCATTATCACATCTTCAAGAGAGACTGGGGCTTTTATTTTGAAGAGCGACACCAATTATTATTACAGTAGAGGAAATCTATTTATTTAGTAAAAATCTTCAGTTTTTAATTATTTGATGAATGTGATGAATTATTTTCATCACTTTTTCTCACTCGTCTGTTTTCAGTGTAACAGTTCCTCCACCTCCTTCAAAATAAAAGCCCTCCATGTTGTAAGAGATTCGCAGCGTTAACAAAAAAAATAAAAATATATTAAAAATAATGTATTTCACTGCTCATTTTACATTTTAACTTAACTCTTCTATTTATATTTGATCAAATAAAACAAGTCTTCACAATTTTACGCTCTCATATGATAATCCTGGGTGCTGGAGTTTCCTTGAACGCACCACTAAAAAAAAAAAAAAAGAAAAGAAAAGAATTGATTCAGTTTGTATTCTCCAACGTGAAGTGAAGTGAAGTAAACGCAGCTGAGAGGCGTTCAGAGTCGAGTCGAGCTGCTGCGTTAAAATGGCCGCTCTCGCTGCCGGCCGTAAACGCTGCAGCAGAAACGAACGGAGGATATTTATAATAAATACACTTTTATTACGGCTGCAGGCTCCTATATTAGTGTTTAGGAGAGAGAGAGGATCCTCTCCTCCTCCCCCATCCATCCCTCCCTTCCTCCCTCTTTCTCTCTCCCTCTCCTCCTCTTCTCTTCTCTTCTTCTTCATATTCACACTGACACAAACCACTGATGTGATGTGATTCACTTTATTGATACCAGACGGTAACAAAGGTCATTGATCGCCACCACACAACGTAATAATCCTTTTATTTTGAAGTATTTTGAGGTGTAAAAGGAAGTGATGTTGAATCATTTTGTTATTTTTTCAACACAAATGGAAAAAAAAACAAATGTTGTAGTTTCCTAGTTTAGACTTGGAGAATAAAGTCATAAATTTACGAGAATAAAGTCGTACATTTACGAGAATAAAGTCATTCATTTCCTACGAGAAAAAAGTCATAACATTACGAGAATAAAGTTGTAAATTTAAGAGAATAAAGTCGTACATTTCCTACGAAAAAAAGTCATAACATTACGAGAATAAAGTCGTAAATTTACGAGAATAAAGTCGTACATTTCCTACGAGAAAAAAGTCATGACAATACGAGAATAAAGTCGTACATTTCCTACGAAAAAAAGTCATAACATTACGAGAATAAAGTTGTAAATTTACGAGAGTAAAGTCGTACATTTACAAGAATAAAGTCATACATTTCCTACAAGAAATAAGTCGTACATTTCCTATGAGAAAAAAGTCTTAACACTACGAGATTAAAGTCATAAATTTACGAGAATAGAGTCGTACATTTCCTACGAGAAAAAGTCATTAACATTACGAGAATAAAGTCATAAATTTACAAGAATAAAGTCGTACATTTACGAGAATAAAGTCGTACATTTCCTACAAGAAAAAAGTCATAACATTACGACAATAAAGTTGTACATTTACGAGAATAAGGTCGTAAATTTACGAGAATAAAGTCGTACATTTCCTACGAGAAAAAAGTCATAACACTACGAGAATAAAGTCGTAAATTTACGAGAATAAAGTCACACAATTCCTACGAAAAAAAGTCATAACATTACGAGAATAAAGTCGTAAATTTACGAGAATAAAGTTGTACATTTCCTACGAGAAAAAAGTCATAACATTACAAGAATAAAGTCGTACATTTACGAGAATAAAGTCGTACATTTCCTACGAGAAAAAAGTCATTACAATGCGGGAATAAAGTCGTAAATTTACGAGAATAAAGTTGTACATTTACGAGAATAAAGTCATACATTTCCTACGAGAAAAAAAACACAGACTTCGAGAATAAAGTCGTAAATTTACGAGAATAAAGTCGTACATTTCCTACGAGAAAAAAGTCATAACATTACGAGAATAAAGTCATAACATTACGAGAATAAAGTCGTACATTTCCTACGAGAAAAAAGTCATAACATTACGAGAATAAAGTTGTTAATTTACAAGAATAAAGTCGTACATTTCCTACGAGAAAAAAGTCATAACATTACGAGAATAAAGTCGTACATTTCCTACGAGAAAAAAGTCATAACATTACGAGAATAAAGTCGTAAATTTACGAGAATAAAGTCGTACATTTCCTACGAGAAAAAGTCATAACACTACGAGATTTAAGTCGTAAATTTACGAGAATAAAGTCGTACATTTCCTACGAGAAAAAAGTCATGACAATACGAGAATAAAGTCGTAAATTTACGAGAATAAAGTCGTACATTTCCTACGAGAAAAAAGTCATAACACTACGAGAATAAAGTTGTAAATTTACGAGAATAAAGTCGTAAATTTACGAGAATAAAGTTGTACATTTACGAGAATAAAGTTGTACATTTCCTATGAGAAAAAAGTCATAACATTACAAGTTTGTTATTTTTTCACACACAAATGGAAAAAAAAAAACAAATGTTGTAGGTTCCTAGTAGTTTAGATGATCGTTCAGGTGAAGAGTGTTTTAGTTTTCTATTCAGAACCAGAATGAGGCTGAGACTCGTTAAGAATATGAATTTATTATCATTATCATTATTATTATATAATTGATATTTCAGTTTAAATCAGTTTTATCTTGTTGCAGCTGCAAAAATATAAAAAAAATCAACTCGGAGCAGAGTGAATGAACTGAACGTCTGATACACAGGACGATAAGCATGTTGTTATTATATTGATAAGAAGTGTTGGGAACTGCACACACACAGAAACACACAACACACACACACACACACACACACACACACCGTGATGCCTTCAGGTGCCTGTCACCCACTTGCACAAAGCAAAATGGCCTCAAGACTCAGACACACTTAGTATAACCTCAGGGCCTATGTGTGTGTGTGTCTGTGTGTGTCTGTGTGTGTGTGTGTGGACAAGCTCAAGGCTAAATCTCATTCATCAGGCAGAAAGGTCCTTAGGGCAAATAGACGCACACACACACACACACACACTCACAGACACACACACAGCCTCTGTACGAGTCATTAACACACCAAACAAATGAAAATCTCCTCAATAATAAAATAACACTAAGCAGCAGTGGAGGAATTAGCATGAGGAACATGATGAAAGTGCTCCTCCATTGTGTCCTTATCACATATCCCATAATGCACTGGGAGTCAGGGATTGGCCCCGGCGTTCGGACGCTCGTTCGTTCGTTCGACACCCTGGCTTATCAGCGTCTGGGGGGGCCAAGTCGCGTTCAAAGACCGCCATTGTTGTGAGATTTGGGGGAGAACAGAGGAGAGATTTCCAGGTCTTTAAAAGCCACCACAGTGGATTTGGTGAGTGAGTGGGCGAGAGACATTGAAAATACATGGCAAACAGAGAGAAAGAGAGAGGACAGAAGACTGATAAAACAGATAAAAACAGAAAAAGACGGACAAAGAGGAGACAAACGAACCAGCTGGACGCCAAAATCCATGTCTGTCTGTAAAACAAACATCTACCTTTATTTTGAAGGAGCGCTAACAGAAACATCTACCTTTATTTTGAAGGAGCTTTAACACAAACATCTACCCTTATTTTGAAAGAGCTCTAACAGAAACATCTACCTTTATTTTGAAGGAGCTTTAACAGAAACATCTACCTTTATTTTGAAGGAGCTCTAACAGAAACATCTACCTTTATTTTGAAGGAGCTTTAACACAAACATCTACCTTTATTTTGAAGGAGCTCTAACAGAAACATCGACCTTTATTTTGAATGAGCTCTAACAGAAACATCTACCTTTATTTTGAAGGAGCTCTAACACAAACATCGACCTTTATTTTGAAGGAGCTCTAACAGAAACATCTACCCTTATTTTGAAGGAGCTTAAACACAAACATCTACCTTTATTTTGAAGGAGCTCTAACAGAAACATCTACCTTTATTTTGTAGGAGCTTTATTAAAAACATCTACCTTTATTTCGAAGGAGCTCTAACAGAAACATCTGCCTTTATTTTGAAGGAGCTGTAACACAAACATACCTTTATTTTGAAGGAGCTCTAAGACAAAAATACCTTTATTTTGAAGGAGCTCTAACAGAAAGGAGAGGACAGAAGTCTGATAAAAACAGATAGAAACAGAAAAAGAGGGACAAAGAGGAGACAAACAAACCAGCTGGACGCCGAAATCCATGTCTGTAGCACGGCCATGATGGTTCCTGTGTGTGTCTGTGTGTCTGTGTGTGTGTGTGTGTGTGTGTGTGTGTGTGTGTGTGTCTGTGTGTGTGTGTGTGTCTGTGTTTAAAAAAAAGAAAGAAAAACACAACACGACACTTTTGTTTCTCTCTGTGTGAAATATGGACGTTTGCATTAAAAATCAGCCGTTAAAGATCCACAGAGCTGCAGGAGAGTGAGTCATCAGAACCCCCCCCGAACCCCGAGGGGGGGGGGGGGCTGTGTTTATGTATTTAAGTGTGTGCGTTAGTGTGTGTGTGTGTGTGTGTGTGTGTGTGTGTGTGTGTGTGCGAATGCGTGGCGCTTAAATGTAAACAGCAGACTCAAGCTGAGCAGTTAAAATGTTTATCCTCGTCTGAATAAACACACACACAGACACATCACTTTCTTTCCTCTTTGTCACTTTACATTTTAAAGTTAAGTGGATAATAACTTTGTTGTCATGGTAACGGTATAATTATAGTAGATATCAGACGGTCGCTCCGGTGGCGATTAGTTTTGAAACAGGAAACAAACGTCGAAAAGAAATAATAATAGTGAATAAATAAATTATGACAGAGTATTAGGGCCACATTGAGAGAAAA